>NW_023596818.1:3351590-3549090 GCF_011947565.3 Pollicipes pollicipes
GAGAGAGAGAGAGAGAGCGAGAGAGAGAGAGAGAGAGAGAGAGAGAGAGAGAGAGAGAGAGAGAGAGAGAGAGAGAGAGAGAGAGAGAGAGAGAGAGAGAGAGAGGGAGAGGGAGAGGGAGAGGGAGAGGAGAGGGAGAGGAGAGGGGGTAGGGAGAGGGAGAGAGAGGGAGGGGGGTGGGGGGGTCGGCCGTCGATATGCCGGGGGGTAAAAATCCGTGCGCTGTTGTGAAATGTTGGGGATTAATTTCGCATCAGGTGGATAACTATGCGCAAGACATGTCAATGTCCTTAACAGTGTTGTTTAAAAGTCCGATCGATTCGACCGATGATGAGAGTATAGTTGTTTGGCGTTCTGTTGCGGCTACGCTCACCTTTTCACCTCACGGCATCCGCCAGCCACTAGACTCGTCACTTTCGTTGCAACCGCGTCCCCCCGCCGCCCACAGACGCTGCGCTCTCGACTGCGGCCCATCATGGACGCCTCCATGAACCTTACGGCCGACGACATGACGCCGGTCACAGCGACACTGGACGAGCTGGAGCGCACGCTGTTCGCGGCCGGCCAGGCCAGCACGCGTCGCCACGAGCGCTGGATGCGCCGCGAGACGGCGCAGATCACCACCGACCGCAACGTCATGAACTACCGCAAACGCAAGGCGGCGCACATGGAAGCTTGAGTGTCGATTTCCGCCGATAGGTGGCAGTGGTGAAAGTGCTGCGAAGGTGCCTTAGAGGTGCGTTCGCATTGGCGCAGGGTTTGCTGGTACTGTGATGTGGTGCGGTGTCCATTGCCAACGTTGGCATATGTGAACCCCGACAAGCAGTGAACTAAGTAGACTCATTTTGCAAAAGTGGTGTATTACTGATAGTTGATTTGATGACATCCAGGGGAATTCATTTTGAATCCTGTTCACGGTTTCCAACCCTCCCCAGATGCGCGTTTTCCTCAGAGCCACTGAAAGAAAGACCTCGTGGGCATCCTGCTATCTCAAAACCGTCATCGCGCGCCCGGATGGACCGGTTGAATACCCTTCGCTCAGGTCCATGGAAGGCTTGACTGTCCTGGTCCGGACGGATTGCACGGTACCTTTTTCACGAAGTGTTTTGGCAGGAACTGGACACCATAGTCTGTGGTGCTGTCGGGAAGTACACGAGTATGCCCACATTCCACCAGACCTGCAGAAAAGGCGTAACAATCCTCATCCCGAAGAAAGGCATAAATCAGATCCCGCGAATGTAGATGGAAGATCAAAATGGGTCGACGATTTGAATAAACAAGGCCAAGTCATGTTTGTTTGGATATGTTCAACAATCAGTCGGAATTGGATAGTGGTACAATGTACATAACTTACTTTTGAGCATGCGCGCTCGTATATCTATGCGACAGAAACCCCAATCCAGGTGTTGTGGTCCCCATAGGCCACGCAGCGTCGCTCTGGTGGCTTACACTAGACCGCAGCCAACAGGTGGACGAAAATGGTGACACATGTGAAATAAGTACCTCTGAACGATTTTGGACACCAAATCGCACGTGTAGAGATAATCCGGGCGTCTATTTCATCTGTGCGGTTTTTAGATTGACAATAACGTGCTGGTCTTTACAACACCGTAAAGTGGTGCTGGAATCTGGTTATGAAAATGGAAGAGTAAGGTAAAATCTCTATTTTCTGTGTTGCTGCAGCTGTTAATCCGTCGAGGAGACAATTTCAAAGTTGAAACAAAGATTCGCCTAGTGTTGTACTGCACGAATTAATTTTAAGAGATTCGGGAACATTATTTTACGATGGTCATTGTTGCGCGCTCGGCGTCCCCTGGCGTTACTTGCAGTGGCCAACGTCGCTCGGTTTTGCGAGAGCTGCCACCCAAGTGATCGCTACCCTTGCTCCCCAAGATTACGGGCGTGCCATTCTGGCTTTATGACGCATTCAGCCGCTTAAGCTATATGGCGCCGCCAGCCTCTCATCCTGGCGGGAAGGGCGGGGGGGGGGGGGGGGGGTGAGAGGCTAGCGGCGCCACTGTGGGGAATCAAAGGCCGTACCTGGACGTGCAAAGTCCAGACGTGCAGTGGTTAACGTAGGCGCGTTAACCACTACACTATCAACGCTCGGCGCGCATGCTCAAACCAGCTGACGGCATTTGTTCCACTAGTCGATTGTGCAAAATAACAAACATTCTCAGGGAAACGTAGGATGGCCTTACGCGTTTTGAACTCATTTGGGCCCACTCCACTCAACACTTATGAGACCCCTTATTTCTTTCCGGGAAAAGGCCTCCCTTAAGCACAGCGCTACGGGGCACATCGTTGCTTCCGGGCAAGGGCTGAAGGGCCATTCCGTTCCGCCGCGATGTGTTTTCCGGCCGTCATTCTGGCGACACGGGGCGGCATCCCCTGGCCGATCCGGAGGCCCCTGTCTGGGTATGCTCTGCATCAGTCGCGCGCCAGCTGAGCAACAACCACAGCGAAACGGACTTCCTGTTTCGACAGTCAACATTCGCTGTGAACCACAGGTTCTGTAATTTCCGCTTCCTACCTTACCACCGTATTGGTGCCCTGAACCGGTGGTGCCAACTTCCGTGACTGGTGCAGACTCCACGGCAGCCTATTCAAGACCCGGACCCATCTTTCGAGTCGGGTTTGGAGTCGAATGAATGGGCGGTGCGCGCATCACAGACATGCTCAGCTCCGTCCGCAATGGACGAGTCTTTCTGATAAAGCCGAGTCGGGCGTCCGGCTGTTGCTCTGGCGCAGCGTGACAATTGTCAATATACGAAGGGACAATACATGGACATTGTCACCATTCAGCAACCGGTATGGCCATTCACGTAGTGGGACGTATTTTGCTATGTCCGTGGCCTCAGTTTGCACGAGAAGCCGCCTTCTAGTTACTCATCCGGGCAGTATGAGTTGGCAACGGGCGATACACCCCATCACAACGTAAATTATATTCTCCCATATTTGTGGTGGTGAACAATTCGATAATCATGTTTGTATAACAGTGGTCTGCAAGCATCAAACAGCCGCAGCTCAAGCTCCATGCCGCATAGACGGCATCCGCTATGACACATACTGATGCACCTATGACAAAGTTGCGACCCACAAACTTATCACATTCCTAAAGCTGCAATGGACTGTCCCGCTGTGGAGTGGCATCGCAAGACTCGCTCGTCGCCAGGTTGTTTCGATTGTGGCTGTTACCATCACTGGACTCACGCCACCGGTCCAGGAGCGATGGCCTCCAGTCACATTCGCGGCGAAATACGTACTGAAGTTGAGCTTGAACACTGTCATATGCATCGTACAAACACACGCTTGGACATTGGCATCGATATAATGTAACGATTACTGGATAGCTGATTAACTAGATGTTTACAAAAACTGGCACCTAGAAGGCATCCGGTTCGGGCACCGTCGAAGGCTGCCGACAGCAAGTCTGTACCTCACTGGAGGTCGCTGCCGGACGCCCCACCTCTCTCACGCCCGGCTGGCGCACTCTGTCTCCAGACGGTGCCGCCACTCCACACAACGAAGGGCGTTCAGCCTCCGTTCCGGTCACGCCTCTGTCACTATCGGACGATCACGTGAGGTGACGACCGCTGCTCCTCCGGCACCGTCGCGGACCGAGTGCCCCCGGACGCGCGCGGCCCGCCTCCGGTCCCGCGGCGGCCGCTCGCCACGTCACGGACACGGGAACGAGCACAGACACGGACACGGGCACCACCACGGCGGGGGCGCTGGCGCGTCGCGCCGCCGCCGCCGTCCGTCCGACGCTCGTCCGCGGCGGGGACGCGGCATGACGTCACTCGCCGCCGCGCCGCGCCTCGCCGCACTGCGGCGTCCGCGCCAGCACCGGCTCCGAGCGGGCGGCGGGCGCCGGCGCGCGTCAGCTGCTGTAGGCGCGCTGCGAGCTCGCCTCGAGCGACGCCTCCTCCTTGAAGACGGCGGCCGGCCGCTTGTAGGCGGCGTAGTCGCAGCGCTGGATCACCTGCTGGTGGCGGTCAGGGGACAGCGCGGACCCCGGCGCGGCGCCCAACTGCTGCTGCTGCTGCGGCGGCGGCGGCGGCGGCGCCGGCAGCTGGTACGGCAGGGAATAGCCCGGCGGCGCCGGCGGAGGCGGCGGCAGAAGTAGGCCGGCCGAGTGAGGCGAGTAGACGAGCGGCGTGGACTGCGGGGGTGGCGGCGGGTGAGGAGGCGGCGGCGGCGGCGGGCCGTCCGCGGCCCCCATCTCTCCAGCAACGCTACCTGAGAAAGGACGACACGTGAAGGCGGCGTTTTCGTGGAGGATTCCCAGCGTGTTTGGTGCTGAGGGTAAGTGCATTTATCGCACGTAAACCAAAAGACAATTGACGTGATGTTGAGCAAGCGAGATGAAGATGAATGGCGAAAATATGCCACCTTTACACACATTCGCATGAAAGCAGAACAAATAATATTTCCATGGCGAAAGATTCGTACGAGGCCTAATCTTTACGCATCCTATACATAATGACTTACCCCGACAGATCAACGCGTTAGGATACTGCTGGGAATTCTCAACATTAGACACGTATTCTAATAACCATCACGCTCACTCGAACCCGTCAACAGCTGAAGTGTCTCAGGGTGAGGCACTACGAGCCTCCCGCCAACACTCCCTAAAATAGTCCGAAAGCGCGATACGCTCCATCGTCCCGCTGCGGCAACAGACTCACCGACGAGCAGCATCTCCACCAGCAGGTTATCCACCTTGGTCGTGCCAAACATCTTGAGCAGCTGCACCTGCTCCACCATCTCCCGGGCGATTGACTGCAGACTGAGCACGGAACAGGGAGGGGGCGGGGGGGGGGGGGGTCAGTCGAAGCGCAGGCCCGGGCGGCCCACGTGGGGGTCATGGAGGCCCGTCAGCACACGGCTGATAAACAGCTGCTGCCCGACACGCCAGGAGCAGCGCAGCCGACCCAAGCCAGCCCCGGTAGCGCAGTCAGAGACTGGCAGACTGAGTGAACGCGTCGGTGTACCTTTTTGGCCCGATTGCTGTCGTCGGTGCGCCCTTTTGGCCCGATTGTTGTCGTCGGTGTGCCCTTTTGACCCGATTGTTGCCGTTGGTGCGCCCTTTTGGCCCGATTGTTGTCGTCGGTGTGCCTTTTGACCCGATTGTTGTCGTCGGTGTGCCCTTTTGACCCGATCGTTGTCGTCGGTGTGCCATTTTGACCCGATTGTTGCTGTTGGTGCGCCCTTTTGACCCGATTGCTGACGTCGGTGTGCCCTTTTGACCCGATTGTTGTCGTCGGTGCACCCTTTTGACCCGATTGTTGTCGCTGGCGTGCCCCTTTGGCCCGACTGTTGTGTTGGCCGTGTGCCAGCCAGATCTGCACCCTGCGTATCAATGGCCATTCTAACCCACGCGCTGAGGAGCATGATCATAGGCTCCAACACGGCAGATGACAGGAGGGGGAGGGGGGAGCAACGCCGCCAACTCCACACAAATGGCGTCATGACGATGAACGTTACGAGTAAGGCCACGTCTTAAAAGACTCACCCCCCCCCCCCCCCGCCCCGAACGGACACCGCTCTGCTCGTCACCGAGCGTCGCCTGACGTACAACGCCGTTCGGTCGGCGGTGCGCCCCGCCCCGGCCAGCGCCGCGCGGCGCTCACCTGGGCAGGATGAGCAGCATGGCGCCGAACCGGCCGCGCTGGCTGTACTGCCGGTCGGTGATGTAGTCCTCCAGGTTGAGCTGGATGGTGTAGCGGCACTGCTCGACGCGGCACCAGTCGCCCGCCGACCCCCGGCTGACCGCTGCAGCGCCGGGGAGGTCACATCAGGTCAGGTCAGGTCAGACCCGCCGGTCGAAGTCACGTCACGCCCGTGCGGCGCAGAGTCCGATACACGCGGGGTGCGCCAGCCGCAGTGCGGCATGCCTAGTGAGCAGACGCCAGATTTCATCGCATTCATATCGGTTAACTCGAGTCGGGACTTTCCCGGTGTCATTATGAGCCTGCGTGTTAATAAACGTACGTTCCACTCTTCAAATGTTACGCTCCACACAACGGTGATGTCAACTTCGGATTACCAACCCTGGACAAGACCTACGTATTTTGTAACTGCATTGGAACACACAACCAGTGGCCACCCACTCGAGCCTAAACCACGAACGGAGCATGATTAGGTGCGCTCCGTTACGATGCAAAAGTATGATTAGAAGATCCTCATTCTGGATTTGTATTCGCCGATGTTTCTTTAAATGGGTACTGACGCGTACAACAACGTCATGCGGGAGCACGTACCCCCTGGGTGCCTACCCTTGGATGCAATACTGCCCAGGAGGTCACCCTGAGAGGAAGCCCGATTTTGTACAGGAACCCACTGGGAAATCCTCCTGCCCCCGCACCACCCCCGTATCTCAAAATCCCTAGTGCCGCCCCTGGCTTGAACAAAAGGGAGATCGAGATACGCACTTAGTGTACCTGGATCGAAGAAGACTATTGCCTTGAGCGCCGCGTACTCCGTCTCGTCCACTTGCATGTCACGCATAGGTTTGATGACCTCGTCCATGAGACGGCCGCCAATCTTGTTGATAGCGGCATCTGTCGAGCAAACAGTAAGCTGTAGTGAACACAAGGCCCACTTGACGAGCAAAACCGCGGATAAAACCCGTCGCTGGCCCGATTGATGCTCGTGCAAACATTAGCACCGCATACTTTATAACAGAGCAGCGCACGCGTCGTTAAGGAGCGCACACGGACATCCCATCTATAGCACATAAAGTGTGCAAAACCCACACGTTTAAAAGATTGGAGTGAGGCAAAAGCCGCTGCTCAAGTCGCACCGACGTCAAAAATGCTAAAAGCGACCATCAATGATGCCTACGTGGAGGCCAAACAAATAATGTCGCGGTCTCAGACACGATCGCCGAGCCCTGTTTACACAGACAGTGTGTATTTTCGTTACCGCTAACGCCCAGCGCTCAGACTCTGAGTCTCGGAGATAAACAACTGCTGCCCAGCGCGTCGGTGAGTGTTTGTCCACCGTCGGGTTAGTGAACCAGTGACCCCAGCACTGGTTCTGACATGTCTCCGCAAGCACGCAGCAGAGCATACCACGAGCTTTAGCATCCCGCAAACGCCCGCGGCTTTTTTAACAGCTCGGCGTATCTCCTGTCTCGGCCTCGGAAAACTCGGCTTGATGCGGACATTGATCTTACAACGTGATGTGTGCAAGATTTGAGCCATTAGCGGATTCCGGTGTTTCCACCTATGTACGTGGCAACCTTATTTCCAAAAATTAGATACGTTTTTTATGTGAGATTATTGATGTGAGATGAGAGATGGGAGTATTCCATATTTCATGAGAACAAATTGAAACACACCTTTACATAAAGTCTCCCACCGAGCAAACCTTGGCCATAAGGCCGCTATGTCACACGTTCGTCTCCGGAGTCGCCAGTCGCAGCTAAGATGGAAAGGGCATTACGATAGCCGTGCTGGAGTCTTTGAGGAACGGCAAGAACCTTGACGATGGCCGCATACGCGCACTTCAATGTCGGCGCAGAATAAGCCATACTTCCCAAAGCACAACACGAGCTAAATGCAGGAATGTGTAAATGTCTCGTCGAAGCGTGGGCCGTGTGCTTCTGGTTCGGGCCTTTCTTTTTTCACGCGCAGGGCTCAAAGGCACGACAGCCGCACCTATGCAGTGGTGGGTGTGAAGTCAGTCAGCAAAGGGCCCAAAGGCACGACAGCCGCACCCACGGAGTGATGGGTGTGAAGTCAGTCAGCACGGGGCCCAAAGACACGACGGCCGCACCCCCGCGGTGATGGGTGTGAAGTCAGTCAGCACGGGGCCCAAAGGCACGACAGCCGCACCCACGCAGTGGTGGGTGTGAAGTCAGTCAGCAAAGGGCCCAAAGGCACGACAGCCGCACCCACGCGGTGATGGGTGTGAAGTTAATCACATCGCATCACCCAGCACCATGAAGACACGACGAGCCAACCAGGCATGTGGACTCTGCATGTGGAAGATAGCGGACCCCACCGCTCTTCCCTACCTACTAACTAATGGACTACCTCTATCCGTCCTTGACTACCTACTAACTACCTACTAACTTTTCATAGGCAGGGAGCTAGAATCGCTTTCGAGCTAGGTTGGGAGCGAAAAAATTCACCGCAAAAAAACAGGGGTGAAAAACTCAATTCACAGGATGTGAAAGCTATGAGTCAATGACTGACGGCCAGGCCAACAAAATGATATATTTTAATTTGGCGTGGAAGTTATCTCACAAATGCGACACATAAATACGATATAACGTTCCTTTCCATTTCAGCGTCAAAGATCCACCCAAGCCTCCTCCGCTGAACCAGTTCGCTTCCCGGCAGAAGACAGCCCAGTCGATCCATCCACTGTCATCGCAGATACTGACATTCCGGATGCAGATTGAACGAAGCCGGTGACCTGTTCCTGATAATTGCGTCTATCTACCAGTTCAGCACCTTGCAATCATATCTGGTCGGTTATCGAACGAATCATCACCAATTAAATATTGTTGTTGAGCACAAACAGGTCACCCGTGCACTGGTTTCGCATCATATGGGATGAGTGGAGCCGAGCACCCCTGGTGCGTCGGCCTCATGGCGTGTGTACGTCCTACCACACGCGTCTGTCAGTGGACTGTGCCGAAATTACACCGTATGCCTGTGTGGCATGTGCAAATAGGACGTGTGGCATCGAGTAGACATTCGATGTTGTCTGGTAAAAAACCAGTGATGTGCATGGAAGCATTCAATGCTCATAATTCGTGCATTCCTTGCGATGCATGATTGCCACTCCGTATGGTCGTATGACATTTCCTCTTTCATGCAGGGATGCATGCAGGGCCGGGCCAGCGGCGTATTGTACAAAAATGCGCATACAAATGTCGCTTGCGGACTAAAGGGAATGTTTCACGTTTGAAAATATTGAAGGAAGCATCAGATATGGTGGTGAGACAAGCTCATTAACAACTATTGATATACTTTTAAGTGGAAAAGACTGCTCTAAACAACGCAATATCTCTTCTGTTAAGTAAATATGCCCCTCGATGCGGCATTGTTTGATTACGTCATTGTACCTTGCACAGTATTGATTGAGAGCTAATTGACGGCCGTTATATCTGGAAATCGTGCTCACGGACAACAGATATGAACGACTCGATCATTTCATTAGTCTTGGCCTTGATAGCTGTATGACTTTTGGAATGGCAGACTTTGAAGCACTTTATTATGACGTCACGTAGTCATGGTAACCTTGAGATGCTCTTCCCGAAATCGTCTCCGCACCTCTGCGGGCGCGTAGCTCAGAAGCTACGGGGGGGGGGGGATGTAGGTCTCAAGAAGGGTAGGGTTGCGAACTGCTTCATGGTCTTAAATATGGCTAATTTAATTCAAAAGACCACAGAAATGTGGGACACCTCTGTGAGCGTTAGCGTGTCAGGGTATGCCTTGGACGATGCCGTTTATAAATGCGGACGGAACGGCCTGCTTCCTCACGCTCAAAACTCTGCTATGCGTTGCATTCTATCGGGCGAAGCGCTAAAACTTGGGTATTCTTCTATTTTTCAAATAACTCACGCTCCATTTCTCCTATCCCGCTTCCCTCTCCCTCGCAACATGGACGAAACAACACGTCTTCTAATCAACGCTACGCCATTGCATATGCCGTAAGCTCGTGCCGCGGCTGGCACTGTCTTTTCAGCACTGAGCACACACCACCAAAAAATACACAAAGACACAAATAGCGATCAAACCATGGACAGTGGCGGATCCAGGAGAGGCACTGGTTTCATGGACCACGGAAAACTAAAATAGTCCAAGAATGAACACATCTGCATTTTAGAGACCATCTAAGAACCTTATACAAATGACAGTTTTGTTAAAGCATTACGTCAGGCGAAAGGAAGAATAAACGCAAGCAAATCGTGGAATTTTATGATTTGTTGAATTTGGCCTTAAACGCCATTACTTTTCATTGCCCCGAACCGACCAGTGGCCATGAACTGGATTTCTGTGAAGTTTTAGAGCTCTTCCTTGAAATTAACATAAATATCAGCCGTTCGCTCTCCCGGTTGAGCCGTTGGATCATCAGTCACTGGTAAGCAGCTTTCTGCCTTAGGGCGTGCTCGTGCCAAAGCAGCTGGAGAGCCGTGCACTTCTTTGCAGGGAAGAAGCAAAATGTTAAATTAAATATCTTGAGGCATGATAATATGCTTTATAAACAAACCTAACGGGATATATCACAGAAGATCGCCGAATCTGGTCATAAATCATGTTTAGAAGCTTGGTAGGGTTAAATATCAGGTGCTCCTAACGGCAAAATTACCGTCATTTTAAAGGACGGCTTCTTTCAGCTTCCCCAACTAAAAGGCAGCATCTTCGCATGGTTTTCTGGCAGGCAGCATCATCTAACCCACCCACAAAATAGCATTATCAATCATACCCGCCAACCTACAAGATCGCAATGTGAAATAAGCACGAGGAATTCTGCACTCAAGATATTGAGAAACCAGTTTTTAAGAGCAGAATTTTGCTGGCAACCACTTCTGTATTAGCTGCTCCAATTCTGTCCCAAAGCTATGTACGGCAGGATAGTTACACGTGGTGAAGTATTGAAGCTGACATGTCTTAGATTTATTATTACTGAGTTACACTTTTAACCAAAAATGACAAATCGGGGTTCAACGAGTTAAAATTGTTGGTAAAAAGGATTGCCTTGCTTCAAACTATCTACTTTATTCGCTATGAATCGTTCACTCTTGGGTGGTTATCAAACGTGCTTGAGCGGCTGGTGAGTTTATCCAAGATGTCATTGACGAGGAGCAAAATTTTCTCCTACGCATTTAGTGGTGTTTACGTGGTGTGGCCAAAATAACTCTGGGGATGCGGGAAGGCATCTAAAAAATACCGGTGATCAACAATGTGTAATGCTTGGACACGGAGACGAGACAAGCCGAGCAGGCAAGTAGCTTCTGTATGTGGAAGACATCAGATCCCGCCGCTCTCGACAACAAGATTCAAAGGTGGAGCCGGACGCGGGAGGAGCGCACGGTGAGATCCGGGATCGCATGGCTCAGCAGAGCTCGTCGTTCTAATTGGCCGCAGCTGAAGGCAACCTACCGCAGCACTAACAGTAAGTAACCACAGCACTCAGCCGGCGTCGGAAAGGATCATCCAGCTGCAGATCACCCCGCATAACATGCCCGTGCCCTCGCCGTCCGACCCCCTCCATCCCCCCCCCCCCCCCCGCCCCTCAGCGCCACCGCCAGCGGACAACCCGAGACAACGCTCTCGGCTGACTCTGTAAACAGATAAGGCGGCAGTGGCGCCGGCCGCGGCTATCGGCCAGGCACGCCGGCCGGGGGACGGGGGGACGGGGGCGGGGCTGGCGGCCGCAGCTGCCCGCGCCGGCGCGGCCGCCGGCCGGTCCTCCGGCGCCCGACACGGAGCAGTCAGGGGGTGACGACGGCCGGCCGACGCCGGAGGTCGGACGGAGTGGGGGGTCGCGCACAGCTGGGAAATGGTGACGCTGAAGACGTGCCCAACAGCGGGCTAATGGTCGATGACTGTTAACGGCGAGCGGCTCAAAAAAGGAAGGAGACAGGTGGTGTCTCTAACAACACCGGTACACCGTCGTCTGTTTCATTTGAGTCATTGAAAAACAACGGTATTAGACAAACTGCGTGCAGCCATTTTGCGCGATGTTTTGTTGACGGATTGCTCACACGAATCGGTCAGCAAGAACGCCAAAACTCTCGCCAAGCAGCCGAGGCGTTTTGAACCTGCAAGTTCTTCGCACAAGCTCGTGTAAACAAACCGACGCGTTTTATGGAATGTGACACATCACACAACCAGCTGCACCAGGCCCGCGAGGGGTGGTTCTTCACGTGTACGCCGCTGCGTGGAATAGTTCACGTCCTCGCGAGCCCAGACGCCTGGAACCCTTACACGCTGTCGCCAACTGCTGCGGAGGAGAAACTCTGAGCAACAGCGTCACGGCACGGAGAGGGGAGAACTGCGACGAAATCCAACTCGGGCATGCCTTTACCACGGTGACTGGCGAGACATGGCGTGCTTGCGTCGGCACCCAGCTGGACAGGGACAGGCGACAGAGGACTATGGCTCCAGTGCTGATTTTTAATGCGTGATTTCCGTCATCAGCGCAGCAAGGACACCATAGCCAACCGCCCGAATGCATCTACCTAACCAGGGCGCCAGGAACAAACCGCTATCTCTGATCTGAACGTTTTTCCCCACCTTCTTGTCATCTCGTTGTGCGGCGTTATTTCTCCCGACAGCCGAGCGCTCATACCGCACTCCGGCCAAGTCGGGCCACGCCATTCGGCCAATCTCCTGTGTCGGCCTCCGACAGACGGCGTCCACAGCTGTGATGATTTGGAGGACACCTTCGCATCGAGGGAAACGCCATTTCCAGACGCAAATGGCATGTTCCCGTGTCGCTAGCGCCGGGCTTATCCACGCACTGGCAGCGGCATCCGCTCACGAGAGCTGGACGATCCAGCCTGGCAACTGGAACACTGGCCACTGTGCGTGCTCAGTGCTCCACTATCAGGAGGCAGCCCCGCGCATGAGCACATGGGCACACCACGCATGAGCGGAACTTCGCTGTTGATCGGAAAGTAGCCGGATCCCAACATTCCGGTGCACTGACGTTAAACCTATGGCCTAACACGGCTAGAGTGGACGCAGCAATATATATATATATATATATATGGCGATTAGGATACAAGATCCTGTACTGACCGCCCAATATACGCTGCCCCCAATGTTGACCTCTGCCTCGCTCCGGCGGCCCTGTCGGCGCTGACGGTGCCCGCCAGGTGGCAGCGTCGTCGACCCCCTCCGGAACCGCGTCACGCGGCGGGCGGCTGCCGGCTCTGCGGCCGGCGCCACTTCCGCACAGCCTTGGCACTTTGAACCAAAACATGGACCGCACCTTTGACCTGTCCCGGCGGCCGGCAGACCCTGCCCTGTCAAAGGTCACGCGGGGGGGGGGAGGCGTGATTCAGGGTCGACGATACGACGGGGCAGGTGTGGAATTCAGGTGTCGCGGGTAGAGCCACGCCTCCGGAGGCACTGGGTCAGGACGGCGACGCGGGACGCGGGGTCCAGGGTCGGTGTGTACAACTATCTGCTGCCACCGTACTTCAGCATCAAAGACAACCCGGATCGAAAAGACGTAGGGTATGTGTAAAAAATGAGCAAAGCCATCAAATCCCTATACTTCCTTTTGCCCCCAAGAAACAGTAGTTCGCCGGACTTAGTGTCCCTGATGCTCCATGTTTGACACTTCCGTGACACATCTCCAGGGTTACCTTTCGCTGGTCGCCACCAATGCACGTCTGGCTTGGTCGCCAGCTCGGAATTGCCGCGCGCCTTTTCACGGCCGTTTTTCCTCCCTAACACTGTTCCCCTCACGTGGTTCGTGCGAAAGCTTGTTGATTCACAATGCGTGCTCGCAGTGCAAACTACGCACACTCTGAGCCCCCACTGACACTGCGGACCCATTCGTTCCTAACCTCGCGTTACGGCACGCGATAGCCCCGCATCGGTTCGGTGTGACGAAGTGCGCTTGCCTACCTCTCAGGATCCCAAACCGCTTGTTGGCATTTGGCGGTTGAAGGCTGGTTTACGGTAAATTTCATGGGCGGTGCCGTTGTCCCCGAGCGCGAGGGGGGGGGGGGCTGGAGACAGCATAGCGCGCAGCTCCACATACGCACACACATACAAATACACACACGCACAGACACACATACACAAACACGAGCCGTCCTGCTTCAGTGCGGGTGCAGCCGAATGGCCCCAGGCGGGAGATGTCGATCGAGCTGGGGGAGGGGGAGGGGGAGGGGGAGAGATACGCTATCTGGTGGGCTCGGGAGCGATTACCGGCGCTCCGCTGGCGCGCTGCGCCCCGGCCGACCCGCCTCTGCCCCTCCCCCCCCCCCCCAGATCAGCCTCCGTGTCGGACTTAGGACAGCAGCTTTTTTACGAAGCCTCGAGCGTCGATGGGTGCGTTCGCGTACTCTCTGCGTGTATCATGCCATCGCGGCATTACGTCGCGGCCTCGCCGACCATGCTGCTTGCAGGGGTTCGACGGGCAGCGACGGATCCGAACCGCGTGATAACGTGACGGCCACGCGAAACTTTTCCCAAATGATGAACGCGAAAACTTGTCACATCACAAGCGTGCAAAATGAACGGCAGCTTACACTGGTTGCCCGGCTTTGCTGGCATTTTTGCTGCGCTTTCATAAACTGGGGATATTTATGCGACAAGCAGTCCGTAGCCCAGGCAAACATACAGCAGGAGCGTAGCTAGTCGGGGGTGGGGCGGGGGAACCATTGGGTCTACTGATATCCTGAGGCCTCGCGTTGCACCCCCTGGTGCAAGCTGCAACCCTATTGTGCTACTAGTTTGGGATTACAAATTAACAATCTCCTCCTTTTTCTTGCGCAGTTGTTTTCTATAAATGTGATATTTATATGAAAAGAGAGAGAGAGAGAGAGAGAGAGAGAGAGAGAGAGAGAGAGAGAGAGAGAGAGAGAGAGAGAGAGAGAGAGAGAGAGAGAGAGAGAGAGAGAGAGAGAGAGAGAGAGAGAGCGAGAGCGAGAGCGAGAGCGAGAGAGATATTATATATATATATATATATATATATATATATATATATATATATGTCATCAAATTGTAGCCTCAAGCACAGCAAGTATAATCAGCGCCACACTTACAACTGTCGCGTGGTTGTGTGTATATTAGTTGTGGTTTGGTTGGTTGTGTGTATATTGGAGGAGTCCGCAACACATCCGTCAACTTGTGCAGCTCGCGAAGAACGGGGCTTTAGCTATGAAGGGAATTGGGACAAACGTGCCAATTCCCCTGTAAGTATCCCAATTATCTTGCGCTGCCGACATTTCTCAACGCGATGATGGATGGCCTGCGGGGCGGAGTATTGTCGTTTGTTCTCTGTCGCAGCCATCCCCACAGCGGAGAAGCTGTAGATCGACTGGCTGGGCAACAGCTGATCGCGGGTAGGCATGCCGCGGTCGAAGATGCATTCAAAAGGTGTGTGTTGGGGGGGGGGGGGAGGCAATAGTTTTGTCCCCACACTCATCTTGCCAGTTTCAAAGATGCGGTGGTGGTGGATCATAAGCATCGCGGGAACGAAAAATGCAGTTAACTTTTAATCGCTCAATCGAGTACATGACTGAGCGTTAACGCTCTATGTCTGCTGGCGCAAAATCTCGCCAAGGACGTTACTGAAGGGTGTCATAACGGCGGCCGCATGGTCAAAGGATATGGTGGTGGAGAGGGAGACGGAGGGGGGGGGGGGGGGGGAGGGTTGACGGGCGAAGTTGCGGCCCAGGAGTTATGGGGTGAACAACGCTGGCCGAGGGGGTCGCCTTCGATATGGAGGAAAGGTTGGGAATGTATGGCCCACAAGTCGGATTGGGTGTTTCACACGGCCCTTCTCCCCGCCTCTCGTGAAACCCTCACTTAGATGTCTGGCATTAAGAAGTTAAACCTCTTACTCGGTGCTGTTTTTAACTCATACTTCATATTGTTACCAATTAATATCGTTACATTATGTGCACCGTTAACAGATGGGGAGTGGGCAGGGTGCAATTATCTGGCTGTGCGCTTTTCTGGAATGGAGGCGCATCCTCCTACGTGGCGTCTGACTGTCCGGGACTGTGGACTCTGAACTTACGCTTTTGGTGGTGTAAATAGGATGTGGACTCTGAACTTACGCTTTTGGTGGTGTAAATAGGATGTTTTTCACCATGTTCCAACGCTCCTTTATCTGCCTCGGTGACCGTTGACGCGTATCCCAGCTCTCCTACGGATAGTCTAAATATCCCACTCCGAATGGTTCTTTATTCCTGTAGTATGGAAGACACCTATGTCTTCCACGTATGAGAGCCATAGTATGGGAGACCACTATGACAAAAAATTTACTTATCGTGGAGAGGAAACTGTCCTACACAAACTAACAATAGCCGCACTTCAAACAGCCTTGAATGCAGAATGCAAAAGTTTCAAAGTTGGATTATATTTGGCCTCTTAGTTTTCCCAGCCCTCAGCGGCTAGGAGAATCCTCCCTATTTCTCACATTTCTCCAAGCTCTCTCTTGGACTGTCCCGATGACACCGCGTTGGGTGAAAAGCCTGGCAAGGACTACCATTGCCCAGCCAACCTTCAGGCGGATTCGTAAGCACTGCACCACCTACGGCAATCGCGGTCTTTGATGACCACAAGCAAGCAAGCATTTATACGCCATCGATAGCGCAGACACAATCACCGCTAGACGGGGGCTCAGACAGGACCACTGGGACGCCAGTGCGCGCGCTCATCGACGTCAGAGACGAGTCCAACGGCCAGCAAGCGGCGGCCTTCTCCGCAAACAAAAGGGCGGCGTTTGCCTATCCCCTCGCCGCCTGACATAACGCTCCTCGCTTGAAGTCACCCGCCAGATTCCGCGACCGCGACCCCGCCCTGACCCCGCCGCTGACCTGGCGACCCGCGGGTGACGACGCTCTTGTTGCCCAGCAGCACGTAACCGTTGAGATGGAGCGACCTCCAGGACGCGCCCAGCAACAGGTGCTCGCCGCCGTGGGCCCGCAGCAGGGCGATCTGGCGGCACGCGAGACGCAGGGTCAAAGTTCAGCGGCCGAGCGCGCGCCCGGCCGTGTCTGCACAGGGCCCCTCCGCTCCGGCAGTTGCACTGTTGCTGGGCGGGGAAGATCCCGGCCGATCAGCCGAGAGATTGCTGCTGCCGAGGCCGAAAGTTGCTCCGTCGGTGGCGTACGTGCAGCAACCTATACGCCTCCAAGAAGCTTCGGGAGAGGCATGGACTATTGAAGTTACATTGCCCTGTGATGTGCCGTGAGGATGCACTGATATCTCGGCTCGTTTACCTAATCTGACACAAAATCGTAATTAGGGTGCAAGCATACCACACAGATCATAACGAGGGTACTTTGCCTGATCATACTGCAAAACAGTACATCTTATAAACATGATAGAAACTATCATTTGTACATGTTAGATGATAGATGATGTTAGATGCTAGAGGTGAGTCACTTGTATTGCTTCCTAGACAAGGACAGCCTTGCGTCAGCTGAATATGAAGAGAACGCGTTGACGTCATCATGCATTTTGGAAAGCCAAATCGTGCAGATGAGGCCATTTTCAGAAAATGGTATTGCCCACCACCAGCACGAGCTACGGTGGGATGCCAATTTGACTCCCCAAGGGTTTTTCCGGAATTGCTTTCAAACGGCGCGGCAGCCGCGCCAAGTTTTGAATAGCTGTAGAAAAGAGCGGATCGTTTGGCATGAAAAAATAGATGTACCTTGAAATGTCACTGACTTACGGCAGGTTGAGGTCTGGTCATGGATTCAGCAAATTCAATCTCTAAAGAATCGTTCAATCTGATGAAACAACGGAATGTGAGGCGGAGCCATACATCTCCGAGATGCTTTCATATGCAATACAACAATTGAATGAACCAATTCCGTTGACCCAAGGTCAGGTATAACTGTCACACCAAGGTCAAAAATAGGTCAAATCTGATTTTTTTTCAAAAGAGAAAAACCGTAGAGTCCCTCCCAGACGCGCCGAAGACACGTTCTACCCAGACAAGTATGTGATTGCTGTCAGGTGTCTTTTTCATGGGCCTTTGCAAGCCGGGAGACGGATCCCAAATAACTATGAAGCATCAAATGAATTAAGAGGAAAATAAGTAACGTACCATTTCCTTATGGATTTATAGTGATATAATAAATCACGCCAAGAAATAAAACGATCGCCGCTTCATTTTCTGACACCGTCGCGACAGTGCAACAGATAACATTGTGTAATGCTGTGGTAAATGCTTCAAAACCATCGGCATGTCTCGATAGCCAAATAACCTCAAAATAGCTCTTCTTCCGGAGCATGTTTTAGGTTAAACGAGTATCCTTGATTACGAGTACGAGTATCCCACACCTCGTTGATGGCACCAGTGCAGACCGCATCCAAATTGGTTGTTGAAGTGCCGGTTTCAAATACACTGATGACTGCAATACAGTATCTGGTCGAAAGTTCCGAGCAGTAAATGCAATACAATAACGGACGTAACATTTCATGCTTATCGGGTGCAGCTCTCCGCGCGTGCAAGGAACGTTTCCGTGCGTACGTCCCATGCTGCACCGCCCAGCACCCACGCTTCCGTCTAGTCCGCGGTTCCTGAGCTGAGTGTTAGACACGTAAACGTGCGTTGCTTATGTAGAAGGGACTTAATTTAATGGCCCCGACTATGATCAGGATTGTTTTTTGGTGTTATGATGAATTTTGAGCAAACCAATCGATAGTGTACTATACTTACATCATACGATAATACTTCCACGTCCCTTTGAGCTGCAGTAGCTGGCTCATGCAGAGCATCATAAAAACGCAGCCGTTTATGTTTACGATCCTACCCATACAGGCGAGAGCGCGGTACGAGCAAAACGCCTTCACAACAGCCGCAAAAAGAGAAGGACATTCAAGCACAGGGGGTGCCTGTCTGACGGGATCCATGATCCGAAGTCCTAACGCGAGCTGGCGGCGCGCGGTGCGCCAGATGCCGGCCGCTGCGCCACGCGTCACGTCCATCCGAATTCCCTTGACAGGTGACGTGTGAGACCTTCCTGGATCAACTCATCGTCTAAATATTTGAGGCCGGGCCGCGTCGCCGCCAGCCCTCGAGCAGTCTCACGGCGACCACGTGACACGGCTGCATTGCCCGCAAATGGACACGCGGCTTAGTCACGTGACCGGCGTGCAGGTCGAGATGGCCGGAGAAGCAAAAGCCGCCACTGATTAAAAGATCTAATCAAGAATGCAGCTAGCCAAGCTCGCGAGCACGGTCAGCAGGCCCATGTGATCCGGGATGAGGCGAGGTGAGTGTGTGATGCAACACCCCAGCAACAGAAGGACAGCTCGTTACATCATCAAAAGGCAGCCGAGGCCACATAGCAGGCTGAGGCCTCCCCGCAACGCAGCTGTGAAACGTTCCAGGCCTCGGCAGGGCACTGTACCGGTGTGGGAAGTGGCCACAGCCAAAGGTGAGCACGACGGCTCGTTGCTTTTTCAATAACCAAGGCTCGGGTCTATACCAAAGTTGCCCACAAAAACGCAACAATGATTGGCTACCTAAACCATGCCCTCGTGTGGCTAAAATGCATCAGTGAAAACGCTTCACAAAGCATAAACAAAGAATTCTCGTAAAGGGGATGCACAATGTACAAATTTCGGTTGGAATGGGATGGAAACCTTGACTGTTGACAAGTTGCAAACCGTCTCATTCCGTTCCTTTCACCGTCGAATTGATCAGACCATGACCAAATCATCCTCAGGAGGCACCCGAGCTCCTCGATATTTGTATTACTTTTTATAAAGCTGGAAATAACTTATTGTCATGTAACCCCTTCATTGTGCCATAAATGAAGAGGATGTTTGTCATGCATTCTCCGTTCAAAATGTGCATAGTTCAAACATTAATATATATATATATATATATATATATATATATATATATATATATATATATATATCTCTCTCTCTCTCTCTCTCTCTCTCTCCCTCTCCCTCTCCCTCTCCCTCTCCCTCTCCCTCTCCCTCTCCCTCTCCCTCTCCCTCTCCTCTCCCCTCTCCCTCTCATCTCTCCTCTCTCTCTCTCCTCCCCTCCTCTCTCCTCTCTCTCTCTCTCTCTCTCTCTCTCTCCTCTCTCCTCTCTCTCTCTCTCTCTCTCTCTTAAATGATAAACATTTTGAATGGGTGGATCTCGGGGATCAGAGCTCACGCTAAGCAGTGCATGTTGTTCGAGTCCTGGCCCCTCCCATCTGATCACGCAATTTCAGGACAACGGCAGAATTTAGTGGTGAAATTTAAACGTGCCGCCAAGTTCGGCACGACCCGTCCTGTCCTCTGACGTCACCTGACCTTTAGCGCGGTGGCTACCTTCGGCGGCAGGGCATACATGTCTAGAACATATTACGAACGCCTGCATCGACTACAACCTGCCCCGCCACGGGTGTGTGGATCGGAAGAATCGCTGTAACCAACTGAGCCGCCGGGACATTGTACATGCATATATACAATGCAAAAAGAATCGCTCGCGCGTGCCTTATTCATTGCTGACATCATTGCCTTTGGGTCCAACGCTGTGCCAAGATGGAATAATGCGTGATTTTAAAAACACTTCCGTGTCATTTAGAATATCAATACGCGCCCGGGTGGGGGTCAATATGACCCCAAAAAGTTCATACAAAATTATGTTCGAACGGTGTGACGTAATCACGCCAAACTTTGCATGGCTGTGGGTTATTGAATGGCGGATCTTTTTATATATTAAAATTGGATGCACCCTTTAAGGTCACTGCCCTATGACAGGTCAAGGTAAGGCTGTAGCTGTCAGCGACGACAATCTTTAAGGACTTGTTCAATCTGATGCGACAAAAGTGTTACACGAAGCCATACACATTTTGCGGTAGTTTCTTTAGCAACAAAATAATTGGCTTTGTAATTGCAACAAATTTCATTGACCTAGGGTCATGTATGGAGGTCAGACCGAGGTTAAAACTAACTTGTTTTTACTGGAAAGCTTTTTATGTGAAGTTTTTGAGGTTCATTTCGAATTTTTTGATAGTAGGGGCCGCAACAGAACAGATGGAGGTCAACTTGAATCCTCTCCCCTAAGATCTCAGAAACTAAGGAGCTAGAGACACCAAATTCGTAGGGTATGTTGCCCTGTCTGTGAACTCACTGTTGCCGAAACTTGAGGGTCATTGGTGATAAGGGTAATTTTTGAGCGTCATAATGTCAGGCAAAGTCAAACTGCAGATTGGTGTCCAAAGTGCCCGCAGACCTTCTCATGCAGCCGTGAACCTGGATGCCTGTTCTAAGCTTTAGGTCACTGGTGCATGGAAGGTGTACAAGGCGGTTCCCGCTATCAATGAATTCAAAATGAGCACCAAACACTACCATGTACCACAAGGCCTAGAGATAAAACGGGTTGGTTTTGACCTTGGTCTGACCTTTGCACCTGACCCTAGGTCAGAGAGACGTGTTCATTAAATTGCTGCGTTTCCTTAGAAACTATCTCAGAGATTATGGCTTTGTCTAACACTCCGTTGCTGCATCAGACTGAACGATCCCGTAGAAATTGTCGTTGCCAAATCTACGGCCTCATTTTGACCTGCCGTAGATCAGCGGCCTAGAAAGTTACACCTAAGTTTTTCGATACCAAACGATCCAATATTTTATTGTCTATAGTCATACCGAATTGGGCGCGGCTAGGCCGCGCCGTTCTGAAATCATTCCGGAAAACTTTAGGGGCGGTCATATTGGCCTGTGTCCCACCCGGGCGCGTGTTTCAAGTCAAAATGAGACCGTGACTTAAAATAGCCCAGATCAACCCTTTTTTAGGGAAAGTTCTGCCTAGAGTAATTTAAATTTCAACTTCTCAGCTAAAATTAAAAAATTCGAATTCAAAACTCAACATAATAGCGCAGGTTTTGGTCACTACGACCTTATTAAGGCCAAGAAAAGCCACTAACCTAAAATGAACATCAGTGACTTTTTCTCAGAACAGGTATGCGTTCTTGGCGGCCGCATGATGGGCACAGGTATGGATGACACTATAGACTCAGGACTTGGGCCTGACCTTGTTTGATGTTATCTGACCTAAAGAACCTGTGGACCTCGAATTATAATACAAGTGAGTTCAAATACAGACCAACGCACCATGTTAAGTTAGTGTTTTCAGCTCTCTGAGTATTTGAGATCTCACTGGGTGTCAATTTCCAAGCCAAGCCAAGGGTGTTCAACCTGCTACTCCGGCGCGTATTCACGGAGCACAACAGTCATAGAGATCAATGAACAATTGTGCCAATACCCACTTCTACCACCATTCACTGTCCCTGCCTGTGTTTCATTAACCATTTCCAACAACGCATGTGGTGGAAGAACAAGTCCGCAAAAATTATGACTATTTTAGTAAGCTGGCGCCCGGCCGGGCGGACAGTGGGAGGGGGGGGGGGGGGGCGACGGCTGACCGGCCGCGCGACCCTGTTGAGTCATCTTTGCTCTGACAGACGCCAACAGCGGTGCGTTTTGCACTGTGCGGAGTAAGACCGAGGGGAGGAATGACCTAAATGCGCCACATAAATGCGCCATCAGCTTGCATCGCAACCACGGGCCGCGACAAGTTCTTCTTTGTGCGATAATTTGTTCTTTCGCCAATGCACGCTTGGGGTTGTGTTTTCGAGTGCGCCGTTCGCGTATCAAGTGGGTTGCTAGTTAAGACGTTGGCGGTGACATCAAAACACAGAGCGACTGTAAATGAGCGAAAGAATATCACAACGGCGAAAATGGCACGGCCGCCGGTTAGAAAAGCAATGAGCTTGGGAGTTCATCAGCCGAGATCAGGGGGGAAGCGGCACATCAAACGACGAAAACAACGCGCGTGGTGAATTCCAAGATGTCAGCAAGCACAGTGGGGTGGAAAATGCATTGTCTTCCTGTCTGCTCTGTCTCCGTCCTCACTTATCAACACTCCGAGAACCACAAGGTAGACACTCAGACAGGACACAGTGGTGGACCAGTTTCACTATCCCCTGGCGACCAGCGATGCGCTCGTTGCCAGAATCGTCGAATTCGACATCGACAGGCCCAGGCGCCGATCACGGCCCTCACGAGTCAATTCTGGCGCGGTGGAGCGTCAGCGCCGCGGTGTCGTGGGTCAAAAGAAGGATACCTGCGGTGCCGTGGGTCAAAAGAAGAATACCAAAGTGTTTATATTTCCATTGTTTGTGTCTGGCAGGGTAGAAAAGGCGTTTTGGAGAATCGCATTTGTTGATTAGTTCTGGGTCGCGCTCAATCTGTCGTTAGCAAGTTTGTCAACACCCATCACGGCCCAGTTTTTTCCCTACGTCAAGTTATGTGACCAAAAAGGCACGTGATTTGTGACGTCACGCGACGCAATGTTTTGTCAGCCAGTCAGCATGGAGAAAGAGCACTACCAGATCAAAGGGAATGTTCCATATTTGAAGATGTTGAAGCAAGAACCAGATAAAATGAAATAAACTCACTTATAACTGGGTATACCTTCAAGTGGACATGTCTACCCCAGACAACACAATTTCTCTGTTTAGCAAACATGGTCCGCACTATGTCATTGTTTGATTACGTCAGTGTACCCTGCACAACATTAATTGTCAGCCAACGCCAGACGTGAACAATTCGACAATGGTATTTTGTTGGCTCTGAACGCCGCGTGGCCAACGGAAAGGCAGGATTTGAATGACGTCATAATGACATCATGAATGCCTGGGTGACCTTCAAATGGTCTCCCCGAAGTAGACTGCGCATTTTCGTGGGCGTGAAGCTTAGAAACTAGGAGGGTTCAGGTCTTTAGAAGGACAGGGTTATTAACTGCACCGAATGATTTTCAATGTGGCTACTTCAGTTCAAATCCCCATACAAATATGGAATACTCCATTTAAACAAATCGCTCTGACAAAAAAGCGCTAGTTTAATGCGCTAGCTCTTGCGTCTGCGGGTACGTTAGGTGGCCCGTGGGCAGCACTTGTCTCTAATTTTGGGTGAAAGCGACGTAGGATGGATAAGAGGGACTTCGACTGCCTGATGCAAGAGAGGTCACGGAAAGGTGAGTGACAGTGAAAGGTGTGGTGGGTGATTGCGGTGCCCGGTCAATCAGTAGCGTTGGGGTAACCGTAAGACATAGAGAACGGAAACAAAGCACCTCGCATCTCAAAGATGAACATTGTCAGCACAAGTAGGAGTCGAATAAAATGATGGTGTTTATGTCAGTTCGAGTAGCAGCGAAAGGAAGAGCTTTCCCGCCACATGGAGCCAACAATAAAAAACAGAAAGGAAAAATTACAATGAGATGGAATGAAAAGAAGCGTCCAACCTACGGGTAGAATACGTGATAACACCAAAGCAGGTGTCACACTTAAAAAGTTAGAGTAATAGAAAAAGAAAGGCATAGTGTAATACTTCCACGTCCGCCCTCACATCGAACCCTGCGTCAGTACGCATGATGTCACGTAGTCCAGCTGACAATCGTGCTGACAACAGATCGAGCAGGGCCCTGGAGAGCGTGACATGGGAACACTGTCTTGGAGCACACAGGCCCATCAAACACAGGTAGTGGCGACCGCGGGTCCCTTGCGCCAAACCGCGCACGGCCAGGAGAACTAAAACTTCACTTGAGGTGTGCAGTGATCAACTTAATGCAAGCGGGGTTATGCAAGTAGGAGAAATACTCACTTCAGCTTACATTTTCTGAATTGTAATCCAACTTGCATACACGAAAGTGAGATATATAATTCCTGGACTTTCTGGCCTCCTCACTGCAACGCAAATGCATACTTTGCTTAAAGGGAATAGTCAACATTTGAAGATATTGAAGCTGGCACAAGATTTGATGAAAAAGCGCACGTAAGACTTTTGGGATTTTCTGAAGTACAAAAAACTGTCAAAAACCACAACATTTCTCTTTTTAGTTCACGTGCCGCTCAATACCTCATTGTTTGATTGCGTCACGGGCCGTTTGCACGACGCTGAGGTGCTGCCAAACTTGCCACGCGAAATCGCCATCCTTGTGCTTCAACCCCCTGAGAGGTGAACCTGGTGGTATTGGAAGTGTTTGATGAGCCAAATATCGTGATTTGCTCGTGTTTTGGCCGTTTCTTTTGGCGATCTTGCACATCTCTCCGTGAGTTCGGGATATTCCCTTGCATTCACATTCTCGGTTAAGGCGCCATTTTAAGTTATTCGAATGCAAGTCTTATTCCCGCAATAACTGGCTGTCATGCCACACTTCTTATATTATGTAGCTCTACACGTGATTCGTGTTGGAACATCCGACCCTCTTATCCGCTTTTCTTCCTTTATCCTGCACCCTCGTGACGTCCCGGTTCTCCGGGGCAGGCCGCATGCGTCAGCCACGTGGCCCGAGAGGCCCCTTGAGGGGAACCCCCACCGGGTACCCAGCGTGCATCCCTGCACGGGCTACGGCTCGGCGGTGGGTCCCCCAGGCGCATGTAGTTCCGCCCCACCGCTATCCATTCTCCTCCACCCTATAGCCCTGAAATGGTCCTTTCTGGTCGAAAGGAATCTAATCCAAACAACCAAACAACCAAACCGTGTATGAAGCTGGAACAGCCTGTTCAACATCAATTGAGACCAAATTGACGCCCATTATGCCTGAAAACTCATGTTCACGATAGCGAGACATGAACGGCTCGGCGATTATATTTCGCCGCATGGCCTACGGGGTGGCTGTATTTAAATGATTTTTATATGTCGTCACGCATGCCTAAATGACCTTGAAATAGTCCGTACGAAATGGTCCACACATTTTCACGAGTGTGTGAAGCTCAAAAACTAAAAGGTTTCAGGTCTTTAGAGGGGCAGAGCTGTAAGCTGGGCCAAATGATGTATAATATGGCTATTTCAGTTCGAAATCCATATAAAAATGGAACACGCCCTTGACAAGCACTGGGGTGGGGGTCAATTTGACTCACTCACAGGGTCTTTTTTAATAATCTTGGAACGGCGCACCGCAGCCAAGCCACATTTTGAAAAGCTGCATGCATTTGAATAACGGATCTTTTCGTATATCAAAATATAATGCTCCTTGTCAGGTGGGTGACCTTATAGCAGGTCACGGTCAAGGCGCGACTGCTAGCGAAGGTAATTCTTATATATATATATATATATATATATATATATATATATATATAAGGAGGTACAAGCGGGTCATATTAACCCCCCTCCCGCCCAGTGAACGGTATTCAACCGGCCACCTGGACGCGTGCTTAAGGGATAGGGCATGCAATCATTTGAGTTATGTACATAGACAGCCGAGGCCTATCCTCCTGGTTGAAATGGCGGGTGTTTTTTTTTTTTTGCTAAAAGTTTGCTCGTTTCGCTGCAACATTTCTCCATTTCAAGTGCGCTGAATTTGGTGGTTTGAGACGTGTCTTTCGATAACGCAGCTTTGTATCACGTATATCCACTCTTTCACTTGAAACGAGCTTAACCACCATCGTTCTTGGTGGGCCAAACCCCTTTCAATGTCACCGGTTAGTTAGCGGTCAGGCATCTCGGGTCCCTGCCCCTCCCAGCCCCACGTGACCGATACTGTCCGATTTGGACGGGATGGCGGCCCGGGGACGCCTGGTGGCCGCCGTCGCACCCTTCAGACCGGGGCTGCTGTGCTCAGCGGGCCGGCGGGCACCGCAGTTGCTGGCCCAGGAAGATTGGGAAGAGTCGCTAAAACGGTACTGGCTCATGCGCAGATTCCCTACGTACTCTGCTGCATTTTTATTGATAGAGTAGCCTGAAACTTGGGAAATGAGGAGGAGGATGAGCTGAACTAGACATTCTCCGCCCCGAAGTCATAGCAATGCCTAGAGCAATACAGCAGAATACAACTTAGCGATCGCTACCCGCCTTCACAGTGGTAAAAGAATAATGACAAGGCAAAGGCAAGTGTCGGACAACGTCCGCAGCTTCCGTTCAACAGGGTTGTTTCGAGCTGAGCCAAATCACGCTAACATTTCGCAGTTTGCATCACCGTTTACGGCTCGCCCATAAATTGCGTTAAATGTGGAGGGGGGTGGGAGGGGGCTTGATGGAGCGTATCAGAAGCGTAACTAGGTAGGGAGAGATGACTTTGAACAGCGTAACGTTATTCTCAGTTGTGATTACGAATCATGTTAAAACGTCTAACAACAATTTAGTACCCCTAAACGCAGGTTCCGCCGGCTTCCCCTCCAGACAACAAACCGCGTCATTTGTTTCGCATCTCTTACTTCTTTTAAGGGCCGAACGAACGTTACTTTTCGGGAGCGTTGCGATTAACCCTGCGTAGCAATGGGAGGCGGGGGATTACCCGGCATAGTTAGCATATAAGCACCACAAAGGTGGTTGCAAAATGGCCAAAAATCCGTCCATTATTTATGAACGGCTCCATATTACACTGTGGGTCAGACCGCTTCTGTCACGTGACCGCCGGCGGCTCACCTGGTCGTCCAGCGTCAGATCCATGAAAGCCGGAATGCACTTGGCCCACTCCACAACAGCGAGCAGCTGCTGCCGCATCGACTCACACACGTCCTCTTGCGTCGCCATCTGCTTATCGCTGATGTCCATCTCACGACAGCCATCCTGGGGACGGCAGCGGGCTGGGTCAGCGCGGGCAGCTCTGCAGCGAGGACAGACTGTTATTACAGGACAACTCTGCGGCGAGGACAGACTGTCATTACAGGACAACTCTGCGTCGGGAGGACAGACTGTCATTACAGGAGAACTCTGTGGTGAGGACAGACTGTTATTACAGGAAACTCTGCGGGCGAGGACAGACTGGTCATTACAGGACAACTCTGCGGCGAGGACAGGACTGTCATTACAGGACAACTCTGCGGCGAGGACAGACTGTTATTACAAGGACAACTCTGTGGTGAGGACAGACTGATCATACGACACTCTGCGCGAGGACAGACTGTCATTACAGGACAACTCTGTGGTGAGGACAGACTGTCATTACAGGACAACTCTGCGGCGAGGACAGACTGTCATTACAGGACAACTCTGCGGCGAGGACAGACTGTCATTACAGGACAACTCTGCGGCGAGGACAGACTGTCATTACAGGACAACTCTGCGGCGAGGACAGACTGTCATTACAGGACAACTCTGCAGCGAGGATGGACTGTCATTACAGGACAACTCTGCAGCGAGGATGGACTGTCATTACAACAGACTGTCATTACAGGACAACTCTGCGGCGAGGACAGACTGTCATTACAGGACAACTCTGCGGCGAGGACAGACTGTCATTACAGGAGAACTCTGCGGCGAGGACAGACTGTCATTACAGGACAACTCTGCGGCGAGGACAGACTGTCATTACAGGACAACTCTGCGGCGAGGACAGACTGTCATTACAGGACAACTCTGCGCGAGGACAGACTGTCATTACAGGAACTCTGCGGCGAGACAGACGTCATTACAGGACAACTCTGTGGTGAGGACAGACTGTCATTACAGGAGAACTCTGCGGCGAGGACAGACTGTTATTACAGGAGAACTCTGCAGCGACGACAGACTGTCATTACAGGAGAACTCTGCGGGGAGGACAGACTGTCATTACAGGACAACTCTGCGGCGAGGACAGACTGTCGTTACAGGAGAACTCTGCAGCGAGAGCAGACTGTCATTACAGGACAACTCTGTGGTGAGGACAGACTGTCATTACAGGAGAACTCTGCCGCGAGGGCAGACTGTCATTACAGGACAACTTTGTGGTGAGGACAGACTGTCATTACAGGACAACTCTGCAGCGAGGATGGACTGTCATTACGAGACAACTCTGCGGCGAGGACAGACTGTTATTATAGGACAACTCTGCGGCGAGGACAGACTGTCATTACAGGACAACTCTGCGGCGGAGACAGACTGTCATTACAGGACAACTCTGCGGAGAGGACAGACTGTCATTACAGAATAACTCTGCAGCGAGAACAGACTGTCATTACAGGACAACTCTGCCGCGAGGGCAGACTGTCATTACAGGACAACTCTGCAGTGAGGACAGACTGTTATTACAGGACAACTCTGCGGCGAGGACAGACTGTCAGTATAGGACACCTCTGCGGCGAGGACAGACTGTCAGTGTAGGACACCTCTGCAGCGAGGGCAGACTGTCATTACAGGACAACTCTGCGGCGAGGACAGACTGTCAGTACAGGACAACTCTGCAGCGAGAACAGACTATCGGTACAGGACAACTCTGCAGCGAGAACAGATGCATCGAGAGCAGACTGTCGGTACAGGACAACTGCAGCGAGAAAAGACTGTCTTTATAGGACAACTCTGCAGCGAGAACAGACTTTGTCGGTACGGTATAACTCTGCAGCGAGGACGGACCTTGTCAGGACAGGAACAACTCTGCAGCGAGGACAGACTTAGTCAGTACAGGACAACTCCGCGGCGAGGACGGAGTGTGTTCGGAGTGTGACAAACCTTGTAGCGTGTTGGAGCGAGTGAGGGCGAGGTGGGATTAAAAGGAGTGCCTCATATTTGTGTGTGAATTAGAAATGTGATGGCCGTTTTCAAGAGCATTCAACACAACTCACAGTCATGTACTTTTTAAGAATCCAAGTCCATTTTGCTTCTGAGCTTGAAGCACGCAAACTCGTGCGGACTATTTCGCGCGGCCCATTTGAAGGTCACCCGGACATGCAAGCGTCATGACAATGTCACGCGAATACGGCCAAACCAATGGCCACGTGGTCCTCAAGGCCAAGATAATAGAAAAAAAACCCTCTTCGTGTGGACTTTTCCAATACCACCCGGACATGCATGCGTCATGGAAATGCCACGCGAATACCGCCACCCCAATGTCCGTGTATTGCTTAATGCCGAGAAAACATGATCATCGAAATATTCGTGTCAGACCTGCGTCAGCACGATTCGAGGCGTCAGTGGTGATCAGTTGACCTCTCAGTGAGCTTATTTCGTCTTATCTGATGTTTATTCCAATAAACTGAAATCCAGAACAATCCCTTAGACACACTTTTATGGACCACGCCGGGGTTTTACATTTACAGACTAGGAAACAGTCTCAGAGTTGATGCGCTAAATTCGCACGATAATCTTCCATATGGAGGCCCAACTGCCATAAATCAGGAACATCAGAATGTCCCGATAAATTTTTGGGCAAGATCTACCTTAACGGTCTCAGTACGCTAGGCGTTAGAGTTTCCAGTTTCCTTACGCTTACGGCTATGTTTAACTTAGCGGAAGCAGAAGCGCAGTGGCCTCCGTCTCGACCCACGTTTCTACACCGTGCTTATAAATAATGAAGAGTCCTTGTGAGCCTCGCCGGCTAATGGAGATGTTAGCTTAAGCGAAGCCCGCACCAACGGGCAATTACCTGCTATCCAGCGTTCCCACTCCGTGCAAATACCAGTTAAAACCCCACCGGCAGAAGCAAATACCGGCTCGAACACTCCGGCCGCGTTCAAACACGAGCCAAGACCGATTGCTCAGTGCACTCACCCAGCTGGAGTCGATCTGCCGCGATATGACCTCCGCGTTCAGCAGGATCTGCACCGACAGCGAGCTGCCCGAGTTGTCCTCGAGGCTTGCGCGACGCACGCTGATCCTGTCCCGCTCATTCTGCACGGCTGGAACGCGAGCACGATCATTACAAGCGTGCCGTCGCTGCCAGATTACAGCGGACAGTTTTTGGGAGCAGGCGTGCTGGTGATTTGGGGCCTTTGGAGCGCGTTGGCTGCGAGTGTTCGTGGAACAATCTGTGAGCACCCAAGAGTCGTCTGTTATGGCCTTCAAACATTTCTTTACACACTAAGTGGTGGTATGTTGAAGGGAACGATTCTGGTCTACAAACGATTTTCTTCGGAACATTTTAGTAGTGTCTTTACATTACAATAATGTAATAAGTATTGCAATGTTTAAAAGTTAGGTACATGGATAGGTCCTGACCGGACTCAGTAAGAGTCTTTCTCCAAATTTGCTTCTGCACTAATTCGTTAACCTTGCCCTGTGGGAAGAGCATGACACTACGCAGTACCTCCATGATCGCTGTATTTAAGTCCGCAGTATTTTAGGCCGAAAGCCTAGCAAAAGGGCACGCTATTTCATCCGTTCCACATTTGTTCGGGCTGAAGACATGCGCGGCATGCACGGAGCCGCTGCCTGCACCGGTGCCGCGTGCGCCGGGCCGCACAGACTCGGGGCCGCCGCCCGCTCGGCCCGTAACGACGCATTGTGTCGGCGGCCGGCTCCGGTGACGGCAGCGCCCGGCCAGGCTCACAAAGCCGCTACGTGACCCGGCCGCCGCCTGCCCGTTCTCCGCGCCCCCCAGCGCCGGCTCTGGGGTGGGGACATCACTGAGGGGTCACTCAGCGATGCCGTCAGCGGGCCGGTGCCGCGGGACGTGGAGGCACCGACGGACGGACAGTCCCTGCGGCGTGTGCGGCGTGTGTTGCTCTGCGCAAAACCGTTGGGGCCACAGTCCGCAGGGGAAAACCAGCTGCATAGCAATATTATACCGCACGGTATATATATTCCATGGTAACGACGGCCGTTTAGCCGCCAAGGCGAAAACTAGCATTTCCATTTTCTCGCTTCTTATCGGAGGCAGTCATGAACCACGCTAGAGTCAATCAAATTTAACGGACTTAAAAACCAAATCTTGAGCTGGTTTGAATGCAGGTTTCAGCTCAGGTGTCACTTTTCTCGGTAAATTAATGTCGAACACCAAAATAGGCTTTGAACTTTTTCATTTCAGATTCATTCCCATGGTTTGCATAGAGGGCCTTTTGTTCAGAGTCTGCCGAGTAAAGGCTGTTTCGAGCTAGCCGAACCCGCCATCCCAGACTATGCCGTCCAGTTCAACGGACTACTTCCCCTTCAACCGTTCAGAAGACAGGACTGCATCGGTTACCCCATGCCCCACAGTCCTGCGACCCAGACACCCCAGGCCCAGGCTGACCCTCGTTGGCCAGCTGTCAGCTGACCTTTCCATATCAGTTGGGTCAAACAACGCGCTCCGTCCGGGACTCGGTGCCCAGTGGATAACGATTCCAGCGTTCTCTCTCAGCCCCTGGGTTTGACCGTGCGGCATCATCACGTATCATACATTGCATCGTACTATAAAGTGTCGATGGAGAAGAAGTAGTCACGCCAGAAATTGTCTTTCTTATATCGTAAAGCACAATTCTGAGCAGAAAATTAACTGGCGTCGGCAATAACTAATCCTCGAGAACAATGCATAAACACTTTTTGAGAGCAAACACCGCTAGAGCATCATTACAAACGCTGTTCCAGAAATGACCAGTATTATTTTCTCGCCAGGTGACGGTCGCCTTCTTAACCCGCTTGAAGGTAACACCTCGACAAGTGTTTGGACGGTTGTCTACATGACTTAAATAGTCACGTGTAGAAACACAATTTTGGGTCGCGGAATTCCTGGTCCAGGACACTTGCTCGGCAGTGGCGCGAGCAGGAACTCGCAATGAGGGAAAAACTATAAAAAAACACTGAAAACCCAGGTTAACGAGCCTCCGCAGGCGCAAAAAGTTTCTTTGAAAACGTAAAACATGTCACATGTCCTCGATTTGTTTAGTTTGACTAAGCTACCTCGAATTTTGGATTTTCAACACGTATTAACGTATATGTAAATGCGCGCAAAAAATATGATAAGAGGAGGAGCACGTGTTCCTGGAGGTCACTATGCGCGCACGCTCCTGTGGTTTGGATGTTATAGTAGTGTGATGCTTGCTATTACGCACACTTCTTCCCATGCGCACGTTATTTCATATTCTGTATAAAAACGTGCTTCAGTGTCAGATAAATCATGTCGGCGTCAGTAGAACAGAAACGGTAAAAATAACTGAATGGTAATAGAATGGAATGGGAGTACTTTTAGCGTAGAACCGTCCAGTGCCGTCAGCTATTGCCCGCCAAAGAAAAAAATTCGGATAGCCGCAAAGATTTACCATTTGCATAAAGTTTAGTATTAATCGATCTGTAAATAATTGCACGAAAGCGACAAACACCGTTTTTTTACATATACTGCCATATTCAGATTAAGATCAGGTCATCAACAAACTTGGATTTTGGATACGTGTTGCCATTTATCACACACTCTAGTCGATCATCGCAACAAACGGATCGGATGCAGATGGACTGATGCTCTCAGTAATCGGAAGAGCTCTGTTCTTGCGCTGTGACCAGTCATTTAGCAATGACTCATCACGAGTGTAAAACCTGTAGGTGATAATTGGTTCACGTGAGCAAAGCTCGCACGCGGCCACGGCTAAGCCATGCCAGAGCTAATGCTTTGCGCGTGCCGAAAGCTCGCGCTGATCACCGAGCTTGGAGATTAATGAAGCTGGTGACGCACAAGTCCGGTGACCAGGGCTAGTGTCGGCCCTGGAGACAGGGCTCGTGTCGGCCCTGGAGACTCTCGCAAGAACCCTGTGAACGCGGATGCTGAGGCTTATGACCACTTCCATACGCACAGACAAGTGACTGCCTCTTTATCTGTTTAACATGGCCCAGAAGGATGGCATACGTTGGAGAAAGTATTCGTGTCGCTGAGAAGTGTTTTGATAAAAAGTGTTTACAGCAGTGTTTTTTTCTTATTCTTCGCCTTTTCTGACATGGCGTTGTCGGCGAGAGTTCGGCATTGCTTCCGTGATGATAGCTTATGACTGATTTGCGGTTGCCAGAGCATGGCACGGAAGTGCATCGGCAAAGCCAGTAATCAACCTGAGTGGTTGCGAAAATATAGGAGGGATGGCTTAGGATGCAGCCAACTTCCGTGCAAGAACACGCCAGGAGCGAGAATCGCTGGGGTCGTGGTTATGTCGGTCTTAAGCTTAAAGGCGCGGCTAAAAATCTGGGGTTATCTCATAAAACATAGCCATAAGTACGAGCGAAATGATGACCGCATTTACCACACACGCAAGACTTTGGACTTAAGCCCATCCTCTTCAGGAGGGTTTTCACACAGTGTAAAACACTTGAACACCGAACTTTGCACTGCCTGCCGACGTAAGACGTATGTGCAGTGAATCAGCTTCGCTGTAAATCAGACAACCGCTGAGGCAAGCATGGGCACGCTGATGACACATAAACCCTGCAAGTGACCCGCTTAATCCGATGTCTGATAACGTAAGCCTGTGGGGCACGTGGCTGGTACTCGTGCACGTGCAAATCAAAGTCCTCGGCAGCACGCCCCTGGCAGTCCTGCTCGCGGTTTTGCTGGCATTCCGAACGCCATTGGGTGAGGGGGTTACCGTCCCAGCGGTACCATCCCGCGGTCACTTCCTGCGATCCTCAGCCAGCCCATCCCAGTCGACACCGCTGCCGGCTGCCTAAGCTTCGGTGGGCTAAAACGGATCGCGTCCTCGGATGACTTCAGCATGGCGGCTGACTCAGCCATATACCGTTCGGTCATACCCTCAGATAATTCAGCAAACTTCCATCCTTGTCCGCTCTATGATTTAGCAGACTTGTAGTAATAATCCCTGCCTGTCATATAATTTAGCAGACTAATCATAATTATCCCTGTCTATCAAAAAAATTAATAAACTTCCATCCCTTCTTTGTTTCTTGATTGGTGTTTTCGGGCGCGCCCCAGTCCTTCTTTCAAGCAGTATAACAGCTCAAGCATGTTGATTGTTCCGTGGCAGCCTGGAGCTCCTCGCATCTCACTGAGCCGCCTGCTGGCTCTTTGTGCCCGGTCAGCTGCCGCAGGTTCGAGAGCGCGCCTCTGTCGGCGGCCCACATCCAGCCGAGTCTTCGCCAGGTCAGCACACCGCTCCGCTGTCAGAGTGTCACAGAGAGACGGCCCGCAGGACCCGTCATGTCCGTCACGGCTGTCGGGGCGCCCGTGACGGCGATCGCCGATGCTGCACAGAGACCGGCCGGCGGTGCGGCACCGGCCCCTGTGCGCTGGAGGTCCACCGCCACGCTCGCCGCGACGTCCGGTGCACCGAAGCACCGCCGACCGGGCTGCGTGGCAATTATGCAAGGATAACTTCGCTGCGTGTTAGGAACTGCGCACACGACATTTTATACACAGAATGACCCTGAGTTTAGTCTTGAGAGGATACGCGTGCACCTCTTCTTTCGCCTGTGGCTAAAGGCGCAGCCAGGATCTCATTAAGGGAGCGCGAGTAGGGGGAGAAAACATCACGCCGATTTTTAACACGCGCCCGGGTGATTGACTGAATGCCCGCGGGCGGGCGGGGTCAACTTTGACTCCCTGCTGAGATCTCAGGAACTAAGATGGCTAGAAACGTCAAATTTACAGGGCAGATCAACTCGTACAAGAACTCACTTGTGTCAAAATTTCAGGTTCCTGGGTCATGACCTTGGGGTCAAATAAGGTCAAGAACTTCAAACTCCGGATTGGGGCCTCAAGTGCCCCCCGTGCCTCCTCATGCAACCACCGTGAAGCTAGGTACCTGTTCTAAGCGTAAGTCTTATGAGGTCAGTGACCTTTTTGACCTTCATTAGGGCAGGGTGACCAGATTTCCACAACATTGCTTTAATGTTGCTATTCGAATAAGCGTTAGGGATTACGACGGGTGATATGTTTCTAATAACAAAATGTTGACCTGATTCATTTTACCTCAGTGACCTACCTCGACCTTTTAAAAGTCCATGGAACATGTCTGTCGTGGTCCCTTTCACTAATAAATTCGAAATGAGCACCATAAGCTACCGCGTGCAAACGGCCTCTCGAGCAAAAAGTGAACTAGTTTTTATCTCGTTCTGACTTTCATACATATCCCTAGGTCAATGGATGTGATTGTAATTCTAAATTCAATTGGTTTTATTGACTAAGAAACTATCTCAGATATGTATGGTTTCGTCAAACACTCCATTATTGCATCACATTGAACGATTCCCTAAAAATGCCCTTCGCTGGACATCCATGGCCTCACGTTGACCTGCTATAGATCAGCGACGTTACAAGGCAAATATAATTTTTAACTAAAGATTCGCTATTCAATTCCCTACACCTGCGCAGAGTTTGGCGCAGCTACGCAGCGCCATTCGGAAATAATTCTGGAAAAACCTTCGGGGCTGTCAATCTGGCCCCCGCCTGTTCGAGCGCGTCTTAACATATGTTAGAAGTCATCTATGGTGGAAAAACGAAACATCCGGGCCAAGGCGGCCCCCAGGCCTCTCCCTTCGCTGCGCCCCTGGCTGTGACCGTACTCCTGCGCTCTGTTTAAGCTGCGACACTTTTTGGTGCATATTTCAAGACAACACACAGCGAAATCTATAAACCATACCGGGTAGGGCTGGAGCGCTCAGATCAGCCAAATTTAATAGGTCAAATGTGTGGGACGGACGTGCTCCTCGATACGGTGTGGTTACGGGGTGGTGGTGGTAGCACACGAGACACGCATGGTAACCGGTGGTGGCATATAGTAGACCATCGTCATTCTGACGGAGTTTCTCATGTGTCGCGCCGGCGAATCTTGTAGACCGATCTTCCTTGGCTACACCGTTTAGATATTCCACGAAGAGCTACTCGAATTCGAATGGAATTACGCGACGTTTCTGATCACCGACAGGGGCGTGGGTTCGCAACATAAGTCAGAAAGGGAGATGGGGCTGGGCAGGAAAAAGGGGCTCAAACTGTCGTCAAAATGTACTCACAACAGGGCTTCTCAGAATTCGACATGCTTTCTTTCAATGCTAGAGGGCTGAAGCCTCCCGCCTAAATAGGAATTAACGCCCCTAATCACTGATATCATAGCAAGTATGCTCAACCCATGCCAGATGGCCGTTTTTCACCTTATCTAGAGAAGGATGAGGCTCCACGCAGAACCTTGTAATCTCTCAAGCTGCATGCGCTAGAGGAGGGCAGCGGCTATTCCATCCAAAAGTGTACCTGAGCGAGTCACATAACATCACTACAATCGTCTGTTGAGGGTCAAACCAGGTCACTGGTCAAAGCCAGTGAGTTTAGCGCCTGCTTTCCATCATTCGAGGTAGCCCATCAGCGGATGTGCCTGCCATATTCAAAACCGCGTTTAGGGGTGAAGTTCTGCGATCACAGGCCTTATTCCGCCTTCTGCGAGGCTAAACTTGACGCGATAACAAATCAAACGATGCCGAATAGATAGTGTTTATCAAACCGCAATCGAATGTCGTTTAATGCGATCAAGATTTGCCACATCACGTCATGCAAGGCACCGTATCGCTACACAAATATCTCCTCATACGAAATCACTTCAAGCCTGAACCTGGATGGTTCGGCCTCTTAAAAAACATTTTAAAAATGACTTGGTATTGTACGTGACATGGTACGATACAGCAAACCCATGCAAGATATAACTGGAGAATGCGTACTTTACGACAAATATACAACACAAGGCACCCATGCGCGGAGTGCGACCGACAGCACATCGACAGGCGGAAAGAAGTTTTTGCACACCGTGAAAAAAAATCATTGGCAACTTCGGAGAGTGAAATTTCAGAACCTGGCATCCAGCAAATCAAAAGACATTAAAAACATATTGATAGGGACATCCCGAGCCCCAAGTCCGGCCGGGGTTAAAAGCAGGAACGGAAAGACAAAAACGACAAATGAAATTGTAAAAATGTAAATTAAACGAACATGAGCTTTTGCAAGAACAAAAATACAACGTGACTTCCAAGGAAATCATTAAGCCCGGAAGCGGCTGTCCGCGCACCCCCTGAAGGCCATGCGCGACCATGTGCCTACGCCTCGACTGATAGCGCTTCGGAAGATATCGTCGAATGAAAACAGCCGACAGATGCCTGGTCTATGAGTAGGCCAAGGCCTGTGATCATAAAAAAATGAAACTTTAAACAAGTGGTGTAGCCCGGGAGTCTCATGGGACGCATTCTGCTACCCTATGACAACGTGATATGGCAAATATAGCGTTTTTTTTTGTTCTTGTTTTTTGCGTCTTGTGTTGAGCGTGAACTTTCAAATCGTTCATTCAGAACTCACCAGGCACTAAACAAGCTTCTTACCATCTTGCACATTAACTGGCGGTTATGACATCTGGCATGACAAGAACTGATTACGCGACTTATCGTTTTGCATAGCTCCGAGTGTGGTTATTCCAGCCGTCCCTGCGAAATTCGCCATATAAGGTGTGAAAAAGGTATACTGCTATGACGCTCCTAGAACAAGGACGCGAAAGGTGACGCATAGGTTCTGCAGCGAAGCAATAATATCCAATAATTGTAGCACTACAGAAAAAAACAGCAATAGAGAAAAATAGGTAGCCAACATGGTGACACGTTGTTAGCATGTCACCCAGTAACCAATAAGGAGTCGCGCATCTTTGTACGAGAAATACGTTTGAACAAGGAAAGCTCGGGATTTGCTAACTGCTTTATTGGTCGCATTCTGTTGCGACTCGGCCCATACACGACAGAGCGGGGGAGACGCCACGTGAGTCCGGCCAGCCCGATATAGAAGTCCTAAGGCTGGATGGGTGGTAGATTTTCATGGCGGCGATCGCAGTTTCTTCGGTCACTGCGCACGCTTACGATGGGAAATAATGTACCTACAGCAGTAGGTACAGAAATACGGTACCTACAGAAATAATGTACCTTTCGTGGCCTGAGAAAGGATCATTTGCTGTGGACGCCAGCAGCCGGGATTCTGCTGGACTGAACAGTCGGTAACGGTGGTGAACTTCCCGGGAACTAGAGGCTTAACTACGTCTAGGGTAGAAAATGACATCAGATTCATGTAAGTCAGGCTTTTTACAAAGGCTCCGGCCGGTGTGAACTTTTGCAATCTGTGTTTGCAAAACTGATTTGGGAGCAGGGACAGTTGCGTAGTTTACCATACCACGTGCCTGGCGCTCATTGTCAAGATGCCGGACTCGCGGTGATTCTGCATTCATTTTTTTGCTGGCGGCCACAATATAACGCACGATGATACATGAATGAAGGCACACCAGTGTCCAAACTAAAAATAAGCTCTGACAGCAGAAGCCGAAGCCTTCATTTCTTGTAACTATGTTTTTAAAAGTTCCTTCCCATTTCTCATCTTAGGGCGCATGGTACGAAGTCTTACGATATGCACTATTAGAATACGATATGATATGCATTTAGCCTCTACCTGGTCACATGTCTATGATGAACCGATGAACCGGTACACACGTTTCATATTCCATACACGTTTCGTGAGAGCAGGAACACAAGGCATGGCAAATGGCTTCATCACCTAGATTTAAAAGCCGTAGTTAATCTGAGCATTTATCCCATAATCTGTGCTTTCACAAAGTGATTTTGACAGTAACCATTGCCTTGACTCATAACCCAGTGCCATCTCCCATGGCTGATTATTCCAGGAGCGCAGCCGGTGCCCGCAGCACGACCTCTCTACGCTCCATAAACTTTACAATTTGACGAATTGCGTACAAGAGATATTTGGGCCCGAAAGGCCCCTGTTCTGACGAGAAATAACCAGCACTGCCGCACGCGCCAAGGCTGTACGAAGGAGCTTCAACTCTAACTGAGTTGCCCAACAAATATTCCTCAGGATTTGTCACCCAATCGCCATAACTGTCTCATCATTCAATTACATCGTGGAAAATATATGGCCGGCATTGGTGTGGTGGAGCGGGAATCCTTGGTAGCGAGGAAGCAGCGGAAACGAGGGGAGCGATGGGTCAAAATCACATTTTTCGATTAAAATAGGACAAGGCGCCTGTGCGACCCCATAGGCAAAGTCTGGCTACTACACTGCTCATAGCCACACTAAATCGTTTAGGCATTTCGCAAGCCTGCATCCATTGAAACAAGGATCTGCTCCATCTTTGAGTAAAGCTAGCCAATGACACGGTACCTGAACCGATAAATCTTTAAAGGGAGTGTTCCACATCTCTATGGGGTTTGAACTGCAAAGTCATCTTGAAGGCCTTTCCGTGCAGCTCACAGCTCTGCCCTTCTTAAGACCTAAATCCCTCTTGCTTCTGACCTACACACCCGCGAAAATGGGGAGAGCATTTCGGGGAGGGTAATTCGGGGAGAGTATTCAGGGGTATCTTAGCATTCATGGCGTCCTAATAACGACATTCAAATTCCGTCATTTCATAAACTATGCGGCGATCAAGGTCAATGAAAATGTAATGCTCGAGCCGTTCAAATCTGGCGTTCGTGAGGTGCATTATTTCGAGATATATCGGCCGACAATTGCCTCTCAATCAATGTTGTGCAAGGTCTTCAATATCTCCGGATTTGAAACATTTCCTTAAACCGAATGCAAAGTCTGCTATTACGTGGCGCTTTTGGGAATCAGTATATACAGTCGTGCCGTGTCGCATGTCACAAAACGTTTCAACGAGTTAAGCCCACCAAAAATTATCTTCTGCCCACCTATGACCAATTTTGCAGCATCTCCTCCTGATGTACCGAGTTAAGCCCACCAAAAATTATATTCTGCCCACCTATGACCAATTTTGCAGCATCTCCTCCTGATGTACAAAGTGCTTTTCTTTTTCTCAGATGCTCGGTCTTCACACTGCAGTATTTTTGCACCGCATTGGTTTTACGACCAGATTTCAGGAAAGATGGCACCATTTCTACATCCAACCTGTAGCGCAATATCTAATCCACAGCATCACGGATGGCAGGACGCAGCATAACGCGAGGAATTGGCTATTCTTTTAATACACGATATTTGTTACGGTTAAAAAGCGTTGCGGTTAAAAAGGAGGTGTGGAAAAATGCTAGCATTCTAGGGTGTAAATTTAGCGTTTCATAATGCCTCTAATCGGTAACACAATGCAGGTTGCCAAAAAAGTCGTGGTGACGAAACATCGGGCGTCAATGACCGTTCCAGGGCGCATCAGGAACACGTTAGTTCGCCACAAAATTCATAAAACACCCCCTCATCTTACCTTCTTTTCTCATGCCAGCGCGGAAGCACTTCCGGAGCCTGCAGTATCGGCAGTGATTTCTCTTTTCCTTGTCGACCAAACAGTTCCTCTCGTACCTATGAGGGAATGGATGGAGAACGCCACGGTAAAAACCACTACGCACATTGAAGATATTCAGTATCGGACTATGACGCGTATAACTGTAATAGGTCTACCAATCTGATGCAACCAACGAGTCAACCTGACAGCGGACAGGAAAACCTAGCAGCCTTTCTAGTATCTGTTCCGCATTTTTGAGTTTAGAGAAGCAGAGCGTAATGGTTTTGACGATACGCCTTTACGGGCCAAGCATGCCCACGACCTCGGCGAATCAGAGCAGACGGATTCACCAAATAAAGAAGCCCTGTGGTTGTGTTAGAGGCCATGGCTTAACATACTGCAGTAAGATAATTATGATGCAACCATCCACAACCGAAGCGACCAAAGACAACGTAGAATGCATTCCTAGGCAGCCCATATATGTGAACCGTTATCCGCACCTGCAGTTATACTTCTGATTTTTCCTGACGGATCGACGGAAGAACCCCTTACAGCCATCGCACGAGATGGCATTGTAGTGCTTGCCGGTTGCTTTATCGTTGCAGATACCACACAGCTGGTTGGTTGTCGATGAGTCGATCTGGGATATGGACGTTGATTGGTGCAGGTCTATCTCACCTGCAACAGTTCGTAAGAGTCAGGACCTCGGTTCGTGGTCTGGACCAAGCAGCCCTGTACCCAGCTCGCATCTCTCTCTCTCTCCTTCTCTCTCGCGAGAGCGAATGCTCTCCTCGAAGAGGAGAGGATCCGAGCTCCTACTAGAGTACAGACCCTCAGCATCTCCTCCTATCGAGGATCGACTCTCTATCGCAGATTCTCTCTCTCTCTCTCTCTCTCCCAGTAACTCCAAAAAAATTCCAACATAACAGGATACCCCCAACACCTCCCATCCGTCCTCTCTCTCCCCTCTCTCTCTCTCTCTCTCTCTCTCTCTCTATCTCTCTCTCTTCTCTCTCTCTCTCTCTCTCTCTCTCTCTCTCTCTCTCTCGTGCAAAAATCTGGAACGGTTGGCTGCTCTTAACAGCTGGAAGACTTCTTGTAATGTTTAACACACACACATGTCTATAAATCACGTCTTGTAAGCTTGTTCTGAGCTTATGCATCTCGGACAATGCCCACCATATAGTGCGCGAGCGATGTTTATTTAGAGACATTTCGGTAAAAATGCGGTGCACTTAGTTTAAGACCCAACAGTTGATGCAACTTACCAGACAACACCGACTTCGCGCTCAAACGGTATCAGGGCTACAGCACGGCCCACAGCGGGGTGACACGACAACATTTCATCAGCTGCACTGCTACTTATAACACCCCGGACACATGCTACAGTGTGGCTTTGCCACGCCTGTCGGTTTATTAGCATCTTCCCAAGTGATCCCTCGTGGAACTGTAACGCGGAAAGAGCGTCCCAGGAAAGAGTAATCCTGGGCCAGGCCCCTTCCGGAGTTGATTCTTCTCAAAAGGGTCAAAGGCGCGCCACAAAAGGGTCAAAGGTGAACATCCACGAAGCCGGTGGGGCGAGATACGCTACGGAGGCGTAGGTTGAATTTCACGATTCCGGGGGGGGGGGGGGGAGGGAAGGGCTCAGGTTAAAAATGCTCACTGAAAACCTTGTTTTAACGCGACGCACGCACGCGCATGTTTTTACGTCTCGTAGAATGAAATCACACGTTCTCGACCTCATTTTTACGTGCGTACTGAAATTTGAAACGGTCAATATTTAGTTAGCCACGTAATCGTTGATACATGCTATAAACTCAGTACGGGGAAGAGACACATACCGCGGGGGCTAGCTTAGGAGGCGTGCAGCCGTAGCTGGGGATGTGCTGACCGTGCACCTTACGGCGGCCCGCCCGCCTTCCAGCTCGCGGCGCCCGGCCAGTGTGACAACATTGACTAGCGGTGTTTGGCAAATTCGACTCTCCGCTCCTCTCCCGGGACCAGTCCGCGCGCGCGACTATGCAAACACGTCCGGCGAGGGAGGACGGAGCGATCTGCGGTCTGACCTCGAGAGCACGGCCGGCCGGCACGGTCCGGCCTCGGGCGGCCGCCCGGCGCCCGTGACCTGACCTCGGTCACCCGCTGGCCGACGGTGAGCCGACGGCCAACTTGCAGCATGCAGGGTGGCGAGGGCCTGCGAGCCTCGTCACCGCGCCGGTGGGACGGACCACGTGACAAGCGGACCGCAGTGCCGTCCGTGACCACCAGGCCGCCAGAGTCCGCTGTTACGCCCCATCCCCATGTTACATCGGCGATCATGTGTAACGCCGGCTGGAGATCTGCCTGCCGGGACCTGTCAGCGCATGACTACGATAGATGACCCTCGGTGGACGACAGACGGCTCAGGGGATGCCTTACCTATAGAAACCAAGCGCCATAACTGCCTTCCCGGTGCCGGGACAGCGCAACCTCTCAAGAGAGGCAAGAAATGGAGGGCACACGCAATTTTTATCAACTTTCTTTTCATGCAACGTCGTCGGTTAAATGATAAATGTTGACCGGGAATAGGGTAGCAGTCACCCCCTCCCGCTCCCCCAATCCGTCACCCCTGACCACGTGAGACGGTCATCTAAGGGCCAGACTGAGGCCAGGCTGAGGTTGGATCTGAGGGCAGAGTCCAGACGCACGTCAACGGTGTGCGAGTTACCACGTGGCAGACGTGGACGTCGCACCGCGAACCACGTGTTGACCAGACCCTGCTGCAGACACCTTGAAACTCTTAGTTTCGTGTGCTTTTGGGGGAAATCTACCCGTTCCTGAGAGCCGCAAAGTCCAGCATGACGCAAAGCACGCACACGCACACACATGTTTTGCATACGCTCGCTCAACATTCAGTGCTGGCTCGGCAACTCACCAACAGTCGAGGAGGGCTGCTGCGTGGAGCTGATCACGTTCTGAGAACTGGCGGCGCTGTGGCTATGTACGATCACGGAGGGGGGCCCGACGCCCGACAGCGAGGTCATGACCCCGGTCACGTGTCACAGCTGCCCGCGGCGCGGATCACAGCTCGCGCCCCGACACCTCTCACGCGCAGCTCACTAGCGCCAGTCAACAGCTGGGCGAGACCGGCGGCCGGCCGGGCGCCTATCACTTGTCGTCATCAGCCGCCACAGCCAATCAAACGGCCAGATAACACAGACCCCGCCCCTCCGAACGTACGGCATGTCTCAGAGGCGGCGTGTCGAAGACCGGGCGGCATGACAACGCCCGGCAAGTCTGAGACACCGGGAGGCGAAAAATGCTCCGGTTTCTCCGCAGAGCTGGTTGCACACAGGTGTTACCATGGTTACGGCAACGGCGCCAATAGCCAGCTTATTTCGTAGGCAGCAGCATCCCGGTCATCTGAGGGTTTGGGAGCAGTTGGCATTAAGAACAGTTTGCCGTGAAATAAAATGCATCACGTTAAATGCCACACATTCATCCCTTTTAATATTGCCCCATTTTTCGACCATCATGAGCTAAAGAATCTGAAAACGTCCGGTTTAATAGACAGCACTTTATAATCATGAGTGAAGCAGTACTCTTTCCCTGAACACCTTATGAAAGGGCTGGCACTTGGCGGATAGTCGCCAGTTCCGTTACCATAATATGGCCTGTTCTCATGCCTGACATTAAGCGAAAGATAATTTCAAAAAATTAACCCAGAAGCACAAACTTTAATTCGGGTGCGGAGGTTAAAGAAGAAGGAAAGACGTTAAAGAAGTTAAGAAGGAAGTTAAATAGGGAAGGAAGGGGGGCCGATCAGCTTCCGCGAGAGATGTCAGCAGCACTATACCGACGTACAAACAGTATCTAGTTCGTCATGCGAATTCCCCCACGTACGTTTTGAGCTTCCTCAACCTCCCGAACTCCCACATACACTTGCCACCATTTTGGTTAAAATGCCATTCTGCTCGCCAGAAACACACGTCAACCGACAACCACACACCTACAAAGAACTTCAAAAATCTGGTATGCGCGCCCACGACGCACATTGTATCGGTCCGGATAGCGCACTTTTGCCTCTGGCTGGGTCTGATGGGGATTTAGAGAAGCATCTTGCGATTCGGAGACAGCTGAGTTACTGTATGTCAATGCGATTTTGAACGCAGCACTTGACTACCTGATAATTATTCTGCGCGAGGCAGGGCATTATAACCAGCTGATGGTGTGGATCACTCTAAAATCGCCCTACTCGACTCTGTTGTCAAGCGCAAGGTGGCGTCAGGCAGAGCGGGGGGGGGGGGGGAGACAGCTGGGTGCAGACTACCCCTCTCCTGAAAGCATGGACAGAGTCATGTCTTGTTCATCCCCCTAAAATTCCACCACAGACCAAACGAATCTGAGGCAAAAATTTCTCTTTAAATCAGCGTTTAACACGCGCCCGGGTGGTCGGTTGAAGAATACCCTTCGCTTGGGCGGGGGTTAATTTGACACCTTCCTTAAATCTCAGAAATTAAGAGAGCTGGAGACACCAAATTCATGGCGTGTACTGGCCTGCCCATGAACTCGTCTGTGTCAAAATTTAGGGTTCACGGTCATGACTCTCGGGTCAAATAAGGCCAAATAGGGTCAGACTACGGGTTGGTGTACAAAGAGCCCCCAGAACCTAGATACGTGTTCTAAGCAAAAGGTCACTGATGCTCATTTAAGGCCAGTGGCCTTCTTTACCTTTCGAAGGTCATGGTGACAAAACTCATGCAAGACTGCTTTGAGTTCTGCATTTGAATAGGCGTTCAAGGTTATGCTAGGCAGTATGTTCCTACAAACAGAACTTAACCTCGGTCATTTTGGGCTAGTGACCTATTCTGTCCTATAAGAAGTTATTGGATGATGCATCATGCGGTTCCCGTTATCAATAAATTGGAAATGGGCACCAGAAACTACCACATAAGAAAGGTTTACAGTAACGAAACGGGTTGGTTTTTGTGTAAGTTATTAAGTGCATGTGTGAGTAACATTATTCACAAAAATAAGACAGTATTAACAGTTTTATTCCTCGGAGAACAACCAGGAGAATGGAGGAGACATATATGTGTTGATGTTTCGGCAACATGTGTTTATCGAAACGGAGACCAGAAGTGAATCGAAAATTGCCTGCCGATGATCCTACTCATTTTCAGGTTTTTTAACAGCGAGCCTCAGTTTTTACAGTACACCAATATTCAGGGATTAAACAAGGAGTAATTTCCAGCTATTACTACGACGCAGCACATGTCTAACTAAGAAGTAGAATGCGCAAAAAATATGTGTGCATCCAAACGAGTTCAAGTAAACAGGCATCCCGCATCACGCTTCATTCAAACATGTAAGCAAGTTGAAATAAACAGGCATCACATATCGCGCATCAGTTATACATGCAAGCGATTTCAACTTAACAGGCACCGCGCACCGCGCGTCAGGCATTGCTTACACATGCAAGCGATTTAAAGTTAGCACACATCACACATCAAGACACGCATCAAATCTGCATTATCGGCGTTATGAGCCCTGATCTGACTAATGTGTATATATATATATATATATATATATATATATATATATATATATATATATTATCATGAGATGCGATAATTAGGGGGGTCTTTGGCCCCAAACTTGGGCTCCAGCCCCCGACTTTGGGAAGAAAGTGCACCAAATTTTGGGAGAAATCTGTCTGTTGGCATCTTGCGGGACTAGATTAGGTTTTTTCAGTGTTAAAGCCCTCGCCCCAACACCTTTTGTGAAATTACGCCCTTGGTTGGGAATATTATGATACGGACCCAAACGGAGCTATTACCATTAAACATTGTCTACATGAGCAATAAAAGCGTAAGATTGTCCCCCAGGTTTGTTCCACCCCCCCCCCCCCCCCCGTCACAGAGACGTGGTTTCACTTACGCATGGTCTGTTTCCTTCCAGATTAATGCTAGGTCCACGATCAGCGCAAGAGCGGGATGGACTCATCAGCATCACGCTAGGGCGCAGAAATTGCTCTCGGAGCCAAAATACATCCGGTAAAATAGAACCCGACCGCTCCCTTCACTCTAGTCCGTCTTTTCATCCACTCTGCATGATCTGAGCTCACCATCTTGAGCGCACCGCCATCCCCAGGAAATACACTTACCGCCACAGATAGCAACATATGCATCATTGCTGCTGGTCACTGGCTCCGCGTGGGGAAGGACGACTGGAGCGAGAACGGCCAGCCGGGGCGGACTGGGCGCCTGGGAATCGGTCAGAGCCGACCCCATCGGCACGAGCGAGGGAAACTACCCGCTTCTTTGCTCCTGAAACGAGAATAATGTCTTTTCTGCGGCATCCTCCGCACAGCTGAGCAGCGATGACGAAGTGCTTGTATGAACTTGGCCGGCATTTGGCGGGACAACTTGTAGGAACTGCTTGATATTTTAAGATGAACGTGCAATGCTGGAATTCAAACAGGGTTACTTTGCAAAAATGTCCAAAAATCAAAGCTTTTGAATTTTAGTCTTATTGTTTTCTAAGCCATTAAATACGGTGTATTGTGTACAAATGTGGTCTATACATGCATCTACTTGGACATGGGCGGAAAGTAACTGCGGAAAGACAACGTGCAGCACAAAAAAGTGGACGGAATATGAAAGACACATGGACATGCGACGCAACCACACGTTATGCACGGACATCGCACTCGCCCAGGCCACGTGCTACATAACAATGTTAAACTTGATTAGTCTACATACTCAGCACCAGAGCACACACGTTCGCGAATCGAGAGTGAAAAGAGCAAAACTTTTCATACTTCAGTGATCTGCAGTCAATCACAACTTTTCTTAGCCTCAAGTTATTGAACACCAGGTGGCCCCGTATTTCAAATAAGGAAATATGGGACCATTAAATATGGGACCATATAAATGTTTTCCATTCCAGGGTGAAATACTATCGTTGAGGATATCATCTCCAACTATTTTGTGCACACATTTGACATAACCGACAAATCTGAAACCAATGCAAATAATTGCCAACAGCTCTCACTTCGCGCGAACTGTAACCTGCTTCGAATGTAACTTTGTTTCATGACCCATATTCATCAATACGCTAAATGCCGTAAAGCACTACATATCCACAACATACCCTTATAAATAGTCCTGGTTCCAGAAGTGCACTCGGCAAAAAGCTTTCCTTAGCTGATTGGACCCATTGAAGATTCAGCTCAAAACTCACATGAAACTGACCAGGCAAATGTCCCTCCGACTTGTGCGATTGTTACAATTTACAAACGCTTAATTCATTCAACTGTACTTCGGATGGTTCTTAGTTTTCTTATGCTTGCTGACCTTGGCCGCAACTGATTTACGCATTTGCTGTTTAACTTTAGAGATCTTTTGCATGGCTCTGGTCCTGCCGAAACCGCACGCCGTCTTTCTTACGTTTTCCTTAATTGTCGAGCCGGGAGCGCCGAGACTTGTTATTAAATCCCCGGATGTTACATGTTGTACTGGATGCTATGTGTTCCTCTTTGACATACGGTTTATTGCGTCACTAGCGTAGATGGAGTGTGCTCTACTAGTTGCCTGTTCTTGGTTAACAGTCAAGAAAAAATAAGCTAAATGCAACATGTTCAGAAATTTGGTGGCTGGGACTCCCCTGCTAGCCTCGCCACATGTTCTTGTGCGACGCCTCGGGGGCCATTCTTTTATGGTTAAAAAGCCATTTGGGCGCATTAACTACTAGAAAATATTGTCCCACCCGGCCACCTTTAGTGTAATGCCTGACCCAAAAGCCACCTTCCCCTCCGCTTCGCCACTGCTTACCGCTGGTGCTCGTTCCTTCCCGTTTCGCTCGGCTTCCAAACCGTTCCAAAGCTCCCGCCACTGAGTCCGACTTTCAGGTCACAGTCCGGGGATCCCGCCACCACTGGTGACTCTCCGTGCCGTCACCAACTTGTCACAGACGCGACAATTCCGCGACGCCCCCTCCGATAGATGCCCCACTGCTGCGGACAGACACCTGCCGACCCCGTCTGCAGTCAGCTGGCCGTCCCGTCAGCTGACCGGACACCGCCCGGGGTGAGGCCAAGGTCGGCGCGGCTGTCGGCGGCCAATCAGATGGTGCGGGGTGAGTCCCACGTCGAGTCGTGGAGGTCGGCAAGCTGATGGTATCAGGCCTGGAGCTAATTTATTAACCAATTTTTGACTTATCTTCGCATCACGTACATTGCCCGTATAGTTGCCCTATATCATGCCCTATATATGCTCTATATTGCCCTATATCAATTATCAACAATAAAAACCATGAAAGTGATGTATATGAAATTATTCACACACGTTTAGAATATTACCGTTCATCGCGGCCATAAACATGCATTTTACTGCATTTTGCTGTTGTATATTTCATTTTCAGCTCCATCATCGAGTGGTCGTATGCTTGAGTAGATGCTTAATGGCCACAGCGTGGGTACATATACATATAAGTCGCGTGATATCTCATTTATAACCGCCTGTCTTATTGCTTTTTGGTTTGCATATCGAAAATCGTACTCCGCTCCACAGTTACTGGATATACCTCCGCTCTTCCATAATATCAATGCTTTATACCGCGACGCGTTTGGTTTCCACGTGTGTTTTATCCAGTTTTTGCTTTATTTTTATTTCAGTTTCAGTTCTCGTCGTTTCGTTTTATTTTTGCCATCTAACCAGAACGCAAACAGCAACCAGAAGCTACCGCGATATGCTGAAAACTGTTTCTGTGTTGAAGTCAATATGCTGCAGAAGTCAGGCGTTGAACGGCTACATGGGATAAGTTACCAACGCTCTTCATCCTACGACAGTTTAGTAGACTCTTTCTAAGCCGATAGACCTCAGAGCTTTGCCAGATGTTTTGCTGTGTTCTTCAAAGATATTTAGAACCTCCTGAAAATGGACTGTATATCGTAATGGACCCAAAATTGGTATTTATGCGGCCAACCCACGTCGTCATGGAATGTCATAACATTTTGACAGAATCAATTACTCATAAGAATTATGGAGCATGGTTTTGCATTTAAACACGCGCGCTCTCAGATCTTAGGAACAAAAACCTCGACGCCCGGCGTTGCAGTCTCCGTAGGCCGCGCGGCGTTGGCCTCGCGACTGAAACTAAGCGGTTGCTAACGAGCAGACGAAGAAATGGCGATCTGATGGAAGTACAGGGGTCTTCAGTTGAAATGGTCATGACTAGGATCTGACGCATTTTGGCCTTCAGTGTGCGTTAGAAACATCAAAGGTTTCCTATTTAGACCAATCAGAAAAAAGCATCATTGAGTTTCTGGCGACCAACATCACCGAGACTTCAAATAAATTTAAACCATGTAAATTCTACGATTCCATTGAAAGGCATGAGAACAAAAGTAATTACCGTGAATATTACAGCAGACCGGAGTAGTCTTGGACGGCGGACAAACATCACTCATTGTATTTCTAGCCCAGACCCGCCCGACACGACCCGGGTTGACCATAACACTATTCGACTGCTTAAATTATTGCAGTTTTGCATTTTCGTGCAGTTCTCAAAAGCATGAAATTACATGATTCTTTAACATCTAGCATTTATGGAATGCAGTATTGTCCATGCCTGTGCGTACGAGCTGTTGGATTATACCGACGCAGCAATGATACGACACATGTAGGCCTCTTCCAGGCCACACTGTATCTCCCATAATCTGGATTTCCTCATGGCGGTATCTTGCCTCTTAATTTGAATGCATATGACCTATTATGTGATTTATTTGCACGTGGGCTTGTCATGTCAAAACGTGTATGTTGTCACAATTGAGGAAAGGGAACTGTTTTAATCGTGCTATGCTAGTAGTGAGTAATTTTTCGCCGCCAGCATTGGCAGGTGCATCAGATCGACATAAATTTATGGTAGACATGCTGTTACGAAGCTGTATCTAGTCAAAACACTTGTGGTATTAGTCGTTGCCAAACAGCTATGTGAAAAAATGTAACAACAATGCAATTATCACCAGAACAAAGCATGCCAAAGTTCTTTGCTGGGATGCACTCCCACATGGTTGTTTTGTCGCTCAAATGCAAGATCTTTTATCAGTTAACGTAGGTTGCATGAGTCACTTTGTGGTCCACTCGCCGTGTGACAAGTGTTCAACTCAGTTTATAGTTTTTAAGATGAGGCATTGACGTTCAGTGTTGACAACCACCCATGAATGACAGGCTTTCATTCAAAAGTCAGGCTTTACTTCCACACTCGGCCGGTAAAATAACTACCAGGACCGATGTCATTGTTGCATTTTTTGCCACATACATCGACCACCACGTCGGTCGGTGGTAAAAAATGGACAAGCAACCAAGGTCCGGCAACAATTGTTCCCGCCCCATTAAGTGTGATTTGCACCATATGCCCCTTGGTACCCAGGGCCGTTGACCAGGGTGAACTGAATGCTTCACCAGGCAGGTATCTCTTTTTTGGATGATATGCATAAATATGTCGTGTAGTGCATAGCAATGTTAGACGGACCTGAAGGTTTGACTAATTGACGTGAGAATGAACTTCAGCGGTTTGAAATCACTTTCGCAAGTAACGCTCATGTGAAAAATGTGTTATAGCATGTGATACAAAATGCGGCGTGGTGCCTGCTAACATTAAAACCAAACATAGTTTGATTAGCAGACGTAATTATAAGGTTAACGTACAACTTTGAATAACGTCATACAAGATGAATAACCACCATATCAAGTCTTGGCACCAAACTTTCCTGTAGAGTTTTATACAAGACTGCCATAATTGTGTCGACACGCCAAAATGAACAGACAATACAATTTACATTGCTGCTACACTGCATTTCCACACAATTCCATTTCCACACGACGTTCGTGACATTCCCATACGAACATGGGCGGGTCATTTTAATGCAAATTTGTGACCTCATTTCGATCCGCAATCTGCTTTTAAGACGTCCTCCATATTTCTGTAGAGCTCAGAAAAATTAACAAAGCCCTTGGGTCTTTTCGGTTTAGGAAGAACCCGCTGAATCGTAGCTAAAAAATAGCGTGGACAGATTATTTCAAGCAGTTTTGTACAGTTTTCTTCAGTTCATTGACATTAAAACGCAAACAACAGAGTTGCATCTTCCGGGAGATTCTGGCTTCTGTCCCGATCGAATATGGCAAGAATAGGGGATAAAACGAAGAAAATATTGTCCTCAAAATAAAGTAAGCCATATCCGGTGATTGGGGGGGGGAGGGGGGGCATTTCACCATCAGTTGGCCCCTCGTCAACCTTACGCCCTTCCCACCCTGCCCACCCCTCCCCTACCAAGGCTTTAAGCAACACCCCGATCAGGAAACTTTCATGGTGTTCAATAATATTTCGATAGGTTGTAGCGCGATCAAAAGTCCACCGATTCCAGTCTACATTTTGATGGGATATTTTACTACAAATTCATCAAGATTGAGTTGGAACTTACCGGTCAATCTGTATTGATAACGATCGCCGTTTTCTTAAAATTCTATCGGTCTTTGACTCAAAACTCAAAATAAAATCACAGAAAAATAACAGTCACTATTGGCCTGCATAGTTTTAACGGGCCACTATGGCGCTGCTTGTATCTCCGTAACGGTAATGGTTAAACCACTAGGTCCAGCCTTACGTCCATTGGCCCAGGATTTTCAACCGTGTTGTCTGCCTCAGCCAGCTCTGCTTGCCGTCCCAGGCATGGTCAGCCACCGCACCATTCAAAAGCCCGTGCGTGTTCACATCCTCGGGCTATTTAGTGCCGTGCGCGGGAGTGGTAATCACGTAACTTACCCGCCGGTCGCGAGGGTCGTATTTGCAGGGGCGATTCCAAGATCCTGATTCCAAGCCCCGCCGCGGGGTATCAGCGTCATTTTTATGTCGATAAAGCAGGCGTCCGAAAGTTTCAGTGATTGACTGGTACATGAAACTGCCGTTGTCACTGATGTGTTTCTAATGCAAGTGAAATTATTTCCCAATTCGTAGTTGCACGCTAGGGGCAAAACTGTGCTGGACCCCAGTCACAACCATTTCAACTGCAGCCCCCTGTAAGTCGCTGACCAACGGCAGGTCACTGTCAAGCCATGCCTGTCAACAAGGCCAACCCATGGGGAAACGTTCTACCTGATGCGACAAAGGAGTGTCAGACAAAGCCATATGTCATCTCTGAGATAGTTTCCCAATCAGCCACTTGAATTTAGGAGAATGGCTTTTTCCATTGACCGTGGGTCAGGCATGAGGGTCAAATCAAGGTAATACCAAACTGCTTTTTCAATGGATGGCTTGATTTATGCGGACGTTTTGATAATTTCTTCAACGTAGAGAGGTCAACAGAATCCCATTTCCGCTTCTTGAAGGTCAGAGAAAGTCATTAACTAAAATGATCCTCATGAGCTTTATGTGCTTAGGAATATACCGCATAACGTATTCTTTCATGTTCATAAGTATCGAAAAACCGAAACGATCTCGCATGTTTTCAAACACTGCGGATACGATCTGGGACATCGTCTTGTTAGACATATCTTACCCAACGGACATTACCTAGGGGTCTCAAAATTTAATACATGTGCGGTCACATACAGGCCTATCTATACTGCAAATTTTGTATCTCTGGCTCTCTTGGTTTTTTAGATCTTAATGTGGTCAAATTGAGCCCTCACCCGAGTTCATCGCATTCAGCCTGATACTCACGTGCGTGTTAATCGACTTTGAAAGTAAGATGGACCGAACTGGAATCGTTCAAAGAGGATTTCAGAAACTTGGGGTTAAACCTTTTGCCTTCACAATCCTAACCCGACCCAAGCGGGGAAGGGGGCTTATTCGTCTTGTCGAGAGTTCAGAATAAACGCGAGGCCTGCGCGGCCAAGACAGACAATAAGGACCTGTTTACTGAAGGTGCGATTTGGCGCTTTATCTCCCTGAAATGCTTAACTTCCCTATACACAGAGAGCCACAACAAACCATTTAGGTGTTAAGCGTGGTCATTGGATCGTAGCTGCGGGAGTATGAGTTGAGGGAAAATTCAAAGGGAGGACGGCCGTTGCCATGCGTTCCAGGACAGATCGAAGGGTGTCTTACACTCTCCTCTCTCGGATTTGGAGGTAACTTGGTGATACAGGTACCAAATAGCGATGGTCACAGTATCTCAGCCCAAAACGTGCCGGATTGATAGCGTCCGGCAGCTCGTAGTCGCGCTGCGTAATTGTTTTTCGATATCAAGCTAGTCTTCTGTGACGAACGACAAACAGATAGATTTACATTTTCACACATCCTTTCTTAAAAACAACGAACACATTTTGTTTTAATGCTCTACATTACCCTGCTTTCCCTTCGTCTTCGTCCGTTCCTTCGTAGATCAATTTGCTGTCGAAAATGTGCCCTATGCTGACACAGGACTGCGGGAGGCTATAAATCGGACATGCTTGCACAAAACGAAATCAGCATATTTCGACTCTGCAAAGAACGGATTACCACAGTGGCAAAAGTGCGGGTTCTTGCGTGCGGGCGGCCCACGTGCGCACGTAAAAACACGGACCTGACAGTTTCTGGACATTTCACAGAGTTCATGTCAAATCTCAGCAGACCATGCACATAACCCCATGAAACCAACTGCATGATGTAGGCGCACGCGCCGTCTACAAACCACCCATGCCGCTCATGACTGTCCTATCTGTAAGGACGTTAGCAGTCTATCATGAACGAGTAATGTCGCGGTTTTCGAAACCGATCTCGAAAGCAACACACTGTTGCCTAAACTGGGTGAGAGGTAGACGTAAAAATGGTAATAGCCCGAAACCACACCCGCCGCAAATGTGCGGCCTTCGTTGGAAAAAGTCCTTTCCCGGGCTTCCGCTGGTTATGGCTTGGCTGTACGAACGCGTGCTTCTGCTGCAGGTCCTCCGCGCAGAAGAGATATGTATCCATATATCCTACAGGCGTGTTACCGCGCACTGAGCAGCCAAGGGTCGTAACAACGCGGCATAGAAATAATGCGGTTGAGACGGCAGCATGCAGTCGTACTGCCACGCTGATCCGTTCTGCACACCTGAACACATGGTTTAGGTGTGCAGAAGTCCATGCGCTCTGAACGAAATGGATCAACTTTCCCAGTGTCACGCGTATTGCCTAATATGCCAATAACGAGTGTCCCACAACACATTCTCACCAGATCATGTTTTGGAACAAATATCTGATACATGACGTGAACTATCAAAAAGTTATACAAAAAGCACGGCGGAGCGAAACCGCAACACTAACAGGATATCATGCGCAAATAAGATTATTTTTTAGCCCAACTTGCGCGGTCAATGTTTCAGCTAAGCACTGTTTTTTTCTGTCTTCTTTTGTATTTCCCTATGTCATGCGGTACCTGCGTATTTCTAAAGCCTTGGACGATTCTAGCGCACGCAAGACGCTGAACACCATCGTTAAGTTCATGGCCCTTTTGAGTGACTGTGGGATTTTGCACACCGTATGCAAATTGTGAACGAAGGCCTTCATGTATTAAAACAGCTCTGTTTAGCATGCGATGCCTTGCTTTCTTATTTTGATCCATAAGTCATTACTGGCCCGCGTGGATTTCGCGGGCTACTCTGACGCTGCCTACACCGCCATGACGGTAATGGATGAAGCCGTAATACCCAACCCTACAGCCAATGGCCAAGGGTTCCCAATCGTGTCGTCTGCAGAGGTGGCGAAAGCATCTTTTTGTCGCCGATCGAATTTCGACGAGCAAAGTTGTCGTCAGAAACGTAACGCGATACCACATGGCATAAAATAGTAATGTAGTTATGCCCAACAGCGTCATCAGGAATCAACCTGTCACCGAAAGCCTCTTTCATCACCACAATTTGCAATGTCATGCAAACAACCAAACCGCTCATTTATGCAACATCCTTGAATTAATGTCAGGATAACTGCTGCTACTAAGAAAGCAGGCACACTGGCGCTAGACTATCGGATAGCCCAATTAAAACAGCAGTCTTCCCTCGGGACTTGCCGGGCGCCCACATTTAAACTCGATCTACAGCTGCCTTCAGCCTTCTACTACTACAGCCTACCTCGACCTACTACAGCCTTCCTCGACCGCGGAGGAAAACATCGAAAGACCTTGACAGTCAGGGCAAATGAGTGCACGGCAGAAGTCGAACCGGTGGCAGGCAGCACTGGGGATGGCGTCCAATATACGGGCCTCCTCGAGGCCACGTCCCCCTCTGCAAATCACGTTTGCGTTTCGAGCCCCACTCCAACCGTCATGAAGTCCTCCACCATACCCCAGGCACGCTCCAAGCCTTGCACAACATATGTTGTCTGGTGGGTGCCTTTCGCCGCGCCCTAACAAGTGGATTGTATTGAAGTTTGTGAACGACTTGGCGCCGGCCCAGCCGATGCTAGTCTTTCGTGGCAAAGGGTGGAGGTCAGGCCCTAGTCGAACGTAGTCGCGCGGCGTCTCAAGCATCCGATTTCCCTGAGGAATGGATGAGAAAGGTCGTCGGAAGGCTCATCTTTAGATTGCGCTGAAATTGTCGCATTTAAAAAATGGTCCGCGAGGTGAGAGGGCGAAAATGTATGTGATCGTTCGCCACCGTCAAACGGATGCCTTCTTTTAATTTGTCGTATGCTTTTGGACGAAAACTTGGGGGACTTAATTATTTAGTTCGGCTAGTCATTTATTTATGTTAGTTAGTTCGTCGTATTTACGTGCTATCCAGACACTTAATGAGTCATAAATTATGTGTTTTCGCGTACCACTCGGCAGGCTGGCACTTAAAAGCCTATTCACGAGAGCCCTTGGGGTCTAAGTATGATTATTTCATAGCGGTAGCTGCTACAATCGATGCTGGTCTCTGCAGAAACAAGGTAAGGGAGGAGATGTCACTTAAAGGTAGTGTTCCAGATTTGCATGGGATTTTTAACTGAAATAGAGATCTTGAGATTCATTGGGTGCATTTCACAATCCTACCCTACTTAAGACCTAAGCCCTTCTAGCTTCTGAGTTGCACGTACGCGAAGATCTGCAGACTATTTCGGGGTGACTATTTCAAGGTCAACCGGACATCCATGGCGCCATGATAACGTCATTGAAATATTGTCATTTAGCCATGTTAGTCGTAGCCGAAGGCATTTAGCCCTTTAAGCGTTAGTCATGCGGCGATCAAAATCGTTGAAAATATGATTGTCGAGCCGTTCATATCTGGCGTTCGTGAGCACGATTTCCAGACATCACGGACGTCAGTTGGCTCTCAATCAATGTTGTACCAGGGACGATGACGTAAGCAGGCTATCACGCATTAAGGAGCATACTTATTAAACAAAGAAAATGTGTTGTCTGGAGCCGTCTTTTCCGCTTCAAATTGTACTTATAGTTATAAGGGAGCCTATTTCATCACTTCCGATGCTTGCTTTAATATCTGGAAATGTGTAGCATTCCCTTTAAGTCAAGTCACCGCCGAGCAATCTGTGATTATCAATTTTCTCGAGCCTGTGCTCTTTCACACGTGTCTAGGTACAATTCCTCTTCATCTGGATTATCTCTACGTGTGCAATACGTTACCCCGGTTATATAAATTTGTTGAGCATTATAGAGGGTTTAAAACCCCGTTTCTTATTCAGTGCATCTGCAAGGAATATTGCGCATGCATAAGACAATACTGATCATCATTCAAAAACGCAACGATGGGTGTACCCCAGGGATCAATTCTCGGCCCAATTCTGTTCAAGATGTATATAAATGACTTGCCCAAATGCCTATCTTAAGCTTATGATACTGCGATTATTTCCAAAAAAAATATTAGGTATTGTGGAAATTAAAAAAACGATGTCGACGCAACTTTGCTTCTAATGACTTCCTGGTTCAGTGCTAATTTTTCACTGAACGTATCAAAAACAATTACACAGCATCATATTACCCTTCCTTCGCATTTCCGACTAAATGTCCAAATTAACAATGTACCTATTGCAAAGAGAAAAGAAATGAAATACGTTTGGTGTGCCCATAGATAACTATTTGTTTAAATTTACGCCTTGCATTTATCTTGTTGCAAGCGTATGAAAAATAAATATTGAAATAATAAGCAGGATTAGGTACTTGATTGATAAAACAACGTCACATCTGATCTAAAATATTGAAATATTAGGTAGGATTAGGTACTTAATTGATAAAGCAACATACCATCTACTCTATAACACTTTAATTCTTTCTTATTTAAATCACGGCTGCTTGAATTGGGGTGAAAACGATGCCACTAAACTGGATTGGTTAGAACTTTTGCAAAAAAAGCCTGTGCGTCTGATAGAAAACGTGTACCCTCCAGAAAGCTCCCAGCCAATGTTCCGATACGAAATTTCGAAATTATCGGACGCCGCTAGATCCCAAAAGTTAATTATAGTGCACAAATCTCTAACTTTACAGCTTCTCGCATCATTCGATTCAATATGCAACCTCTACGAATCAAATGAGATGAATATGAGACCAGTAAAACTTTTAGACCAACCTTTCTCGAATCGTAATTATAAGCTATCTGCTATAATTATAAGCTATCTGTAACATCTCGCCTTGGCCTTAAGCAGTGAAACGATATTGTGATTTTATATTCCCCAAGAATAACTGATATCTCTGCATCAAAAACCATCATTAAGAACATTAATCGCAAGCGTTTCGTGAATACATATTTACGTAACCAACATATTTGAATCTATTGAATGCTTTCCTGCACGTATGTATCTCACTTCATATTTAACCTCGTTCACGCTCCATTATCACGTTGTGATATAGTTATATCCATGCACTTGTACCCAAATTCATGGTGCTGGCTCCGGGATTCTCTCAGCAACAAGCTCCGCTTAGCTGGGTAGACTCCCTGGACATCCAGCTCAAAACCCGGCACCAAAATGACCAGTTAATTGCCCATCCGACTTGCGTGACTGTACATCCCTTACCAACATTGCGAATGAGTGGTAGCGGCTTATTGGTTGGCTTTGGCGGGCTGTCATTAGCTGACCTTAGCTATGACTTTTTCAGCCTTCTCGTGCATGGTTTGTCCCTGCCTATTGCACAACACAGTTCCCGACAGGTCTGCACCACTTCTTCGCCTGCCTCTTTACGTTTGTTCCCTATTCCTGGCTGGGAGTGCCGCAACTTGATTTTATGTTTTCTGGTGCTAACGTAAGGTTTGTTGCGTCGCTGGGATAGAGGGAGGGGCACTCCTGGTTACCTGTTCTTGGGTAGCGGTACACAAAAAATAAGGGAGGCGCGAAATACGGACCCTATGCCTTTTTAGAACTTAAAGTCGTATACGGGGGACAGGATCACTTAGGCAGGAAAACTAGTGAATCTATTAATCCCAGAAGTCGGGGACCAGACCTAAATGTGCTCAACATGGCTGATTATGCGAACGTGATTAACGCTTTAATGCGTAAAGCCTACTATCTTGAAATCGTTTGAATATATGGGTGATGCCTGATGCGTGATGCATGGCGCCTGTTTATTTTAATTTGGTTGTACGTACGTGTTTTTTAATCCAAGGTTAGATACACACTGCATCGTAATGACAGTTGGCAATTTTCGTGCATATAATCCCCCGAATGTTGGTGACCTGTCAAAGCTGTAGCTCACTGCTTCAAAAAAAACCTTAAAGCAATCGTGTTTGCTAGATTTGCTTTCGTGATAACATTCTCAGGCCTCGCCTGGCGAGCTGGCGCAAAACAATATACTGATGTCTAGTCGCGTGGCTCACATAGGTGTCACAAACGCAATCATGCGATTGTAGCTGATATGTGATAGTCGTGATCGCGCTATGCTATAATCGTGATATAAACCGTATCGCTTTCAAGAGCATTGACATCGCGGTCATCATAAAACGTGGTGGTGCAGCTTAGCATGCTGGCACGTTGTCGGTGAATGAAGTTGACTTCTTGACGTCGATAAAAGATTTACACAGAGCGTGGCTTACTAGGTGGTTCACAGGCGCGAGGAAATACAGAGGTGGAAATATTGTGCGCCCTTCAAGCTACAAGCAAACGATAGGTGTGAACGTGAATGCGCATATGGCTGCATAAGTCACCTTGTGGTGGCTCGGAGAAGTCATCTTTTGTCATCATTGTCATCTACTTTGTGAATCACGTGATATTTAAACATGGTGACATGCGTGAGCCAAAGGAGCGCTTTCTGCCCCCACTTAACAGACTGCCGCAAAGTCTGGCAGTATCCGATGATTTTGGTCGAGCTGGTCGTCGACCCCTGCCATGTGCATGTTACACTGTACAACACATGGGGATTTCACTACTTCTTGGCCTCTTTTCGAAACCACTGTGTCCGCTGTCATTAGGCCTAGTGGAGATGAGTGTGACGCGTTTTATCTTTCCTGAACAGGACCATTATTCAACGCTGGAAACGAAAGCTGTTTCATCTCTCTGCAGTAGCGTTCTCCACGGGTTTTCTGGGTCGACCTCAATCGCAGCGGAGTGTCCCACAGGTGTCGGTATTTAGGCTGCACAGCATGCTGGCCAGCTGTAAGCTGCTGTGCCAGGTGTCCATGTGGAAAGTCGTGTCAATCTTCACATGATGTTCCATGAAGTTGAATACTGTGTTACCCTCTCGGGATTTCTGCCGAAATAGTCTAGCAGTGTACCCATTTTATGCATCGAGCTGGGCTCCTCCAGCTTCTCGGAGTTATTCTAAAGGTGGGGAGAATTTGACGGTGCTCATGAATCGACAATAGCTTGTCTTCTCGCCGCAGAAATGAGGGAACTTGCGTTTTCTCAGTCGATCAACCTCCCTTCTGGGGATTTCCCTTGCACGACCTGGCATATGATTGCGGTGGAGCGTACTGAGACAGTTCTAAAACCTGATCGGTGCTCAGGTTAGTTTCATCAACAAAGTTTTGCCATGAACCGTCATCTCAAACATATCTTCCAGCTTTTCACCAATAGGGTGACGTCTGAGGTTGGGAGTCACGCCAGGCTCTCCCCATCAACCACTAAAATGAACACAATAAAAGCGGTGCAAGCCGCGACTCAGCTAACATTACGACAAAAGAACGTGATATAAGAGTTTTGGAACACATGCCAAGCCCATAACGTGGTCCACGCACGACTGACACAATTTAAGGCAGTGTCCATGGAAATTGCTGATCACAATGTCTGTTCAAGCTCTGCGGAAGAGCAAAGAACAGCTTGACATTTGCGAGAAAATTGTGTAATTAACTGATTTAAGTCATACTGATTGCTTAATTACTTACTTACAAATATTTCTTACCAGGAAAGCTATCCTGCGATGGCATCCTCCACGCTCGTCGTGGCGTTGTGCAAGCAAATGCGGAAGACAGGCATCTATCTGACATTAGTCATGCTGTTCATGATTGTAAGTCTACTGCAGATCATGCGGTGATGTGCCATTGTTAGGCGAACACACGCCTTACTGCTGGTGCTTAAGTTTGCTCACCAGTGCTGACCTGACAACTAAAAGACCCAAGCACATTCTAAGATCAGCTTGCATTTCAGATCCTGAGTGACAGTCAAACATGTACGGACTCGTTGTCATAAGCCAACGTGCTCACCACGGCCTTCTCCGCTCGGACGCTGCCGACTCGGCAGTTGGATAAAAATGACTGGGCGTCGTGATCCTTCATTGGGCACGAACGACGGCCGAACCTCCCCCCCCCCCCCTCGTCACCGTGGCCTAACCTGTAATTAAAAACGTCGCATCATGCATGGAGGTATTAGCTCAGACGCGGGCCAAGGCAAACACCCACAGTGGTTGCGCAACTGGGCGCAAGTGTCCCATGCCTGGAACTGCCACTGCACAATGGCGTGCAGGAGGGGCCTTGACCTCAGCTATGCACCACGGCCTGGAACCTCTAGACCTCAAACAGTTGATAGCCCTTTCTGAGTGGCGTACTCGCCCGGACAGGATGGGGAAGGGGAGGAGCGACGCGACACCCTCTCGGAAAGTTTCCTGGAGATTCCAGTCCCGCATATCCTGCAGTCGCGCTCAAATCTTTGGTAGCCTCTGGGGCGTCCCTCGCGCATGTGACATCAAGAACGCATCCCCAGCATTTCTGACTTCGGACGACGGATCTTAGGAACAGTGCAAGACGATCAAGACGAGCCACGGCCGGCAGGGACGGCGGGCGGCGTGCGACAATGCCGCAGACCCCGCGCAGAGGGCCGACACGGGCATTAATTTACGAAGTCCTACATTATGAATATAGGCTCGAAACGGATACAGCTGTGTGCCATTGCACTCATAACTAAACAAGGAACGTGCCCCTTAATGCTCCATATTTTTACGCTGGATATGTGCTCGAAAAGTTGAAATAGTTCCTGACTTTCAGGAAAATTTGACATTAGGCCTGGCCTAGTAGGGTCCATTAACAACTTAAAACTTTGGACCTATCGCGAGGCCTCGTTAAAACAATTTATGTTTTTTTCCTGGGAGGCTTTAGTTTGCTAGTTTGCTAGTAGTTAGTAGTTTGCTAGTAGTTAGTAGTTTGCTAGTAGTTAGTTTTAGTTTGCAAACGGCAGATGCAGTGCCCTGCCGCCCTCCACTACCAATCCGCGTTATGAAAACCGGTTAATCGGGGTGAGGGTTGAACTTGTCGGCTACAATTCCTTTTATTCATTTTACATATGCTGACGTCAAAGCTTGCATTTCGGATCATGAAACAAATCAGCTGAAACAGCAGAATGACACATGTTGTTACAAACATCATACATTGGTGGAAATTCAGGCAGCAAGCCAAAATTGTCTTTCCACGCCAAGTAGCATTCAACTCTAAGCTTAACTGTGATACATGCCATGCATGATGCAGGATTACCAATTTCGATCGGTTTCTGGGGCCTTTCCGAACCCCATGATGGTTTGGGCCCCTTGAGTGCTGGTCCCCCCGCCCACAACACTTCTAGCTGGAAGATTACAAAAAGATGTGAGGCTAGCTATAACATCAAACATATCTTTTCTCGGCTTTGTTCACTAATCATGACCCATGGATTGTAATCTCGCCCGTCGTTACGCTTATAAATTGGCATCCCTGTTATTATGTCACCGCCAGACAAATGACAATAATTTCCATCATTATGCTGTGCAACATAATTATTTTGAAATGAAACAAACAAATTCAGAGAATAAATTTCCCGCAAATAAAACAAATTCCACTACCGATGTGCAGAGCACATAAGATAGGCTGTCTGTCTTCACAATGTGCACCTCATGCATACAGTGATTATGCTAAGGATTCTATCAGTACAGCTTTTCACTCCAATGCTAGCAAACACAATAATTAAACATATCACATGTGCAACCACGCAACCGCCACGCCCACAAGAGCAACGCAAATATGGACATAAAAGGACATTGTAGAACAACTCACCTACAGAGGTTTCCTGTTACAGTGGGGGTACCATCATCTGCAAATAGTCAACATTGTTCAAAGAGAGAACCAAATGCAACACTTCCACTGAACTCCTATCACAATTGGACCTCAAGACCACAGATCTGCGGCTACTTGAAGTAAACCTCTTGGTGAAGGGAAAGATGGCAATGGAAAATGTAATCCCTCTCTTCTCACTGCCTTCATGTGTTACACCACCTCACTCCTTACTTCACATCGCCTTCTTGTTGCCCACATCATCGGCTATCGTATAAGGTTTAGAGCTTCAAGATTCATATTAGTAGTCGGTTGAACTGTGAGTTATTGCTTAAATGTTTATACAAAAATAATGAAATAATTGCATTTTAAGCGGGGCATAGTTTTTGAAGAAAGGCTGGGGCGAGCGGTGAAAAATTGTGTACGTTGTCCCCAAGACATGGATGCCTCTCAGATTGGCACACTTCTTCACAAACTTCGGGGGAAGACAGGAGCGCTGAACTGTGTAGGAAACTAATTACACCCCTAATTTGTGTATCTATGTGACTGTTAACCATTCTCAATTACAGCCTCAACTCACCTCACCTCACCTCCTCACCTTCCTGTCATTCCATTTCATGAGGAGTACCATCAGCCTTCAGCATCAAACCCACAGTCCTTTTGAAAGGGGGGGGGGGGGAGGCTGGTCGCTTGTGGCGGCTTCAGTAAGTCAACAGCCTTTTAGTGCATTGAAAAGGCGGTATGGATAATCACATGCCAATTTGAATGCGTATTGAAACGTCCAGAGTTCATAAATTCCGGTGGTCAAAAAGTCTAGAATCGCGGCATCCAGCGTTCATAACATCCAGAAAATGTCCAAAACCCCTGGACAGAGAAGAATCATAAACCCCAGTGTTCATAAAGTCCAGCATGTGTGAAATCCACGGTTTGGATACTGTCCCACCACCTCGCAACCCTTCACTAATGGCTCGGATATTGCCCGATAGGGAGCAACCGGAGCCGATTTCGCCCGCCTCAGCCGACGAGTGACGTCATGCGGTACAGTACTGCGCATTTAAACCGCTGTGCATGGATATGGACAACGTTTTGTTTGAGCGCACAGACTTTGCCGCGTCAGCACGCCCTTGGCAGCAGGCGCATTTAATAATTCAAGACTTTGACCTCTGTCTCGTGGCATCGGAAATAGCTGGTTATTCGGCAGAAGCTGCACGGTAACCGTGATAAGCACTTGTCAGGTTGCCTGCTGTTTGGTATTGTGGGCTATGGATAAGATTTTCCGCGGTATTTGTTTCCGTTATTCACTGTGTGTGTTGGTGATGTTTCTCATTTCTTTTAAAGGAAGTGATGACTGATGTGTAAGGCTGACTGATTTGATGTCTGCTCCAGGTAGGCGCGCATATAGGTCTCTAGCTCCTGGCACGCTAACCTATATTGTTAGTGATTTTTTTGACGGATTCCCCTCCGCCCTTCAATTGCAAATTATTTCACACGCTCTTGCAAACGGGACTTATTCTGAATTTTACATGCCTTTTGTCTCAAAGAGAGGGGGTCGGGGCTGTCTCTTCAGCTGAATCCGGATACTACTCCCTGGTGAGACACGTTCAATGGACCAGCCTACAAACAATTTTTCTTCGATTAAGTACGTTTTAAACGGGCGTAGTTTATCATAGTAACTTCGTTGGCTGAGCGATGAAAGTACGATGAAGGGTGCCATGACAATATGCCAGCGAATTGGTTTCCGTCCGAATTTCACTCACTTTGTCACAAATCTGCAGGCTGCAACCCAAGTTACGCCGGGGATGAAACCCCTGCAACTGAATAGGGAACCGCACTCCTGGGTGCAAGTAGATGAGAAGTAAAAAAGCAAACTTTGACTGCAAATGTATTCAACTGCCTGCCAAACGTCATGCAAAACACTATGCACGTGCCGCGCTTAAAGGCACTGCTGATTCACTATCTGAACAGTGGACCCGAGAGTATGTCACTGAGCTAGTTTGTGATAGATAAGCTGAAAGAATTGGGAGAATCGTGAGCTTGTATTCGCCATCCACTTCGTCAATCTTGACACACTTTCTTCCTTTTACGCTTCAGAACTTCCTAAGTGTAGAATTTGGGGTCCAGCAACACCAGTCTAGAGTTTATCGAGACGCGTGCAGTTCGCGCCGCAGAGGGGCGATGATGGCATGGTGGTTAGTGGTTAAGGTGCCTAACTCTGGACTTTTCTATCCTGGGATTGAGAGTCCTGGCCACACCACTATCGCATCCCACGTACCAAATGCCTAATAAAAGAGGCGTTACGCTTCGAAATATCCATGACATCCGATAAGATGTAGAGTCCCAATCGGTATTACAGCCCCTCCCGACAAACAAATCCCCGCCCGCCAAATTTGCAGAAAATGCTTCCGCTCAACCACTGTATATATGTGGGAATTATACTGTGCAATCGGTTGGACGCGAAGTTCGGATACACAGGCCAGCCCAGAGGCTGCCCAGTTCGACGGTCTGGCGGGCAGCCACGCCCGCGGCGGGCCGGCGGACGAGGCAGCCTGGCCGGCAAAAAAAGAACGCATTCACGCGCGTGTCGTCCCTCGCTCGAGAACCGAACCCCGCCGCACGTGTGCGAGGCCTGTCCGTGGGGCAGCCCGTCCGCGGTCGAAACACTGCCAGCCCAGTCAGGCACGCCGCTATCTTCGCGTCAGATCCCGAGGCCGCTGACTCGGTTTCACTCGCGGTTCGACGCGGTACACATCCCGGCAGACCGGACATCCGGACGTGTCGGACATCTCGGGATCTCGCTCGTGCTGGACCGGAGCCCCCCCCCCATCTCCTCCTTCTTGACGGGCGCCTTAATGGAAGAGCCTCATGTCAGTCAGGAACCAGCACCGGACAGGGTCCCTCTGCCCGTTTTCATTGATTAAACCCGCTACTCTTGGGACCTTTTTGAAACGGTGAGTGGCCCCGCGTTGATCCAGGGTCAACCATCCCGGTCAGAGGGAATTCGGCGTCAGAGAGGGGACCAATGTATCATGTGTAGTAATGGTAACCGATTGGAGATCTGAAACGGGACGAGAAGGTCCTTCAGCCCCAATCGAGAAATGCATGGAGTCTCAAGTCTTGGCTGAAAACTCTATTCGGGTGTGTCCGTTGAAGGGTGGGGGGGGGGGGGGGGAGGAGAAGAGCGAGGGGTCCACGAACCCTTTGGGAAGAGCTATTTTCGGAACCGTGAAGTCCAAAAAATGACCATGCTGAATGAGGAGGGCAAGAAATATTGCCTACTGAAAATTCTCACAATAACGTAGCCGCATCTAGCAGTCTCAGAAGTCCTCTGTGGTAAACTCATTGACCCCCTCTGGCCGCTCAGTCGGGACATGCGTCATGCATCAGATTTCGCGCCAGGTAGTGGTCCAGAATCGACCAAGGCAAAGGGCCATTGTAGGTTAAGTCGATCGGATTTGTTTTCGAGGCTTCAGTACGTGTCCCCGTTCAATAACGACAGTCTCATGGCTGGGCAATGTAAATACACCTTCAAAAATGCTTATGTCTCAAAAACACTGCCACGCCAAATGCTAACATGCATCATATAAGCTACTACGTTTGGCAGCATATTATGGTTCAACTTACTCATACAGCGAAACATCAACGTTCTGACATGTGCTCCGTACATACTCACGCTGCGATCATTAGCGAGTACAGACCAATACTAAGCTTTGAGTTTTATCTAGCCGGGTTAGTTTTCATTTTCGAAAGTTTGTCACGAACTGGCCCGCAAAAGTCTCATTTTTTTGTTACCTATCTTATCCAGTAAATCAGAAGCTTTTTCACCCCTGCCTGGCACAGACCAAGCACAGCGGAATGTAGACAGGCACGGACCGGGCACGACGGAATGTAGACAGGCACGGACCGGGCACGACGGAATGTAGAGAGGTACGGACCGGGCACGACGGAATGTAGACAGACACGGACCGGGCACGACGCATCTGCCAAGTCCAGCACAAAAAATTAACTGCGGCAGACAGCAGACTCGCCACGCTCGCCGCCCACTCGCACCACTGGCGGCTGCACGAACACGGGGTGCGAGGCCGTGTAAGATCGAAGAGCTTTGTACTGGCTGGTCACATAACACGCGCTCGGGGGGGGGGTCAAATTGACCCCCGAAAGTTTTTCCAGAATGGTTTCCGAACGGCGCGGCGTAGCAGCCAAATTTTGTGTAGCTGTAGACAATTGAATAGCGGATCGTTGGGCATCAAAAATTTAGATGTGCCTTGTAAGGTCGCTGGCCTATAGCAGCTCAAAGTCAGGCCATGGTTTCAGCGAAGACAAGTTCTAGGGAATCCTTCAATCTGATCCAACAACGGGGTGTTAGACGAAGCCATACATCTCTGAGATACTTTCTCAGGCAACAAAACAGTTGAATGAGCAAATTAAATTGACCTAAGGTCAGGTATGAAGGTCACGCCAAGGCCAAAACCAACCTGATTTGTTACTCTAGGGCTTGCTGTATGGGATGGTTTCCGGTGCTCCTTTCGAATTTATTGATAGCAGGAACCGCATTATACATCTTCTATGAACCTCTTAGAGGTCAGAATAGGCCATTGACCTAAAATGACCCAGGTTAACATTTTGTTTTAGGGAATCTACTGCCTAGGGAATCTTTGTCGCTTAGTCAAATGCAAAACTCAAAACAATCTGGTATGGTTTTGGTCACCTTGACCTTCAAAAGGTCAAACAAGGTCACTGACCTTAAATAAGCGTGTGACCTTTTTGCTTAAAAATGATTATCTAGGTTCTGGGGCCACTTTAGGGACCAACCTCGAATTTGACCTTGTTTGACCTTATTTGACCCGAAGATCATGACGCAGGAAACTCAAACTTTGACCTAAGTGAGTTCAGGTACAGGTCGCAACACCCTGTAAATTTAGTGTCTCTAGCTTTCTTAGTTCCCGAGATCTCAGTGGGGTCAAATTGACCCACACCCCACCCGATCAAAAGGGTATCTAGCCGGCCACCCCGGCGCGTGTTTACTCTGCCACGTACACCTTCGTTCTCGTCGCTAAATTTTACGCAATCGGCGCGCTGGGTCATGTATATCTGTCACTAATAGCTTGCTCATTATGGGGACGACGACAGTACAATGCTCCTGCCACCCTATGGGGAGCAAGTCTCGTGTATACGTCTTCACTTTTCAGGTCATTGCGAATAAATGGCTTGCTGCATTCGCTTGCGAAGCACAACATTATGTTTGTCATAAAACTGTGTGTAACGTTTCGCTGGTCATGTACACCTCCCACTAAGGAGTTTGTCAGCACCTCTGGGAATGCTTCGATGTTCTGCTTGCCCCTCAGCGTTGCGCCTGGCGCTTAGCGGCCCACCGCGCACTGAGGTCTTGGCACCAGTGACGGCACGCTGAAATCAATCGAACATGAAGCGAAATTCACGGGACAGCTTTGCCTCTTATGTCTAGTCTTGAGCAAGCTCAATTTCTCGATGCATTCATTGCATTCCTTATAAGTCTCAGAGGAATGCATCAAGCGAACTCAGTATTCACACTACTCAGAGATATTGAGTTGTCCATGCGGCCTTTTAGAGTGATTAAAATACACCGACTACTCGAATCACCACACGACTCTTACGACAGCCATGGTGTGACTAAGTGATGAAAATACCAGCCGGGAATGTCTGTGAAGGTCTGCAGGTTATGATATGACCGCTGACGCAGGGCTGCGGAGACCAATGCAACAATAACGCGGCGTTTGTCGACCGCTGGGCGGACACCTTGACCCGCTGGTAGCCACCCCCAGTCGGGGTCCGTCGGCGGCCAGGAACGATGCTGTGCCTGCTGCGCCTGCTGCCGCCGCTGCTGGCCCTGCTGCTGGCCGGGCGCGGCTGCGGCCTGCTGCTGGCTGCTGGTCGCTGGCGCCGCAACATGACACTGGCCGGCGCACCGCCGCTGGCCGAGCGGCCGGTGGCCTCCGCCGCGCAATGCGTCGCCCTCTGCGCCGCGTGGCCAGCTGACTGCGAGGCGGTGACTCTCCTTGTCGACCCTGTCCGCTGCCGGCTGCACGCAGGCGGCGTCTGCAGCGACCGCGACGTTCTCTCCTTGGTGGCCGAGCCGGGCGCACAGTACTACGACCTGCACCGCTCGCTGGCGGCGCTGGCGCTGGAAGGTGGCGCCGAGTGCGAGAGTGCCGGCCTCTGCTCGCGCCCCTGCTATTGCTCGGTCGACTGCCCGCCTGTCGACAAATTCCCGGAAGTGGCTTACTACTGCGACCGCACCGTCTGCGACCTGGTCCCGGAGTACTGGCCGGTCACCTCGGTGCTCGCGCTGCCCCGCTGGGAGGAGGTCACGACCGACGGCCGTCTGCCCGTCCTCAAGACGTTCGTCTCCAGCCTTCTCGCCTTTCGGACCGAGGTCAGAGTCAGCCGGCTCGGCGAGGTCAGCATGAGTCTTAAAGCGTACGGGTTCAGAACAGAACTTTCAGTGATCGTCACCCTCGGTACCAATAACAACAACGGCATCCACATCGCTTCTAACGTATTCGGCTCACGCGATGTGACCATTCCGAACGTGCTTTCCACGGAACAGAACCGGCGCATTTCGATCATCTGCAGGGCGGAAGGTGGCTGTGATGTCACGGGCGAGGACGAGGACGTCTCGCTGTTCACCTTGCACGCCCCCTTAGACGCCAGCTCGCTGCGCTCGGTCGCTTTCAGCTCAACGTCCGGGGTACTGGCGTTCTGGCGGCTGGAGGCCGGCTTCGCTGACAGCTGGCTCCAAGAGGCGCAGGGCACCGACAGCAATCCGATCCTCACCGTAGGCACGGCGGGCGCCTTCCTCCAGGTCACACCCACACCATCCTTCAGCCTCTCGTTCGATGTGTCCGCGGTCCAGGACGTCTGGGTGGAATTCCGCCAAGAGTACCTCTTCCAAGACGGCAAGACACTGCGTGTTACTATCCATACTGCCGACAAGAATAGCAACAACTTTGGCATCTCGGTCGGGATGGCCAGCGGCGGGATACTCCCGCAGGACGCCTTCGAGGCCGTGTCCAACCTGTTCCAAGGGACCTGGTGGCACACTTTCACAGTCGAGTGGAGCAACAGCACGGTGCGCGTAACCTTTCCCGGGCTGAACTTGGACGCGCGACTGGAGGCGGCGGCGGGTATGCCGCAGATCAGCTACGTCGGCGTCGGCTGCGATCACGCGAGTGAGGCGCAAGTGCGCCTGGCGTGGGCCGACGACCGCTGGAGTACGGCCCGGTGGAAGGCCGGCCAAGCCGGTTACAGCACCGGTACCAGGCTTGGCTAGAGACGGCACTAGTCACCGGTACCAGGCTTGGCTAGCGAAGATGACAGCTACCTGCACCAGGCTGGGCTTGCGACGGCACTAGTCACCGGTACCAGGCTTGGCTAGCGAAGATGACAGTCACCTGCACCAGGCTGGGCTTGCGACGGCACCAGCCACCGGCACCAGGGTGGGTTAGCGACGGCACTAGTCACCGGTACCAGGGTTGGCTAGCGAAGATGACAGTCACCTACACCAGGCTGGGCTCGCGAGGGCACCAGCGACCGGCACCAGGCTGGGCTTGCGACGGCACTAGTCACCGGTACCAGGCCGGGCCAGCGAAGACAGGAGACACCGGCACCAGGCTGGGCCAGCGAGAGCAGCAGACACCAACACCAGGCTGGGCCAGTGACGGCAGCAGACACCGGCACCGGGCTGGGCCAGCAAGAGCAGCAGACATCAATACCAAGATGGGCCAGCAACGGCACCAGTCACGGGCACCAGGCTGGGCCAGCAACGATGGCAGACAGCGGCACTAGGCTGGGCTAGCGACGGCAGCAGACACAGGCACCAGGCTGGGCCAGCAAGAGCAGCAGATACCAGCACCAGGCTGGGCGAGCAACGGCACCAGTCACGGGCACCAGGATGGCTAGCGGAAGCACCAATCACCGGCACCAGGCTGGGCCAGCAACGGCAGCAGACACCGTCGCCAGGCTGGACCAGCGGCGGCACCAGCCACCGGCACCAGGCTGGGCCAGCAATGGCAGCAGATATTGCTGGGTCCTCCCGATGAAGTTCCTAGATGTGAATTGAAGAGTGCACCATCCACACCAAGCTTTTCGTAATGATGGGCCGGAATGGAGTCTGGGCCACAGTCAATGATCTTTCCTGGTTCCGTATTGCGCTGTGTCGAGCTAGGCTTCAACTAGTAATAAATGCGCGTGTTAAGTACAGCTTTTTGAGACTCTATCCGCACCTTCTTGCATATTTTTGCCAATCCTCGTCATTCCCTATCACGGAATGTAGAGGAGTGCAAGCCATTCGCACATTTCAGGGGCATCAAACCAGCAGTTACCATACCAACCATAGCATATCATATGATTTGGTGTGAACGAATCTGATGATTTCACAATTCCTTTGCTCTATGGGCATTGTTTGCACCAACTAGCATATGCAACAGCTGAAGGGCTAACCAACTAAATTTCAGGTGATCTACGGAAAGCATAATTTATGGTCCGAAACCTCAAACTATTCTGCTTCCTGGTGACATCAAAGGAAAATTGATGAAAGTGTGTCAATATCTCAGCTTCCGTCCAGTAATCGGTGTTCCCTTACACGTTGCGACCGGACCGGAGCTGCCTGTGATAACAAGGCGTTGACATATGAAGAACTATTGCCATGGCCTTGTTATGATTAAGACAGATTCCAGAGCTAAGATGGAAGTGTTAGCCTCATTCCCAGGATAAAAACCAAGAGAATGGACATGTAGCTGGGTTGATATTTGGGCAACATGCCTTTATCGAAACAATACGAGAAGTGAATTTAAAGTTGCTTGAATTTTGAACTCACTTATGCTATTGTCTCGATCAAGGCATGTTGTCGAAATATCAGCTCAACTATATCTCCATTCTCCTGGCTTTTATCCCAGGAATGAGGCTAATACTCCTGTCTTATCTATGTGAATAATATTCCTCGCTAACGCACCGAACAACCTACAAATTCCAGAGCATGTAGCGCTTTCTTACGCAGGCAAACAAACTTGATGGAAATGCTCGCAATGGAAATGCAACCATTAACAGAATATAACTGCCATGACCTGCATAAAAAACTCAGTTAGCATGCGCCACAAGTGTCTCAAAGCATGAGCTGGAAATGGTCCGCCAGAGGTCATCGTAAAACGTAATCGCGTCGTCAGATTGGGGTGGTGGCGATATGCGTTATCTGTCCTCTCAGGTCCGTACGTCTCCTGTCGCCACGCGACGCGAGCATCGTCCTGGCGCGGCTGATCTATTTGAACCATGACAAGAAATGCTCAACATTTGAAGATGTCTTGAGGCGAGTATCAGATGTGATGGGGAAATGTCTGCCGGTGTCTGCCGCCCACTTGTAGCTGCTGTAGCTTTTACCCACTGTACCCGCTGTAGCTTTTAAATGGAAAGGCTGCCCGAGACAACGTGTCACCATTTAGTAAATACGTACAAAGCTTAATACTCAATACGTTATCGTTTAGTTACGTCACGGAAAGTTTCATGACGTGCTCTGACGTCGGAGTCGCTGTCAGACTGGCCGTGTAAAAATTACCATCGTGGTGGACGGGCTGACTCACTTGTGGTATTCTACGCACCTGAAGGTGGCGTTGGTGGCCTGTGAATACATGCTTGTGCTTCGAGCGTTATGTGCGTGCGTTTTCGGTCCTTTTTCTTGGTGGTCTTGCACATGCGTTCGTGGTTTTACATTTGTGCTTGTGTTGGCATTCTTGGTTACCGCACCATTTTGAAGTTTTTCCATTCCCAGTATCATGCACGTCATAACTAGTACGACCGATCAAATGCTGGTATTATGCATCACAAAACACGTCTGTTTTTGATTTCTTAATCGCTCCCCTCACGCGTAAACTATTTTCTAGCACAACTAACGCTGTCACATCACTCACACACTGCGTTTGTCAAATATCACGTTTGTCACATCACTACGTTTCTTTCTTTGCACCACAGAGTGAAATACTTGTCCGCGACAACGGATGACGGCAGAATCTGCCTGAGGTCGTGTTCGATTGTCAAAGACCAAAAAGTACCATTTTTTAAACTGTTTTAAGCCCTACGTTTCGGGCCTGCTGCCTTCAAAGTGGCATCTCAATTGATATAAATGACGTTAGTACAAAAACGTTTGACTGACACAGCGGACGACAAAGGTTATTTTCCAAAAAGCGCATTGGTTAATGCTTGAACCTGTGCGTCAAAAAAAGATCATGTGATATATCTCTCCCAGGGCCAAAGTCCATTTCGAAGAGAGGTACCGCGCGTAGCGTCATTAGGGAGTAATAAAAACCATGGGAGGACGTCTCGTTGAATTAGGGTGATAATTGCCTCATATTTGTAACTTTTTCCAAACCCATTCTTTCAAGCTATTATAACATTTGTTGCAATAGTTTGGTTACCATTTAACGTACTGCAAACATTAAACAATAAAGACTTTTTGAAAACGGGAAGCAAATGGTAAGCATTACTTTGGTAGTTTTGAGCAGCAAGTTTAATGAGACTTCTCTCGTGGGAACGGCAACTTCAAATTAAAATTATGACCTGTTCAGAGGAATTTTGAGAAGTGTTTTAACAATCAAACCGGGCGAATCTGATCTGGCAATCGGTGAAAATTATATAAATGGTGGGATACTCGCTTCAAGCCCGCTACACGGGTGACCCACGCACTAAGACACGCGTCGTAACCATCAGAGCTTTTGGCATGGCCAAAAACGCAACTTCCGTGCAAATGGAACACCGGAAACAAGCACAATCCTAATTTTAATGATGTCGATGTATTTCGCGCATTGCATAACATCTATCCCTGCTTTCCAGGTGACAATTTAGACTGTTCCAACTTTAGTCGGTACCAGAAAAGGCACTCGCCTGGGTGTTAGATGCAGCGGCCAATATCGTTCAGTTTTACGGAAACTGCAACCCGACCGTAGCTGTTGGCTTTTTAGTTTTGGCCTCATCATGGCCCAATTAAATCATACTGAGACCTCCTACCTTTGTCCTAGAAAGACCTCTTCCTTTTCCGAAATGTTTCCATTTGTAGAACACTTTGGAAGCATTAACGTTCCTGGCCAAGCGCTGAAGAGATCAATCTTTCAGTCCCAGCGCGGGATGCCTACGAATGCCTATGCCTAAGAACTGCCTATCTAGCAACCCAGGGGCGGGTCCCCTGGTTGATCCGCAGGTCCTTAGAGGGATATATCGAGATCGAGAGGGATGCATGCGTCGCAATCAACGCTGTGCAAGGTGCGATGATGCGACCAAACAATGACGTGTTGAGGAGCATGCTTACTAAGTGGAGAAATTGTGTCGTGTGGAACACGCTTTTCCACTAAAAATCTCGCCAGTAAGTATAAGTTAGCTTATTTCTTCATATGTGTTCTTGCTTCAATATCTTCAAATGTAGAACATTGCCTTTGCGGTAACGGCCTGGAGCTTGCTGAGCACGCGTCACACCGACTTTAAACTTTCCACCAGAACCATCTACGGTGAAGAATGTTAAAGCTGGGCCTAGGGACCCGGGACCCAAAGTTGGACCCCTCGGGCCCCTCTCTTGGCGACGCCTCTGGTTCTAACCAACTAAGATATTGAGTGACTAAAAGTGTTTCGTTCTGAACTCCATTACGTTGTGACCTGTTACTCATGTAACCTGAAAACACCCTCTCATCCAGATCCTTCCTCTGTTAAAGACCTTGACCTTCTTATTCCTGGTGGCGTAGAAGTCGCGTATACCAACCTCACGGCGGCACCCAAGGGCGGCGCCACCGGAGAGGCGAGGGGTCAACCGTCCATTGCCATTTGCCAAGGGCGCTAATATATCGCCCTCCCCCACAGTCTTTTCTCCGCAATGTGAGGCAGAACGCGCGGGAAATCATCCTGAAGTCAAATTTCACCGCCTTCACATGACCCGGCCCACCAGTTCAGGCGCAGCTGAGTGCAGGTTCAGCGCACGAAAGGGGCTAAAAACTTGCTTTCTGCGTCACCATTTATGGTGGTGCAGAAGATGTATCCATTGACCATTAATGCGACCATTAATGGTGGCACACGGGAGGATCAACGCGGCAGCAGTGTGTCACGTGCATCGCTTTCGTCTGGATCGAGGGACCCAGCTCATGCCACAGTCACCTTTGTCAGTCTACATGCGTGACGGAGAACTTTGGCCGCGCTGAGGACCGCGCCATTAACGGTGGTGGAACAGACCCGGAAGAAGTATCAAACTCTGTTATCCCCAACCACCGTGTCGTTGCGACGCTTTTATTGCTACCGTAATTTGATACAACCGCCATTTGATCTAAATGATATGCACTGCGCCGAAAAGACGCTGCGGAACTATATTCAAACCTTACCACCGGCATGGGGCCACGGACGTCCTTCCACATTGGGAGGGAAAGGGGATGTGGCCGTTTAGACTATTCCTTTCGAGTCGGCGCCCCCAGGGCGGCCGATGGCCATTTTCAGAAAGTTGTGGGCCTCAGCCACTGCCCCATCCCCGGTCCCCGTAATCCCGTCCCTTGCGGTGGTACAGCGCGAGGCACATCATGAAGTTACATAACGTTGCTCATTTGCGAGAATGCCAGGTATTAACGAATGATTTCTCATCCATTTTTTACTAGTGTCGTAATGGTATAAGGTCTCGCCCTCCTCCCACCATGAAATATTAGTGTTGACGTCACTGATAGCATACGAGAAATGTGCACAGCGCCCCCAAACGCAACCCAGCGCATCCGTATTTTTGATCGCTGGGGGCTAAGCGAGTGAGCATGTCTTTAGGTGGTATGACGGTGTGATTTCTGGATGCATAAAAGCAGCACACTTCCAGGAAGGCTAATGGGCTTCCGTGGGTACATTGTCCTGTCTGCTCAGCCCAGATCTTTCGAGTCTCTTCGAGACTGACTTAGATCGTTATAAGTTGTGCGCAGTGACTTGTGTAATGGAGAAAACACGAGTACCGCAATTCGTTACACAAGAAAACAAAGGTGTTGCTAAACACCGGTCCTTCGTTTTTTTTAGCTCCATGGGCAATATCGTGTCTATGGAAACAGCATCTAATCGAAATGGAAAACATAGACAATGCAGTAGTAATAACCGTATTCCTCGGCGAAAAAAAACAGGCGAATGGACGGTTACAATTACAGTCACAGCTACAGCTATTACAGTTATGCCATCTTATTTAAGGCGCATCCACGTGGTGGCTGTCCTGGCCTAGTCGCACAAGGAAGAAGAACCCACACACAGCGAAACAGTAAGCGATTTAAAACAGTCAAGAATGCCTGGCGCGAGGGGACGCGGACGGCCGCCGCAGGCAGCCGGTTCCGCACGGCGGCGGCGCGATACGGAAAGTGTCGCTGGCTGGCGCTCAGTCGGACGCGTGGCGTATGTAGCGAGCCAACGCCGCTCAGAACAGCCCAAGTTTGGCGTTGGGAATACCCAGCGCGTGCTACGAATAGAGCACGCAGTGCACTGGGAGACTCGGGGACGTGCACTGTCCTGAACACACTCAGGCCGTCCCTGAATGATGCACAAGGTCCGCGACGCTACGCCAGCCGAGCGCACCCAGAACAGGTGAAATGTGATCGCTATGGCGGGCGCCACACACTATCCTGGTTGCGAAGTGCATCACGCTTTTCACCCTGTCCAGATGACGCTCAGCCGCTCCACCCCAGGTGGACAGGCAGGAGAGGATGTGGGGGAGGACATGAATTTCGACAGGGAGCTTCAAAACCTCGGGTATGAAGTGGTCTCGGATTTTGAGCAGGGATACGAGGATTGCATGGCAGCGCCGAACGAGAGAGATGTGGTGTTCTCAGGTGAGGTGATTGTCAGGGAGTACACCCAATACCTTCACGGAAGATGGTGGACGGATGCTTGCGCCGGAGATGGTAATGTGGAAGCTGCTGGTCTTTGTGATGTAGGGTTTGGTGCCGACCAGCATGAAGTCTGTCTTTTTGGGGTTTACTTGACTGAGACCAGTTTTGAAAGCCCTGAACGAACTCCTCGACACGGGTTTGCAGGTTGGACAGGCCGACGACATCGGGGTAGCGGAGTCAAGGAGTTGGGTGTCATCGGCGTAGGATTGTAGGCGGCCGTGGGGTAGAAAGTTGGGTAGGTCGTTCATGAAGATGGGGAACAGGATTGGGCCGACAAGGTATCCCTTGACCACCCTGTGTGCTAGAGATAAGATAACTGAGCCACCACTAACCACCAGCTTCCAACCGCTCAGGTAGTCCCGGAACCATTCCGAGGACACCGCACACCATGCCAGCTTGCTGAGGAGGACGTCGTGATGAACGCTGTCAAAGGCTTTGCTAAGATCAATCGTCGTTGTCGACGCGACATGGTCCTCGTCGACAGCCCTTGCCAGTCACCCGACGGCGTTGATCAGGGCGTCATCCTCAAGTGACGTGGACGGTAAGCACATTGTGATCGCGCCAATCCATGATAGTTAAGGAGGTAAGAAGTAAGCTGTGAGCAGACGACCTTCTCGGAAATTTTCGACAGTACAGAGAGAATGGGAATGGCCAAAAAATGTTCAGGTCTGATCGATCGCCCGACTTGAATACCAGGGTGACGCACACAATCTTCCAGACGGACGGATAGGTGCGTGATATGACAGAAAAGTTGATCAGGTGTAGAAGAGGTACGCCGATTACAGGGAAACACTTCTTCACTGCATGGAGTGGTACACCGTCGACACCGACAGCCCTTGACGCGCTCATCTTCCTGATGGCTGCAGGAAGCTCCGGTAGAGTGGCTGAATGCAGAGAGAACCCCGAGGCACAGACGCGGTACGGGCGCGGTGTAGCCGGGGGCGCACCCTCGTAACCACGCACCGCCGCCGCCTCCGCAGCGATGCGGGAGCCAACGGCACAGAAGCGGGCATTAAGTGCGTCCGCCCGGGTGCCATGTCGTAGTCGGGTGTGTCACGCTCTCTCGCTGACTGCAGCGAGATGTATATGGAGATAAAGATGCGTTGATCTTTCGGCATTATGCTATTTTGTCATTATATTATGTCATTATACTCTGCTATTTGTTTCGACAAAGGCATGCTGCCGAAATGTCAACCCATGTATATCTTCATTCCCCTGATTTTTCTCCGAGGAAAAGGGCTATCACTACTCTCTTATCTATGTGCATAATGTTCCCAGCAAATACACTTAACAGCTTACGAAATCGAAAGCAGTTGAAAACCGCGGTGCCTGGCTGCTTACAGAGGTGAGATATGACCATCCTTCTACGCTAGCCTTCGTTTCATGCCAGATATCATTTTGATGACGTTTGGCCCCATGGGTTAATAGCTCCCGCTTATCCGGCTTTTGAAGCAATTCGTTTTGCGACTAGTGCAAGAAGACTACATTTATGCGTGGTATATCTTGAACTTCTAACAAAGACGGGAATTTTAATGAACTCAACCTGTTCCCCCAGAAGCATCTTATTTAGTACTAACGCCTGTTAAATGTTCATCTCGTCTGAACTACGCCGGGCAAGGAACTAGCTGGCAATTTTTTGAGAATTAAGTGATGTTAAGTTCTGAATTCGTGCTACACATATCAAGTTGTGCCTTTTAGTGGCAGCCTGTTTTCAAAGCATGCCACAACAAATAGTTTCAGCTTGTAGCCGCGCTGATGACCGTCGGACGTCATGAATTCTGTATGTTTCATTACGACTCCGACGTTCAGGCGCTGCATGTCGTAGCGGGCCGGAGTCACAGGGCCTTAACTGCCCTAGATTTGAGTGCAGCTCGCGACGTTGAAGCGCTTGCCTCTATATCGCCAGACGTCGTGGAATCTTGACACCGTTGTTGATTAACTGGTGAGTCGAACCCTGGACGTGAATTTTTCATGTCCTAATGGCGGCCCACAATCCAATCCCACCTTTGGTTGCATTCGTCTTTGCTTACATACGTGCCTAGTCGTGAGCAGACTCGAAATTAAAACACAGCGTGAGGCTTTCTCAGAAATGGATTACATTATGTCGCAGCATGCCCTAGACATCGCAATGGCAGAGGGGATGTTCCGTAATAATGTCTTCCCTCACTGTTCGGGTGCTGGTGCTTCTGCGGCGCTAGGTGCCACTGGTCAGCGGGCATAGATTAAAGGGAGTGTTCCACCTTTATATGAGGTTTTGGACTGAAATAGCCAGCTTGAGGACCTTTTGACGCAGTTCACGGCCCTGTCCTTGTAAGACTCAAAATCCTCTGGTTTCTGAGTTACACGCCCGCAAAAGTGGGAAAAGGTTTATAGGGAGATTATTTAAAGCCACCTTATCATTGATGTCGTCATAGAAACGTCATACGACCGCCGTCATATTACAGACTGCTTTCTGCTTTGGTCAAAAACAGCATGGCCGATGATGCATTCGCAAAGGGGATGATGCCGCACGTATGACACAATCCGCGGAAGTTGTTTGGCTGCTGTATCATGATGTTACTGGCGTGCGCCTGAGGCCGCCCCTGCTCGCGCCGCCAGTGCTGCTGCACCTTGGTACGCCGCTGCCCCGAATGGCGGTGTACTGCCTGGGGCGCCGCCCGCCGGGGTCGGCGCCGCCCACTCGCTTCGCGGGTTAATACAGTTGCCGTCTCGCAGCGCTCGTGTCTGGTCTGGGCAGAAAGAACACGTAGACTTGAATATGGCGCAGCCGCATTGAACCTAGAGTAAGCTTAAGCAAGCATGAGCAGCACATTAATTTAAGCATTGTGAGTTGTGAACCAAGTCGTGATGCCTGGATTTCGTCCTCCTGAGGAATTCGACTTTACATCGCCTGAGAGGTGGCCGACCTGGCGTGATCGGTTCGTCCGCTACAGACTGGCATCGGGACTACACAAAGAGGACGGTGACGTTCAAGTAGCTGCGTTGATTTACAGCATGGGTCCGCAGGCTGAGCATATCGTACCAATATTTAAGCTTACTGCTGAGCAGAAGGAGGATTTTGAAGTTGTTGTCTCAAAGCTAGACGGGTACTTCATTCCGAAAAGGAACTTTATTGCAGAGCGTCACAACTTCGAGCTTAGATCTCAAAGCTCAAGCGAGACTAATGAATCGTACATCAGAGCTTTGTTCTCTCTAGCTGAGCATTGCAGCTTCGCTGACGCTGATGAGCGTGTCAGAGATCGTCTCATCTCAGGAATGTCTGACATGGAGCTGTCCCGTAGAATTCAGCTGAAGTCACTAGAGGAGGAAGTGTCTGCAAATACCGTCATTTCGATGATGCGTAATGCCGAGATCGTGAACGGCCGCGACAGCTCTGGTCCGCCTGATATCAGTAGGGTTTGTGCACCGGCGCGGCACAGGCAGCCGCGCCAGCAGCACCAGCAGTACAGACGTCAACAGCAGCCTTCCACCGCGCAACGGCAACAGCATAGTCAGCGTACCGACTTTTCAACAGCATGCAGATACTGTGGAAGAGCACGTCATGCGTCCCCGAAAGATTGTCCTGCTAAGGGAAAAATCTGTGACAACTGTCAGAAAATGGATCATTTTGCGTATGTTTGTCGCTCCAACGGTGTCAGAGCGGGTGCGCGGACAGAGTCCATTGAACAACTATCGCCGCCCAACATTTTTGTTGACGAAGTAGACAAAGCTTGCGCGCCATGGAGAGTTTCAGTCCTTCTAAATGGTCAACGAGTCGCTTTCAAAGCTGACTCTGGCGCTGATGTTAGCATTCTGACGCTGAAAACGTACAAGAAGCTGAAACTGCCGCCACTTCAACATGCTTCAAATACTCTGACAAGTGTTTGTAGCGTGCTAAAAGTAGAAGGAAAGATGCACGGAACACTCCTGTTCAAGAACAAAGCCGAGCCTGAAGTGTTCTACGTTGTTGACTCAGCTGATGATCTCCTCTCCAGGTCTGCTTGCTCGCGCCTGGGCGTACTGAGATTCACAGGTGAAGTCAACGAAGACGTCTTCGGAGAGGCAGGTCTCCTGAAGACAGCACCGGTCAGCATTCAGCTCCGTGAAGATGCTGTTCCATTCGCCCTTGCCACTGCAAGAAATGTCCCGCTGCCACTGATGAAGCCGGTGGAAGAGGAGCTGAAGAAGATGGAGCATCACGGCATCATCACGTCGGAGACCGAGCCAACGGACTGGGTCTCTGCGCTGGTCCCCGTCCCGAAGCCGAAGAGCAGCGGTGTCCGCATCACGGTTGACTACAAGAGACAACCAGTCTGTGAAGCGACAGGTGTTCCCGATCCCTACTCTGGAGCAGCTGACCTCCAAGCTGAGTGGCGCGACGCTCTTCACCAAGCTGGACGCCTCTTCCGGTTTCTACCAGATCCCGCTGGACGAGGCGAGCTCCAAGATGACCACGTTCATCACTCCGTTCGGCAGGAAGAGGTTCCTGCGACTGCCGATGGGGATCTCGCTCGCACCGGAGTGCTTCCAGCGGAAGATGGAGGAGATGCTGGACGGACTGCCCGGAGTCATCGTCTACATGGACGACACCGTGGTGTTCGGAGATGCTGCCAGCCACGATGCACGCCTCGAGGCCGTCATCAGGAGGATCCACGAGTCTGGCCTCAAGCTGAACAGGAAAAAGTGTGAGTTCCGGAAGAACGAGGTCAAGTTTTTGGGGATGAAGATCAGCAAGAACGGCATCAGCATGGACGAAGAGAAGCTCGAAGCGATCCAGCAGCTCCAACCACCAAAGAATGTCAATGAACTAAGGTCTCTGCTCGGAGTAATCAACTTCCTGGGCCGGTTCGTTCCACACATCCAGGAGTGTTTAAGACCACTGAACGAGCTTCTGAGGAAGAACGTAGCATGGATCTGGACACCACAGCAGCAGCAGGCGCTGGATGACGTGAAAGCAGCCGTCACTTCAGCTCCAGCTCTGGCGTTCTACGATCCAGCACGAGAGACGGTGGTCAGCGCCGACGCCAGCAGTTTCGGCATCGGAGGATGTGTTCTCCAGAAGCACGGCTGCGTCTTCAAACCCGTCGCGTTCTGCAGCAGAAGCCTGACTGACACAGAGACCAGATGGGCCCAGATTGAGAAGGAACTACTCTCCGCGACATGGACGTGCGAGAAAATGCACATGTTCCTGTCCGGACTGCCGTCGTTCGAGCTGCATCTGGACCACAAGCCTCTGATCCCGCTGGTTAACACGAAAAATCTCGTGGATGCGTCCATCAGATGCCAGCGCATGCTCATGCGCTTGATGCGATACAACCCCACAGCGGTCTTCGTTCCAGGGAAGCAGCACCTGGTGCCCGACTTCCTCTCACGTCACCCGCTCCAGAAGCAGGATGAAATCAGCGCTGTGCTTCAAGAAGACATGCATGGATTCTGCGAGAGAATCTTCAGCGATCTTCCCGCCACACCACAGCGTCTGGTGGAGATCAGCAAGGCCCAGCAAGCAGACGAACCCCTACAACGCGTAGTTCAGCAGACTCTCTCTGGCTGGAAGGAGGGAGCGAAGCATCCCGACCTGCTGGACTACTTCGCCTCTCGGGGAGAGATGAGCGTTCTGTACCTAACGTGTGGTACACTGCTGATGCACGGGTGACGCATCGTCATCCCTCCGAGTCTGCGAGATGAAACGCTCACCCGACTACATGATGACGGACACTTCGGTCTGAACAAGTGTCGCCAGAGGGCAGCAGAATCGATCTGGTGGCCTCAACTCAGCATCGACCTGAAGCGTCATCTCGAGAGCTGCTCGTTCTGTCAGGTGAACGCGCCAGCCCAGCACGCTGAGCCACTGGTGACAACCCCAACGCCATCAAGACCGTGGACGCACGTTGCAGCAGACGTCTTCCACTTTAACAACTGCAACTGGCTCGTCACGGTGGACATCTTCAGCAGGTATCTGGAGATACAACGCCTCCCGAGTCTCACCAGCAGCGCAGTCATCGAGCGTCTGAAGCGCCTGTTTTCCCGCTTGGGGATACCAGAACTCGTGACAACAGACGGAGGAACGCAATTCACTTCAAGCTCGTTCGCCAACTTCACAGCGTCCTACGGCTTTACAAACCGCACCACAGACCCGCACACGCCGTCTTCCAACGGGGCGGCTGAACGGGCCGTGAGAACCGCCAAGTGGATACTTCGCCAGAGGGACCCCCACCTCGCCCTCCTCAACTACCGCACGACGCCTGTGGAAGCAACCGGATACTCCCCAGCCCGTCTCCTGATGGGACGCGAACTTCAATCTCGTCTCCCCATCGCTCAGCCAACCGGAGAAGCGACATGGCAGCATGCCAAACTCCGAGATCGGCAGAGGAAAAAGAAGCTGGAGACATGCTTCAACCGGAGACACGGTGCCCGCGATCTTCAGCAGCTACAGCCCGGGGATCATGTTCGGATCAAGACGGAGAAGGAAGCAAGCTGGTCCGAGCCCGCCACCGTCATAGAGAAGCTCTCTAGACGCAGCTACCTTGTGGAGCTCAAGGGTGCTCGCTATCGTCGCAACCGACGTCATCTGATGCAGATCCCTCCGTTTCAGGTGTTGACACAGCACGGTTCCGCGCGGCGTGCTGACTGTTCTGCACACAGGGTGCCCGCTCCAGACCTCCTCTCTGGCCGCCATGCTGAGGTGGCGCCACCGGCGCTGCTGCAACCGCAGCCGCGCGAACCGGCGCCTGCACCACGATCGGTAGTGCCACGGCCACCACCAGCTGTACCGTCGCCCGCGTCGAAAGCGGCGCCGCCGCCGTCGCTGCCGCCGCTGACAGAAGCTGCGGCCCAGCCCTGCAACGCGCAAGTGCCCCAGACACAAGGCCCAACGCCACTGCTTAGTTTCAGTCCGCGTAAAACACGCAGTGGCCGCGTTTTCTGAGAGACATCAAAGAGAAGCAGCAGAGAAGCAGCAGGAAAGCAGGTGGGAAGCAGCAGGAAAGCAGCAGAGAAGAAGCAGTCCGAGAAGCAGAAGGGAAGCAGCAGCCTCAGAAGCAGCATAGCAGCAGCAGGGAAGCAGCAGGGAAGCAGCAGTCTGTCGCCAATAATTTCGTTTCGCAAGCGTTTTTTATATATTATACATTTATTTGCATTTACTCAAGGGGGGATATGTATCATGATGTTACTGGCGTGCGCCTGAGGCCGCCCCTGCTCGCGCCGCCAGTGCTGCTGCACCTTGGTACGCCGCTGCCCCGAATGGCGGTGTACTGCCTGGGGCGCCGCCCGCCGGGGTCGGCGCCGCCCGCTCGCTTCGCGGGTTAATACAGTTGCCGTCTCGCAGCGCTCGTGTCTGGTCTGGGCAGACAGAACACGTAGACTTGAATAGCTGCTATTAAGATTTCGCTGCTGAATGTGTGTCGCGAACGTAAGCGTGAGCACTTTCGGGTTGTGTGGCACTCGTCGTCAACAGGACGCTTTTCCTTCTATCTAGGCCATGGGCCAAACTTTTATTTGCTACTTCGTTATGATTTTGCCAACATTTTGAGCCTATTGAGGTATTACAGCATGTAATTAATACCCTGCATTCCATTATATTAGCAATTCATTTTGGAAGTAGGGGTAGGTCCGAGCTGCTCATTATTGCACATGCTCAGTATGGGCTGACATGATACGACTTTGCAAAATTGTCTTTCCCTTAAGAATTTTGAAAATATGTGCTGTATTACTATGGATACACATACTGCTGTCTTAACAAATTTTGAATGCAGGCAAGCATTGCTTGTGAGTCATCAATGTCAGTCATTGCAACTTGTGTGATATGCTGGGTGCTGGGAAAGGCAGAAAAGTGTTGCTGTTGGTTTCTTGGATGGCACTGGACAATATTTTATCATGAGCCTTGTATGCACCGGCAGCTTCGTCACTTCCTTGCATTGCGCTACTCTAACCATAACTGCATGCGCTCCTCATGTCTCCAGCGTTGTGCAAGGCCAGCAGGTTTGCAGTGCCATCTCACTACATGCAATATTGTCTTGTTATACATGTGTGATTACTTGTGTAAACAATACTTATGAGTTAAGCAGCCTGATGGCTGCAGCATGTTGCATGGCTGTGGAAGCAGAAGACATGCTTGCGTCTTTGTCACTTACGTTTTGTGGATTCCCAAAACAGGCTGAGCAAGTAATGTTACTTATTGGTTGTGTGCCTCGCTGAAGGTGATTTGTATATTGTGTCACATGTTTTTGCCCGTCATATGTCAGATGCAGAGTTAAGACAAAAATACACGCTTGACCCATCTTTTCGTGATGGACTTTATTATGAAAGCATCAGGGAATGCAGTACAAAAACCGCACCATTGTTCATTATGCCGTGCCACAGTGCAGCACTGAGGTAGTGCCACAATGACGATGTTGGCCCGTGCCATTAAAAAGTGCACCACGTTGGTTGACTGCTCTGTGTCAGCCCTATGAGATACCAGTTTATAAGTTATGAATGACTGGTAACAACTGATTTAATGCTGCCAAAGGACTATCATCGGCGAGAATACCGCTGCATCATAAAGGTAATATCAGGGTTAACTGGTGATTGCATAAATATTCTTGAGCAAGAAAAACATTCTTGGGAGCTCACCCTTACCATCTTTACCAAAGCAGTAAGAATGATTTGGCAATCAATTCAAACTAACGTAAGTTGTTCGGTGCATTAGCGAGGAACATTATTCACATAAATAAGACAATAGTATTAGCCTTATTCCTCGGAGAAAAACCAGGAGAATGGAAATATGGTTGGGTTCATATTTCGGCAACACGCCGTTATCGAAACAGCAGCAGAAGTGTTCTGCACAAAGCACTTCTGCTATTGTTTTGGTAAAGGCATGTTGCTGAACTATCAACCTAACTATATGTCCATTCTTCTGGTTTTTCTCCGAGGAATAAGGCTGATTTCTAACGCTACTGTCTAAGGCTAATTTCGACCACTGCCGTCTTATCCATGACAATCAATTCACAACAATGCTACAGATTTATTGCTATTTTTTGTATGTGACTGCATTTTCATACAAATATAAAAGAGAAGGAAACCACTGTGCACATCACAAGATATCAATGTCAAGACTGCAGCGCTGCAGGGAAGGATAGGTCGACAATGCAGTAGTGACATCTTGGCCAGTCCTTGGCAGGTTTCGGTAAGAGATTCCTGACAGTGTATGACAATTTTCACGGCATATCGTGCTTTGAAATGAATAACCTGCCATACAAGTTGGCGATCGCTACATTGCGTATGTCAAATAGTCCACCGAAGCTTTTCCTAAGATCAGTACCAAGACAAAAAGCAAATCCACAAACAAACCACTCACTAATACGCCACCCGACACAGCACCCGCCACGAGAATGGCCGGCTGGGGTCAGCTTTCGTGCGCTTCCAGACATTCTTTAAATCTGGCTGCCAGCTGCTGCCGGTTAGTGCTGTCGTCATAACATGATTCCATGACGCCACGCCAAACAATGACGCAATGGGGCGCATTTTTACAAAATTTGAAATTTTGCTACTTAAGGTCGTTGTTGAACCTTGAAAGCTTGCCAATAGGTACACGTCAGCTTTTCCTATCAAATTTTATCTTTGCTCCAATATCTTCCAATGTGGAACATTCTTTTTAAAAGTGTTTTTTTCTGTAATTAAAGAAATAGCTGGTAAAAGTATAATGTCAATCCATAAACATGTTGATAAAGCATTTATTTTCCAAACTGAATGCTTACAAATTTTGTGATATATCTATAAATATTATACGAACTGACATAATTCAAATGAGTACCATTTCAACCAATATTTGTTAAGCAGGCTAGTTGCTTTCAGCACATCCAGATGTAATGCTTCATTAATTCTGACACAATTCTTGAGATAATAAATCGAAAGCAGCCAAAAGATTGAATCATGTGTAGCGACGTCAATTTCACGCCACATTTAACCGCCGCGTCTTTTCAGCAGGCTCCGCAGGCTGATGAGCAGCTTAAAATCAGTGGTGCTGTTATCTGAATAAACAATCCGCCGGCACGGCCGTAGACAGACCTAAGCAGGCAGACGATGATGGAAGACACCCAGGCGCACCCAAGGCAAAGGAAGAAGCACCCAGGGTAGAAGGGGGGAAGAAGCACCCAGGCGCACTCTTCCAGCGAACTGCAACAGCCCCGGACATTAAATTCGCGCTCTAAACCAGCACGTTGTTAGAAACTTGCTATTTTGGGCCCGCGAAATCTCCGTTGCCGTCGAAGGCATCTTCTGAATGTAAGTTTTTTAGCAGTGCTTTGCCGGGTCTGGAGGAAAGCGCGGCGGCTTCACACAGTGAATGCGCCGTGGTAAGCTATCCAGTGGGCTGTGGTGATCTACCAAATGTGTACCACTCCCAGGACTCCCCTGCGTCCGACCGATAGCTTACCAAAGCCCACTCGATTGCTTACTAAAGTCCATTCGATAGCTTACCGCAGCCCACTCGATAGCTTACCAAAGCCCACTCGATTGCTTACCACAGTCCATTCGATAGCTTTCCACAGCCCAATCGATAGCTTACCAAAGCCCACTCGATAGCTTACCAAAGCCCACTCGGCTGCTTACCACAGTCCATTCGATAGCTTACCGCAGTCCATTCGATAGCTTACCACAGCCCACTTGATAGCTTACCAAAGCCCACTCGATAGCTTACCAAAGACCACTCGATTGCTTACCACAGTCCATTCGATAGCTTACCACAGCCCACTCGATAGCTTACCACAGCCCACTCGATTGCTTACCAAAGACCACTCGATTGCTTACTACAGTCCATTCGATAGCTTACCACAGTCCATTCGATAGCTTACCACAGCCCACCCGATAGCTTACCAAAGCCCACTCGATAGCTTACCACAGTCCATTCGATAGCTTACCACAGCCCACCCGATAATCACAGCCCACTCGGCTGCTTACCACAGCCCACTCAATAGCTTACCGCAGCCGACTCGATAGCTTACCACAGCCAACTCGATCGCTGGCCACAGCCCATTCGATACCTTACCACACACCACACGATTGCTTACCATAGCCCACTCGATACCTACCACAGGTCGCTGGGCTTGCCAACATTTCTCTTAACGCGATCGCAGGGAGTTTAAATATATCGACAACCTCAGGCCGAATATTCTTGACCTCTCCTTATCACAGGGAGTATGCCTGCCTTTATTACGCAACTTCACCTGATCTAAATAAAATTTTCACAGCTGAAGATATTGAAGCAAACATCAGATATGATGAAACAAGCTCACTTATAACGATTGGCATACATTTTAAGTGAAAAAGTCTGCCCAAGGAAGCACAGTTCTCTGTATTAGTAAACATGCTCCTCAATGCGTCATGGTTTGATTACGTCATCGTACCTTGCACAACATTGAGAGCCAATTCACGCCGTTACATCTGGAAATCGTAGTCATGAACGCTAGATGTGAACGCCTCGGCAGTTATGTTTTTTCTTGGCCTTGATCCCCACATAGCTTATTGAATGACGGGATCTAAATGACGTCATTTTGACGTCATAAATGCCACGATAGCTTTGAAATACTCTCTCCGATGTACCTTATCCCATTTCCGAGTTTTCGCGGGCGTGTAACTCATAGCTAGAGAGGCTTAGGTTTAAAGAAGGACAGGATTGTAAACAATACCGGAATATCTTCAAGATGGCTATTTTAATTCAAAATTTGAAATAAAGGTGGAATACTCGCTTTAAAGGGAGTGTCAACATTTATATAACGTTTTCAGCTGAAATGGCCATATTGAAGACCTTTCGATGCAACTCACGACCACTGCTCGTTTTAAGACCTAAAATTCTGTGGTTCCTGAGCTTGAAGGCCGCAAAGATGTGAGAGAGTGACTCTGGGGGTATATTTCAAGGTCGCCTTGGTATTCGTGGCGTCATGATAACGTAATTAAAATAATGTTTTTCTTTAAGCCATGCGGCGATCAAGGTCAAGAAATATATAGTGGTCCAGTCGTTGATATATGGCGTTCGTAAGCACGATTTCCAGATAAAACGGCGGTCAATTGGCTTTCAATCAATGTTTTGGAAGGTACGATAACGTAATCACGCAGTGACGCATCGAGGAGCATATAACTACTCATAAAAATTGCGTTCGCATGAATCAGTCCTTTCTACTTTAAGGTATCCCAGGAGTTATAAATAATATTGCTTCACTGTGTCTGTTCCTTGCTTCAATATCTTCCAATCTGAAACATTTTCTTTATGAACCAAATGACTCTTACCTTTTCGGACGTTCGCTTAGCACAGCATAACCATAACATAGCATAAAAGGTGGGAGTTTTTGACCAGCGTAACCAGTGTATAATCACGGAAACAAAGTTTCAGGTGTGGCAAAAAATGCGTGACGTAATTCATAGATGACATCTAAAGCACGGATATAGTTTCCTATTCAGTCGAAGGGGTCTCAGACTCTTCCACCACCCCCAACTTTAAGAGGAGAGTTGGTCACATCCCGGGAGAAAGGAAACCATTTGAATCTCAAATAATCACCCTGAATCTCATAGAGTTATGCACTATCAGGGGTCTTGAAGGCTTTGCTGTGGCTGACGTGGAGTGGTGTGGTCGTACCCGAGGCTGCCCAACCTTGCTAACGAGCGATGTTCATCTGTGTTAGCTGTGCTCCACGCCCCGAAGTGCTCGAATGCTTTGGACACAGTTTCGTCGTGCTACCGGCTTGAAAATACTTTTGAAATCTCTATGCATTCGTATACCATAGATGTTTAAAAGCTACATTTATTTTCGTTTGATGGTCTTCCTCCTGTCATATTTCTTCCTTCAAGGGAAGCTTCGTCCACCACGACTGCTTTGCCTGCCTCATTCGCTTCCAAACCCCGCGTTTTCACCACGCCATCGTTAAAGTGCATTTCGTCAAAACTGCACCAATTGTGCAGCCCTGTTTGCAGCGACTGGCAACGTCCCTTTCATCGCATGCTTTTTGACTCTGTTTTAACAGAAAGCCACGAAACCACGAAACCACGCCAGTTTTAAACACAACACACGATTTCAGGTTGTCTTGTCTCAACGAACAACACACGATTTCAAGTCTCCAACAACAAGCTAGCGCACCAAACCGATTTACCTTTCGGCATATACCCTGCAGCACGAGACTTTTCTGAATCACTCACCTGTCTGCCACGTGTTTTCCTTCGACATGCCAACCCTTCAGGAACACAGAGGATCCCACTCACCGATCAGGCCGTTTTTCCATAAAACATAGGAAGTCGGCCCGAATCATTTGCTCGTAATTAGAATTGCCAGCTCTTGAAGACTGCTAACCCCGTTTAGCTCCATGCTTACTGTCTATCATTAACTCCAGGTCCTCTGCGCCTGCTCTGAAAATCTGCACATCTCAAAGCTGTCGCTATGAAATACACCAGCACCGCCGGCGCCGACAAGTAACGCAAAGATCCCGATACGACGCAAATGCGGCGCTATTTTTTCATTGTTTGATGCAGCTTGGTGTTTATGCGCGGACTACCTTATTGGGAACATTAAGCAAAGTTGAAGCAAGAACGCGGAAAAGCTTTGCACCATATCTCGTGGGTTTTTAATGCAACGCCACGTCCAGCAAGCCTCGCTCGCTCGCTCGAGTGCGGCATGCCTTTACGTCATGAACAATTTACGTCCAGGGTTTGACGCAGCAGTTAATCAACAAAGGTGTCAAGATTCAATGACGCCTGGTGATATGGAGGCAGATTCTTAACCGTTGTGAGCTGCACTTCAGTCGAGGGCCTTTTAGCCCTTGCCACTTCGACCTGCTGAAGCATGCAACGTATGAACGCCGGAAGCACATTGACTTGATAACGTCTAATGGTCATGAACGTCAGCCACGGCTTGAAAGTAACCATTTGTTGTGTCATGCTTTGGAAACAGGCTGCCGGTAAACGGTACAACTTGATGTGTGCCGCACGAAAGGAGAAATTGGCAGTTACTTAATCCTCCGAAGAATTACCAGCTAGTTCCTCGCGTGGTCAGGTTCAAACGAGATGAACATTAAACAGCCGTTAGTAATAAATCAGATGCTTTTGGGTACCTCATACATAGGTCACGTCGTTGTCCTTCACCTGAAAGCACACGCCGCCTGAAATAAAAAATCTTACAACTGGATGTGTGGGCATATCTGCAATCAGACATCAGATTGTAAAACAGCTCTTCATTTAACATCAAATATAACATAGTCAAATACATAACGCATCAAAACAGCTGTAAAACAGCTGTAAAATCTATTCACTCACACCTGAAGCTCTTTGCTTTCCTTCCGACTAAGGTCTTGTCGCTGCGTGCGGCAGAACGGTTGAGTTAGCGTCATCTGATCTCATCCTTGTTCAATCGTGCGACGGGAGCACGTCTAGTTCATTAAAATTCCCATCTTTATTAGAAGTCAAAGATATACCATGCATCGACGCAGCCTTCCTGCACTAGTTCGCACAAAACAAATGTCACAAAAGCCGATTCAGCGAGCCATATTAACCAATGGGGGCCAAACGTCATTAAAATGACATTATGGGGTAAAACGAAGGCTAGCATGAGAGGCTGGTCACATCCCACCTCTCTAAGCAGCCAGATACTGTGGTTTTCAACTGCTTTCGATTTTTATTAGATACCAACTGTTTTCAAAGACTCAATATTACCCGTGGAGCCAATCAAATGCGAAGGGCTGGTGTCCAACGACAGTTTTGTTTTCCTGTGAAGCAAACTGGGATTCTCGTGTTTTGTTCTCCGTCAGACGACTCAAAACACGTCTTAGATGCGAACATGTAGAGAGGCAAGGATCATAACGGTCTAGGTCAGTCTCGGATGGAGTCGGGAGACTTGGGCTGGGCGGAAAGGAGGACGGACTCACGGCGGCTCCTCAGCCTTCCTGGAAGTGTACTGCTTCCACACATCCAGACATCGCACCGCCATGCTGCCTAAAGACGTGCTACTTGCCTCCAGCGATCAAAAAAACGGACGCGTTGGGTCTCGTTTAGGAGCAGCACCACCAAAGTTTGGTAGGGGGGGGGGAGGGGGGGGGAAGAGGTTGTAAAACCACCATAACACAGTGGTGAAACAAGCGATCAGAAATTATGTCTTCAAGAACTGCTGTTGCGGTAAATCATCATTGCTGTGGAAATTCCCCATGTGCCATCAGAGGTGGTGCTACTAATTTTTGATAGCGGAGAGAGGGAAAGTCTTAAAACCATTACGACACTTATGAAAAATGGGAGATAATTTTTTGTCAGTAACTGGCGTTTTCGTAACTGAGCAACGTCCTGCAAACTCATCCTGTACCTTGCGTTGTACCACCGTTAGGCACAGGATCACGGGGACCGGGGGTGGGGCAGGGGCTGAGGCCCACAACTTCCTGAAAATGGTTATCGGCCGCCCTGGGGGCGCTGACTCGAAACGAATAGTCTAAACGGCCACATCCCCCTTCCCTCCCAATGTGGAAGGACGTCCGTGGCCCCGTGCCGGTGGTAAGGTTTGAATGTAGTTCCGCAGCGTCTTTTCGGTGCAGTGCATATCATTTAGACCAAATGGCGGTTGTATCAAATTACGGTAGCAATAAAAGCGTCGCAACGGCACGGTGGTTGGGGATTACAGAGTTTAATGCTTCTTCCGGGTCTGTTCCACCACCGTTAATGGTGCGGTCTTCAGCGCGGCCAAAGTTCTCCGTCATGCATGTAGACTGACAAAGGTGACTGTGGCATGAGCTGGGTCCCTCGATCCAGACGAAAGCGATGCACGTGACACACTGCTGCCGCGTTGATCCTCCCGTGTGCCACCATTAATGGTCGCATTAATGGTCAATGGATACATCTTCTGCACCACCATAAATGGTGACGCAGAAAGCAGGCTGAGCCCCTTTCGTGCGCTGAACCTGCACTCAGCTGCGCCTGAACTGGTGGGCTGGGTCATGTGAAGGCGGTGAAATTTGACTTCAGGATGATTTCCCGCGCGTTCTGCCTCACATTGCGGAGAAAAGACTGTGGAGGAGGAGGATTCGGCACAGTGAATATCATTTAGTCCAGTTGGTGGTTGTATTAAATCACCATAGCGATAAAACCATTCCAACAACACGCTGGTTGAGGATCACAGAGTTTGCATACTCCTTCCAGGTCTGCACCACCACCGTTTATAGTGCTGTCCTCAGCACGGGCGAACGTTCTCTGACGTGATGCATTTGGACTGACAAGTGTCGCTTGCTATAATTGATGAAAGAAGTCCAAAGTGAATGAAGAAATGAGTCGCGCACTGATTCATTCGATCGTGTGTGCATCGCCGGGGACTGGTCGGATATGGTTGTTGATGTTAATGCGCATGGATGTTGATGATGTTGCTGTATGTCAAGTGACCCATAAATTGACCAAGGCTGCTGCTTCCCCAAACTTCAATATTCAACAGTCACGGTGCATTCGGCGTTGGGAATGACACTCACTCGTGATTCGGAGTTTAACCCTAGTCGCTGCAGTTGCGGCTGCTGCGTTGGCAGTCACAGTCGCTCGCTTAGGAACTCACATGAGGTAAGGCACTTTCGAAGCCATCACACGAGGTCGACAGCCGGGTGACAGGTCAGGCGAGGATCACCGGCGCTTCGTTCGACCAGGGAAACGGGCGCCAATGATTGTAATACCTTAAAGAGAGTATACCTCCTTTTGTGCACTTTTCACTATGATGAGACCAGACGCGTCCAGTTTGATCGAAATTTGAGCAGTAATGCATGCCACTTTTCTCAAAATTCTTTTGAATAGCCCAGAATTTCTATTTGAAGTAGCTGCAGCTGCGGGAAAAATATCGTTGGACCCTTGCTCACCATTATAAATGTAGAACAGTTCAGTTGCCTTGGTTTTTAGAACGAGTGCGTTATGCTATTTTTGCAACGCACTGATTTGTCAAAAGGCTTGGGTCATAAATGGGGCAATAAATGGGGCAAAAGAAAGAAAAGGAGTGTTCCATATTTATATGGGATTTTGAACTGAAACAGCCATCTTGAAGACCTTTCGCTGCTGTTCACAATTCTGCCTTTTTTAGTATATAAGTCCCTCTAGCTTCTGAGCTACACGACCGCAAACAGAGGGAAAGTATTTCGGGGCGAGTGTTTCAAGGCCGCCTTGGCACTCACGACGTCATAATAACGTCATTTAAATCCTGCCATTCCATAACCCATGCGGCGATCAAGGCCAACAATAATACAATTGTCGAGACGTTCACATCTGGTGTTTGTGAGCACGATTTCCAGGTATCTCGGTCGTCAGTTGGCCTCTTAGTCAATGTTGTGGAAGATGTGAAAAAGTTTTCAAACCATGACGCATTGAGGAACATATTTTCTAAACAGACAGTTGTGCTGTCTAGGAGCAGTTTTCCACTTAAAAAGCATACCAATAGTCCCACAGTTTGAATGACGTTATTATGACGTGGGGAAAGCAAAGGTGACTTTCAAATACTCCTCCCGATATACCTCTCTCCACTTGCACAGGCGTATAGCTGAGAACATGGAGGGACTTAGGTCTTGAGGACGGGATTTAAACAGCAGCGGGAAGTCCTCAAGATGGCTATTCCAGTTCAAAACCCATATAAATGTTGATCACTGCGTTCCAGTAGCACTACCAAATGCTAATATTAGGCGTAACTGGCCGCAGGTTTTCACCTTGGTATGCTTTTGAAGTATGCCCCAAAGGTTGGTCACTCCATTTGCAGGGAGTGGCCCATATTGTTATGGGGAACCGAATGCCTGAGAAGCATCTCTATAGCCGAGTATGTGCATACAAGTAAACAATATAGAGCCACGGACGAGTGTGCAAAAACACCACAAGAAAGGGCCACAACACGTAGACGTGACGATATTCGGCTCCACAAACACGCTCCAGCCATACATGGCCACCTTTCCGTAAGTTGAAGAACTACAAGTGAGTCAGCTCGCCTGCTACAGTGGCAATTCTACCGCGTCCAGCCTGGCAGCGCTTGACGTCATAAAGACGTTCCATGACGCAATGAAGCGATGACGTATTGAGAAGCACGTGTACTCGGAAATGAAATGCTGTGGTCCAGAGCATTCTTTTATTCTAAAAAGAAAACTAATAGTCACGAGTAAACTTGTTTCATGAGGCCTGATGCTTGCCTCAGTATTTCTGTTTGTGGAAAATTCCCTTTAAGCGGCGCCAGTTCAAATGTCATGACCGAACGACGTACTCGATGATGCTATATGCCCGCAAGAACTGATCTGGTGCCCGGTGCCATCAACCGCCGCGCATTTGTGCTCACAAAGGAAAAGCTCATGCATATTTGTTGAAAAGCTCAGAGAGCTGCTGTGTTCTGAGACACTTTCAAAAGTCGCAAGCGGTGTTTTAGTGTGTTGGCTGCGAATCTCTCTATTGCACCGCAAAATTCTTTTCCACACATATAGGGCACATATGTAGCCCCCATGTTGATTGATGCCGACATGGATCATCTATTTCTAGCAGACTTTACCAATGTTCCTTTTGTAGTGAGCTCGACAAAGCATTAGAAACGGTGTGCATCATCAGCAGCAGCTATGCTCATCAGCTGCCGCCACCATGTGCATCAGCAGGCGCAGCTGGCCTCGGTGGCAGTTAGCTGTGTTACCGTCAGCCTTGGTGGCGGTTAGCTGTTCTACCATTAGCCTTGATGTAGCGCCTCGTGCGTGGTACAGGCCGAGGACGGCCACATCACCTCTGCCGTATTCTCACCACCACAGGTGAGACCGTCGGACGAGGCACAGAAAACGGGAAGGTCCGGCCGCACCATGATGGTGCAAAGTTTTGTGTCCGTTTTCAACAGATTCATTGCTTCTTTTACCACTTCCACTTCCAGCTGTCGCCCTTCTTCATTCCGTCCGTGTTCCTCAGCTTTGTGGCGCCGATAAAAGAGACCTCCAGGGCGCCATCCAGGGCTGAACAGTGTGCAGCATCGTGCATCTTTGAGTCGGCAATGGGGCGGAGGCGGCCATTTTGAGGCGGCGGCCATTTTGAGGCGGCGATGCTGCCACAAAGATGATGTGCCACGGTGGTGACTCGCTGCGGGCCTCCATGTGTATTGCCACCAGCGCACATAAGTCCTAGCGCATGGAGCTGGAGCAGAACGGTAATTCCTTTGCGCCCCTGCGGCTGCTGGGACTAGAGTGGTAGGCCCGCTGGAGCCGGTCCAGTCCCAGTGGCGTGCCATCCGATGGTTGGCACGAAAGTAATTGAAAATCAGCCTACTTGTCGATCCCCCCAGAAAGTTGACTACGAAAGTGGACTCATGGCGTCAGGTTTTCAGAGCTGATTTTGTTCTTCAAACTAGCTATCCGAAGTTAATCAAATGACCTCGCAATCGTGCCACATGGCTTATCAATGTGTTCCTAACACCAGCACCAATCGAAGCGTCGCTGTTCCTGCTGGAGCACCGCCTGACCAGCTGGGGCACGGTCTGACAACCCAGCGGTCCGCAATGGCACATTGTGCTAGTGCATGTATAGCAACATTTCATATCGCCACCCAGCTTGGCAAACTTGGCAGCTGGCCCTCACACCCCGGTGGGCACTGACCCACACACCCTCTATTGGAAAACGAACTAAACCGGCCGCGGACCACCAGATGTCTCTGCTGTCGCTACCAAGGCGTTCAACAAGCTGGAGCAGCCCGCCCCAAACACACACGCTCTTCTGTCCTCGTTCACACTTCAGCCTGAATCCCTGGGACACCCGTTTATCGGGGGCAAGTTGCATGCATCAGTCATGAGCGGACCAAGTAACCTCCGGCGGGGAGCCCGCCCGGGCGCCCGACCAATCGTACACAAAAGAGTCGTTTATAACAGTTAAAAACAGTACAGGCGAAGTGCGCTGAAAAGTTTTTGTTCGCGGGCGTCACGCTCGACCACCGTATTCGGAGACTCAAAGCTCATCAGCGTGTCACATTCCGAAAGAGGGACTCCGTTTGAACGCGCAAACATGCAGGAGCCAGTTTGCGTTCACGCCCAATGCGAGAGTCACCGTAGACAATCTACCTCTTCATTCTTGACCGTGCCATGCAAACGCTGTGGTATGATGAGTACTGAGAACGTACTCCCTGTGGCTTTAGTATAGTAGTCGGGAATACTTTCTTGTCGAGGGCACAATCACGACAGCATTGTTGTCTGTTCCGTGTAGACTAGTGTGCGGATGATTTTGATGCAGAGCCCATTCGTGTTACCAGCAGGCAGATACCGACGCAACAAAGACATTGCAATGGTTTATTCTAAGATGCCCAGCAATTGCGTACATCTACCAAGGTCAAAGCTGATCGTTCTTAAAGACCGCTGAGGGCACTGCCGAGCTACGCAGCTGAGGGGCGGAGGGAAGTCCCCCCATCCTAAATTTTGAAATTTGTCACCAGTTCTCGCCAAGCTATGCCTTACTAAATGAGACACAAAATAACGTAACTACATGTTTCATGTTGAAATGCATGATATCTAAAAACCGCAACTATCATGTCGTGCATTAGTGCATATGAGACAAAGTTGCATGACAATTTACTCAACCTGTTTGTACAGCCCAATCATCAAAAGCGATGTTTTCGTAATTACTTCATTTAACAAGGTATCACAAGTGCAGGTCTCTCACCTCCTAAAACGATCTCAATACACTGAATCTTGAACAAAACCCATACAATGTTGGTGCCACCAAATGGAGATTTTTTCAATGCCTCTTGCACCCTCACTTATCTTCACGTACCTTCTACTGACAAATAACGTTTTACCGTAACTCAGTCAGTTCTGTCCAGATAGCTCAGCTGGTTAGAACGCATGCCTTTTGATTCAAAGGCTTGTGGCGAGATAAGTTCAAACTGCTTTAAACATTCCCTATTTTCCCCTGACTGAAAAAACCTGTGCCAGTGGCAGCAGGCATTGCCTCGCGTTAAAGCAAATATTCCACAATCTACCAATATCTAAAAAGGTTCGCTTTTAATTTCAACATCAAGAACGCAAACTCAAGCAGCCAAAATCCGGGGAGAAATCAAATTTGGGGTTAGCTTAGCCAAACCATTCTGGCTACCTCTCCCCCCCCCCCGACCCGATTTTAGAAAGTGACATCCCTGACTCACCGGCACCGTTCAAGCGGGGCCCAGTGTCAGTGGCCTTCCTGAACACAGATTTACCTAAAAGGATGTCATGAGAGGCATCAATGTGGGCATCAAGGAACGGCATGCTATTGTTTTCAGATGGCACTACGGTGAATTGGAGAACTAAGTGATTTTCAAGTTTTGCTTTAAGGGAGAAGAGCTGTTGTTCGCTTTGTATACCCACAAAAAACGCCTTCAGCATATCTGCAGTACGTGTAGGTTTTGATATCATGCTGTTGATCGTCATGGGTTCAATACGTGCCATATAGTCCTCCGCGAAGGGCATGTCAAGCGGTGAGACCACACACCGCCACACCGTCGTCTTAACGGTACGGCTGTCCTTAAGGGCAGCGGCAAGGCGTCTGCTTGGTGACGATTTCAAACATTTTTCTGAGGACCTCTTTAGGAAGGCGCAGTGCTGGTATGGAATCGTATTCATGGACATCCTGCAAGATATTCTGGATCGCTGTATCAACCGGTTATTAGTAAAAAAGGGGCAATGCGTCCAATAAAGATAGGGCACCGTCTCTCTCTCCCTCCCTCTCTCTCTCTCTCTCTCTCTCTCCCTCTTCTCTCTCCTCTCTATTTTCTCTCTCTCTCTCCTCCCTCTCCCTCTTCTCCTCCTCTCTCTCTTCCCTCCCCTCCCTCCCTCCCTCCCTCCCTCCTCTCCCTCCCTCCCTCCCTCCCTCTCTCTCTCTCTCTCTCTCTCGCTCTCCCTTACCCTAAAGACCTTTACGAATTAATCAGACGACATCATAGAGTAACTTTTTACAACACATGGAGAACAGAGATTTAAAATGAATGTTCGACATTTGAAGATACTAAAGCAAGCACCAGATATGATAGAATAAGCTCATTTATGACTTTTGGCATACTTTTGAGTGGAAAAGACTGTTCTAGGCAACGCAATCTCTCCGTCATTGTTAGACTGCGCCATTTTACCTTGCACAACATTGATTGATTGCCACTTGACGGCTGTTATACCTGAAAATCTTGTTCGCTTGATACCATCGACACGACAGTTATATTTCTCTTGGTCTTGATCGCCGCATGGCTAATGGAATGGCATGATTTGAATGACGTTATGACGTCATGGATGCCTAGGTGATCTTGAAACAGTCTGCCCGACAAGGTCTGCACGTCTTCGCAGGTGTGTAGCTCAGAAACTAGAAAGGTTGAAACTAGAAGGGTAGGCCTTAAGAAGGGCAGGGTAGCGAATTGCAACGAGAGCTCTCCAAGATGGCTACTTCGGCTCAAAACCCCATATGAATGTGGAACACTCCCTTCAAAGATAATGTGACTCTCCAACATGCAGTGAACGGTTAAGAAGTGAAGTCAAGCAAGTCATTACTTACCAATTACTACCTACGAAAAAGGCGACGGGGCCCACTCGTGGAACGTCAGAACTCTTTTTGCAAGGCTTTTTATGAACGTGACTCCACGCGGCGTGTCACATGCTACATCACGAGGGTTATTTTGGAGGTAACTTGCAGGAACTCACACCCCTGGGGGTATCCTAACTCGCAACGAGAGTCAAGTGGGGAGTGGGGAGTCAAGGTCATTATGGGGAGTCAAGGGTGGCTGGAAAGCATCGTTGAGAAGCACATACTTGCCGTAGGATTGGACGTTTTTTCAATACTATTCAGTTCGCTGGAGGATCGTCAAAACTTTTTCCAGTGAAGCGTGCCTGTACCCCAGAGGCAGTCCACAAACAGCAAATATATGCCGTGGCATGATCTGGTATGACAGGTTAGCCTTGTGAGTCATCTGGCAACTACGAATACTTGAGTTCCAGGCCACGTACGTGGCTGCACGTGGCATACAGTCACTTTATGTACTTTTGAGGGGTCCTGAGCTCCCAATGCATACCTGAGCCTCTCCCAATGCCCTTCTAAGGCACCTTGTTGCAAAAGGGCAAACATGTACGGGGCTAAATAAATGCAAAACATTATCTCAGTTATTTTTATCTCTCATCTCAATCATCAATTATCTTATATATTATCATTTTTCATACCCATTATCTTACCTTATCTCTTATCAATTAACATATATCTCAATTACTGATATTTTAGTTTGGAGTCACCAAAACACATCACTGCTTTCAATGTTAATCCTGTACTAAATAGTATCCTGTAGGCGAGTAGGTGCATGTGTAGGTCTTATCGGTTTGGAAACAGGCGAATGAATCATTGTTAAGTCTGAGCTTCGGTGATTTATTTGATGCAGTCGTCCAGCGCCTGCTTTCTGCAGCTTATTGGCTTCAAATTATAAACAGAATTCAGCTCGCGGTAGCTTTCAGTTTCTGTTTATGTTGTGTTCACAGTGTAAAAATAGCAATGAGACGAAAAAGCGTCCCTTGTTAACAGGCGAGCTATATCCGGCGAATTTTTGTTCGAGAGAAGGGTCACAATCGGGAGAGCAAGGCTTTTGTCAACTCCGTGCCGTTCCCTTAGCAAGATTCTGGCTATGCCCTTTTGCCATTTTTTTTTTGCGTGCAAACTCTTCTTCATACAAAAGCAGATCAAGTCGGCTACGTTGAATAGGAGGTAACTAGATGTCCTTTGGACCAATTCATGCCTTAGACAGGCATCTTCCCCAAGGCTTCTTTCCGCGGTGGTGTGATGTGAGGGAAGATATTTCGGCAAACGATACTTCTGCAGTCGTCCATCATATTCTTTACACACCAATGTGTTTTACACACCTGATCTAGAAATTTGCAGCAAACAGCGATACCATTACTTCGCAGTGAGTCATATGAGGGACGGCCGGATCAGGGCACTGGCCGCCGACCGCGGACGGGGACAGGGCTCAGATAAGGAAAATACGACAGAAAGGTGTTCATTCTGCGACTCATTTGTACAGGAGAAACTCCAGTTTAATGGCGTTTCTCGCCTTTTTTGGCAGTTAGTGTTTGAAGGCTCGGAATTGGTTTCCGCCTAAAATGCTGCGACACATTTTGTCTCTTAAAAAGCAACCGGCGAAATCTAGGCGCATGAAACTCTGGCGCGTTATTGGGCATGAGTTCGCACTCAATCTTCTGTCCAGCCTGTGTCATGGTCGTATTTTTGACATTTAGCCTGTGGAGGCAGATACCTCCTCAGTGACCCAAAATCCCACCCGCTCGTGGAATGTCGCCTCCCCAGAGAAAAATAATATCGAAATGGATGAATAATCTTGGGAAACTGGATAGCCACGTGTGCCAAATGACATACATGAGTCGAATATTCAAGGTTGTGTACCAGTGAGAAACAGCCGAGGATGTATGTCTAGCATAGGAACCACGGCATTTAGCTATTTCCAAAACGTATTATGTGAATTACGAAGGGACAACAACCTCCATCACTAACCCCCAACTCTCGGTCACCGGGCTTGCTTCCCAGCAAAAGTTTCTGAAGCACACCCTGAGTCGGCTCTCTCCCCCTCCCGCCCCCCACACTTTTTAACACGTTCCTTCGCCCATGGGCCTGTCATGGGCCTGTCTATACGCTGCAACATGTGTCGAAACACTGTAGGCTGTTCGGGACTCCACTGCCATATAACCGACCCCAAATCATTGCATGGTTAAATCTGATTTCCAAACAGTTCTTAGCGGGCTCAAAATTTTCGTGGCAAAAGGAATGACACGGCACATAATGCTTACCAAAACTGCCACATGGCGACGCTACTATCGCCATTCCATCCTAGTTTTGCTTTTCCAACTGATCGAGACTCATTTGTTTGGTCATATTCGCTATAACAGTTTTCCAATTGCCGACAAGTTTTCACGAATGTATCCTGCTCTGTGACTGACGAAATCCCTACCACTCACGCCTTATCCTGCCACCTATTATGTGAAAGGCAAACGCCTGGGAACTCCGGGGGCTCCCAGTGGCGCCACCTGGAGCGGCGCATGCGCACCGGCCGCCGCCGCACCATCGATCCCGGGCGTGGCGTGACGTCACGTCTGCCCGGCCGGCAGCTGGTCACCATGGTAACGACGGGCGCGGGGCGCCGTCGGCGGGCGGCGGCGGTAGTCGATCGAGCTCGCGCGGCGGAGGGGCGGCCCCGGGCGGACTGGGCGCGGTCTATGGGCCGGCGGAGCGACGCCTCGTGACCCCCTGCGGTGCGTGACCAGCGTGTGACCCGTGAGTGACCCGGCGGCCGCGCGTGACCCGAGACACCCCGCCACGATGGGGTGCGCGCTGTCGGCCGACGAGCGGGCCGCCATGGCCCGCAGCAAGCTGATCGAGAAGAACCTGAAAGAGGACGGCCTGCAGGCGGCCAAGGACATCAAGCTGCTGCTGCTCGGTGAGCTTTCTCGCATGGTGCCGTGCCTCGCCGCACCGATCGGGGACCCCGTCGTTGGCGACGCCCGTCGGCCGGGCAGAGACGGGTCGATGGTCCATGGCACGTCGACGGGTCGGCGTGTAAACAGGCGCGGCGGTGGCGGCGGCGGCAGCGGGGGCGGCCGCTGGCCGCTGGCCGCCCGCCAGCGCCGGCGGCGCCGCCCCGGGCCGTTTGTGACCCGCCATAACAGCTTATGAGACGGCCGGCAGCCCGCTAGGGACGGGGATGAAGGGGGCACGTTCAGGCGTGTTTGACGCAGGCACTTGCGGCCGAGGGAAGGGGAGGAGCTCGCGCCGGTGCTGGCTCCGACAGCGGGTCGTCGCAGCGTCGTCGGTGGCGTCCGACTTGGCAGGGATGGGCCCCGAGCTCAGTTGCCGGGCACAAGGAGCGAACGGGTCAGCCAATGGTGCAGAACTGGGGACGGGCCCGAGAGGAGGTTCCGATTGTGTGCCGGCGGAGGGGAGGGGGAGGAGGGGGAGAGGCAACGAGCCGGCGGAGCTGACGGGGAGGCGGGAGAGAAGGAGAAAGGCCCGCTCCCATGCCCAGCGCGAGGTCGATAACAGCGACCCGCAAGAGACCGCAGCCAAGTACCTCATCAGCGGACCCGACTGGACCCAACGCCTCGTCGCGAGAGACCGGTCCGCGCCCGACGCGGCCGCAGAGCCGTCCCCGTCCCACAGATCAAAGGTCTCCGCATCCGCCCGACATCCCGGCCAATCAGAACCGACGTATGCCCCCGTCGGCAGCGTCAGCAACATGTCCATCATCCGTCTCCAAAATCCGGCGGCGGGACGTGTCAGCGGACCTCCAGCCTGACCGGATCCGGCTCCTGGCAGCACCCCCTTCCCCTCCCCCCTGGCGGAGAGGTTTCGCTGTCAGCAGGACATCGGCGCCTAATTGGCCTGTCCGGACGCGGTGACGCAGTCGCGACGCCTCGCGACCCCTCCTGCAGCGTCCTGTGGCTCGCCAACTCAGCAGGAGCCGTGCGACCCATCTGCATAGAGCGCCGGCTCTTGGCGCGAGTCCGGCAGGAGCTCCGCCTTCGGCGCCCGGCAACAGCTGGGCTTCTCGGCTAAACTAGGTGCTCGCTCCGGCTGTCGAACCGGCAACACGGAAATCGTTCCGCCAATCGCCTGGCAAACGCTGCGTGAAATCCGCGTTTCGGCGTTGTGGCCGGCGGCGGTGCTCATCGCCGGGCTGTTGAGGGGCTGGCGTCGGCTGTTGGCAAAGCCGACGGCGGGCTTCGTGTGGCGGCTTAACAGTGCGACATTTCTGCGTGATCTGTCGGTAGTGGTTTGGTCTGAGCTCTGCTGACCTGCCTCGGTGCCTGCTTGACTAAACTCGGCGTGGAAAGCCGACCGTCTCTGGATTCAGTCTGCAGCCACTCCTGCAGCACCTGGCCGTGGGAAGTTTTATTGATCTTCAGGTATCAGCTATGAGGCGCATGTGAAGGCGGTGTTAGCCCGGGCTCCGTAATTGCCAAGGTTTTTTATCGCCAAGGTTTTTTATTTATCGCCACGACTTTGTACGTCCCATCCCTGATTTCCGTCGTCGCTTTTCGAGTGTTGCCTAATGGTTTCAAACGCCGGAGACTACCTCACGCATTTTGGAAGCATGCCATAACTCTACGGACTCGCCGTTGTCCATGATTTTCTCTGGCACCAAGCCCAGGTCGCAAATCTTTTCTCCAAACGCGGTCGCTGCCATCAAGAAAACGCCATCAGCAGCGACGTCAGATGCCGCTGCCAGTCGGAGCCTGACGGGGCTTTGCTATCTCTGGAGCCGGCGTGGGCGTCGAGCGGGCGTCCGAGAACGGAAACGCCTCTCCCCGCCGCCGCTGGCCGCCCCAGGCAGTCTGGGTGACCGGCCGTCACAGGACGTGACATCACCGGTGCTGAGATAGGCGCCTGCCCGTCCACCAGGCGTGCTGAGACAATGGGCAGGCGAGACGACCTCCGGCCGGCGCTGGTGCGGCCCGCGCTCGTTCTGCACCCGTCCCGCACCCAGCTGGCACCCGTCCCGCACCCAGCGCTGGCTGCTGGGCCAGCGGACGGCGGTGAACAGTCAGCAGGGAAGGCGTGGATTAGCAGGCCACGGCTGCTGGGAGGCAGGACAGGAGAGTGGGATAATGAGCGCTCTGCGCATGCGTGCACAGACGACACGAGGCGGATCAGACTTGTCTGGGTGCGCACGCCTGGGTGCAGATCGAGGTCAAAGCAAGCATCACTGTTGCCTCTCCGTAGTGTACCGTTTACACAGCTACGAAAACAATGGCGCGCCCCGCGATGTTATAGGGAGCAGCTGAGCAACGGTTAAGGGACGCGCCGGCAGGGCGGCCTACGTGGTCAATGTTTGGCGTCATATGTAGGACAATATGATATGACTTCATGTGGGGCGGGTCCATCAGACATACAAACTGTTCCTTCGAGTGGTCGGGTAGCGATTACTTACATATGTACTGGGGGGGGGGGAGGGGCATTTCTGTCAGCAAGCACGATCGTAGCCGAGGAGAGTGGGGCTCGTCATGGCTGCGACCATTTTGACTCCTCACCTCCGATGTTCACCACACAGCGGAAGTGGAATGTGACCAGTGCCACCCAGTCGGCACTGGGGGTTCGTATGGGCTGAGCTTTTAGCGAAGGCCCAGGCAGGGTTCAGGCCAGACAGGTCCCTCGTTTGTAGGCGTTGGTCGTCGTGGCGATTTTTTTTTTTGCAATGAGCGGCATTTGTTCCGCCCGTGCAAACTACAGCATCGCGTCGCCAGACGCACCTCATGTTGCCTCCCGCACACAGTGAGTGCAGGCTGCTTACATCGACGTTGCGCCGCCCCGGCTGTGTATGTTTGGACAACTGGGAGACCACACGCGATGGTGTACGACCTCTAGTGGGAAGGAAGTTCGTGGAATCCCTGACGTGTTTACCGTGCTGCTCGTAAAGGTGTGATGAGACGGAAGTTCAGAATAGCGCGGGTATCGGTGCATCCACCTATCCACGGCCATCCGAGGATCTGCTGAGTGAAGGAGCCTGTAGCAATGTCTCACGTAAGGTGATATGACGGGTAAACAAAACAACTTAGCCATTCATTGAGAAGACAATATTTCGTGATTCAAGCTCAACATAGACGACAAAAGTCAAAACGAAAAGTGAGATTTTGGATGATGCTAGCGTTGGTGCTAGCGCATAACTTCATCAATGTCTAAAACATGTCTGATGTGCCCCAGCGTTTTCGTACCGCTCCGACACCATTGTATGTGCATTTCGTTGTTCAATTAAACTACGCGGAAAGACCAAAACGCGCGGAGAATATACATAAACGTGTCCTTAAAAGCACGTTCCAAATATTTGCGCCATAAACCGGACATGCTTTTGCTGCCTGTCCGTTTGGTATCAGGCTTATGACATCCTTTGACGTCATATCAATGATAATCTGTCTATTAACGATTTGTGTGTGCACTAGGCTTCCATTGAACCCAAGCTGTGAGCACATTCGTTTCCCCAGCATCGGTCGTTATCGTCGGCTCGTCGTCTGGTCTGCGGCGCAGCATCTGGTCTTCCGTTGGCGAATCTGGCGCATCTCAGGGGCGATATCATGAAAAGGCGCTTGGATCCCTTGCATTTAAAATGGAACGAAGACCGACACGAAAAACCGATGGTACATCGGCTTTGATCTTGGTTTGACCTTCATCCCATCTTTACGGCTTTTTCTCGCAGCCGGAAGGCTCCGGTGACCGACTTAAAAGTAGGTCAAAGTTAAGAGGCGGAAAGCTGGCAGGATTATAAGTGAGCAGAGATAACGGCGGGGTATCAGATTTCCTCGCTGAGTTGCTTTGTGGGATTTCTGTAAGCTTACCGGTTCTCTCAGATCACCCACTTGGGTGTGCTAACTTTGAGTCAATTTTAATCTTCAGCATGCATTTCCTTTTCGCCTCATATTAAGGTCTGGCGTATCTGACTTGGCCGCTCTCCCGAGCCAAGGCTCTAGCTGCTCGAACATGTTGCACAGCCGTCCCATCGTGCTTCAAAATTGTGTGATTAATGATACACGCTCGACGAAACGCCCACTGAGTTTCCTTCCCACGTGCGTGCGCTCAACTACGCCCCCGCGCGAACCCAGAGCTCAACAAAACATTCAATCTTCCCGGAATCTAGGCCACACTGGCGCCGTTTTATACGGCAAAATAAAACCAAAACTGACTCCGCGGTCCCTAGCGTCACTGGGCCTGAAGACCGCCGACCCGAGCGAGGGTTGCGCATGCGCACGGAGCTTCTCACCAGCACCTATGCATGCACTGTCAGAGGCCGCTGCGCGGAGACGAAGTCATCTGCACGACGTCTCTGCCGGTGCGCTGACGCCTCTTTGCTGACTCTACCTCGTGACCCAGTTTCTGGCGGCGCCGCTAGGTGTATCGAGCGCGGTTCGGTTTCTTTCGCAGCCGGCGTCAACAAACACTCACCTGGCACTGGCGGGCTCCCTGTCCTTCCCCTCCCGCCTGGGGTGCTGTAGCAGCTGCTAACAGCGGCGGTCTGTTCAAAACATCGACGGGGACAAAGGGGGCAGAAGGCGCCGGGAGACACGGGTACGTCCAAGGGTAGGGACCATATCCGTGTCTGATGTGTAGGGTCTCTAAGAGTAGGCGACCGCACACCTCACCCAAGGGGAGGTGTGGGGTGCCCCCCTCCCCTCATTCGGTAACCTCACATGAGCTATTCGCAGTCTGGATCGGAAACACATAAATTGCAATGGTAAGAAAACTCGCCTCGTGTCCTGAAGAATAAGGACAATAGTTCACCAAGCTGTGCAAAAGCTAGCAGCCCTCTCAACGCCCGTAGCTTCGTCAATATCTGATCCAAAAATTCCTACACCGAAAAAGGTGGCACAAATTGGGTAGATCTTAAATTTCTTCTTTGGTTATGTTTCGTCAGGATTGCGTTTTATCTATCTGTAGGTAAATTATGGTATCTGTCGTGCAGAAACACCAAATAAGTATCATTCAACTCATTCCCGCTCAGTGCGTTTAGGTAACGATCGCAATTTTGCCCCCCCCCCCCCCTCCCCCTCTATGAAAATCTCAGTCACAGGCCTGGTCAGAGGCACTGGGCTGTACAGAACACCAGTGACGCGACCAGAGCCGCATGATCGGTACGGTTTCCCGCAGAGACGGCACCGCATCCAAAGCAGCTAACGGGCCTGCGCGAGCGAGCTGCAGGTACCGCCACACTAAGCGCCCTGTCGAGACCACAGGCGGGGTGTGAAGAGGGGGGGAGGGGAGGGGGCGCAGTCGGGCACGGCCATCGGCCAACTCCATCGTGAGATATAGATGGGAAATGGCCATTGTTCGGTGGCTTTTTGGTGTGCATATTTTATCGTGCGGGGATTGTGGTTCCTTAAAAATTGTCCTGCGTTTTCGCTGAACGTTTGTCAAAATAAAACCATGTCTGAGATCAAGACGCAGCACTTTTCTATTCTTTCAAACGTGCATCGCACGCTACACACCTCAAACACTTCTGTGGAACAGTTGTACTGTCCACTGGTGCTCCGTCAATTGTTTGTTTGGTCTTCATTCTTCCACTTAACAGAGTGCAGAAAACCTGCGAGAAAAAAATAATAAATTCAACTTTCTAGTTGAAGTTGCATTTGAAGTACTTGAAAGGGGCCGCAAGATGGCGCACATCTGTCAGCCGCATGCAGTCTCGGAAACCACAGACATGCCGTCAGATCTCGTAAGCTTCTTCCCACCACCTTTTTTGCATGCGGGTGATGGCGTGCAGCCGGACCCAGCAGAAGTTCGGGCGGCGCGGCTCGTTGACTCGGGTCGTTTGCCTGATTTCGTCGGCAGATTGGCGGGGAATGGTCGGCATTTGTAGACGTGCCGGCAGGATTAGCGGAGAGTGGCGGCGGCGCCGCTCCCCGCGCCCAAAATGGCGGCCATTGGGGTGGCGGCAAAGGCGGTGGGCTGGTTACCAGGACCGCTGGAAAGTTATTCTTGGGTCTGAAAAACCCTGTTTTTGCTGTGCTTTCACAGGTCCCAAGGTCAGCCACTTGTGGTAATGAGCAATGTCCGCTTGAGTGACCAAAAAGGTGTCCGCGATGTTAATGCAAGTCATTTTGCTCCAATGTTTGAAAAGGGAGTTAATATTTGAAGACGTGCCATTACGCCTGGCTGGAGTCACTTAACAGAATTTAAACACAGCTTCGTCCCTTCACCCGTCGTAAAAGCGCACGTTTAGCAACCTTAGAAGTGTTCGCCTGAAGTGCTGGTTCAAAGCTCGAGTTTAGTCACCGTACATACTTACGTTTCTTGTGTCCACTTGGAAGTTGTGCTACCGCTCCGCATGTCTCGCTATACCGGTACGTGACGGCTCCTTACGCTCTGTACGTACTTCAGGCTGATGCGGAACGTGCGTATATCACCGCCATTTTTCTCAGATGAGGTGTTGAGGCCCGCTCTGGTCCGCGTCCCGCCGTTTTTTGCTACATGACAGCACGGGGGGGGGGGGGATTGACAGTGAGATAGTCCGCTTTGGAAAAGGCTAAGGCTTTTCTGGACTCACGTACATGCTGAGCTTCTGCAATGTATTCCCAAATCCACAGTAGCGAACTTGTGCTCTATTGGATTTCTATTCCGAAGTTGGTCAATATAAACTGCATGTTTTTTTAAATCAAGCCCGATTTTAATTCCTAGTGTCTGAAATGATTTCTAACCATATTTCATGCGATTTTTGTGGCCTGAATCAGCTGCATCAACAATGACTTACTTCGAATCAGCAATAAGTCGTAAGTGCTGTGAAATATTGAAGAACCGTAGTTTAAAAGTTTCGTGAAACCGAATGGCGACCTGAGTGAGGACCTTTCTTGCCATTGGCGGAAACTCGGCTTGATCTAATGCCAACGTATCATATAAACTAAAACGAAAGCATGGAAGTTCTTGCATACATATTATGTGAACAAATATGCGCAAATAATGTGCATAACGTATGCATAATGTATCTGCTAAGCGTGCTCATATTTGGGTAAAGAATGTTCACTGAAAAAACCCCATTCATCCTGGAAATGTATCATTTCTGTGCGAATACATAAAGCTTTAAAGAATATGAATATTCTTAACTCACCTAAAGCCAGCATTTTGGTTCGCTTAACACACTGATGGAGAGATAATTTACCGATATTTACGGACATTTTACAGCTCAGCCGTTTAATATGACCTGCACCGAAATCCGGTCCGCATTGTCCTATGTGCGCGTGCTGGAAACATTCATTTGGTTTCGGATCACACTAATTTGCATCATGGTTCTGGCTACAGTTTACTTTGTTCAGAATCAAGATGAGAATCTTTAGGCAAATTTGCTTGAGCCAAAAACTGTTTCGAATCGGTATTCAGAATGTAAGGTTGATTCGAATCGAGATTTGACCCCCAAATATTTTGAATCACAATCGATTCGAACCATGTGGTGTTGTATGGAGCACAAATTTACGTTGCAGTTCTTTTTGCAGTTATCACTGCCAAAGGCTCCTGCACATTCATGTAATTTGACATAGGAAAATCAAGTGGTTCAGAAGGGAAGCACAGTCGAAAAGACTGTGGACATTAACATCATCACCCTCCATTTTGGAAACTGAGTGTTGCTGCATAGCGTCATATGAAACGGAAATACCATTTCATGTTCAGAGGAAGGCTATCTGACGGTATTTCGGTCTCCCTGGATTAGGGGATATGACATTCTGAAAAGAATGCAACTTTTTGCTGGTCCCCCTTCCCCACATTCTAGTTATTAAAAAGCTGCTTTTTGCCTGAAGCCTTCACTTTCCGTTGTAGATCGTCTGCAAAAATTTTCGTTTGAGTATGGTCAAATAAGTGATGTACTTCCACGGGGAACATGCGCAGGAGAACTAGATGTCACCGCCAACGGGATGAATGAGTCTCCTTTCGCCTCGCGTTGGGGGCAAAATTTTGCCGACCAACTGTAAACTCCTGAAGACGTCAGGCGCCGTAACAATCAGGAACTGAAGCCGCTACGTTCTATGTAGCAGGTACGTCACTCAGACATTGTGGTGTGAGACCTGAACCCCTCCAGTATAGGCTGTAATGATCTCGCTATATCTCGCTAAAATCTAAACATATCGCTAAAAAGTCACTGATCATTACAGGAAGAGCAGTGCGGGGGCTTGAGTGAGACTTGGGGCCGGGGTACGCTGATCACGTTATCGCGCGCAAAGCACGGCTGCCCGTCAGCTCTGAGCCCCTGGCGGCGACCTCTGACCTGAGATCAATGGGTTCGTCTGGGCCGCGGCCGCATCGGCAGGAGGCCTGCAGCCCGGAGCACCCTGCCACCAGCTGGCGTTGTCAGCTGCCCCCCTCCCCCCCCCCCCCCACTTCCCCCGGCGATCCGGAACACCCGGCCAAATGCTGCGCCGGCCGGCTCGTGCTACGCTCGGCACGTCGCCCCCGACGGCTAGCGATTTCTAATAATTCTGGTGATATTGCACGGCGCCTGTCGGATTTATGACCATTAGCGTTGCGGGCGCTCCCCGTGCCGATTGCATCTGGGGACGACGAGCGGCCGGCGCATTAGCCGTGGCTGGCGGCTCCGACCATGCGCACCAGCAGGCGCCACTTTTCACTCAGTGTCATGGCTAGGCGTCCGACCGCGCTCAAGAAGCGCCACTAAATCTCGCGTGTCGACGGTGGCACTCGGCGTCAGGGTTTTGCTGCGGAAACTGGCCGCAGGGTCCGCTGAGGGACTGGTAGGGTCCTGGGGGGGGGGGGGGGCTCATGATCAGGCGGTGGGGGGGGGGGGGGGGGAGGGGAAGGCCGGAGAGGTTGGGAGTGGCGCCTGCGGTGTAGGTACACCCGGTGAGCTGCAGCTTTCGGGACTCGTTGTCGGAGGATCGGCGTCAAGTGAAGCAAAATTATGGGAGTGAACGGTCGAACTTTTGTACCTCACGGCACGTGGCAGGCTATTAAGAGTCGCCATGTCGCAGTCACTGCGTCGTAATTGGACGTTGCCGCGGGTGATCGGCAGGTCGTTTGAGGAGGAAGTCGGGGTGGTACCGTTTCATCCTCAGGCGAAAAGTGGTCGCTCAAGCTGGGAACAGGCATCAGAATTGGCGGGGCGCCTAGCCGTTAAAAGGAGCTCATAATTTGTGACCGTCGCGAAATTAGCGTCGGCTTGTTTCTAGAGGGAGCTGTTGGCAGATGCGCACGCAAGCACAAAATGGTGGAGAAGAGTCTAGTTGGTCGGATCCGGTTCGCAAAATATCTTCAATTTAACAACATTATGATGCCGTACCGATGATGCACCTGCTCCGTCTGACAAATGTCACAGCGCATGCCCATAGACATACAGCGGAAGGTCACGCCAAGGAAGCGGAAGTTTTCTCCCTTGCGATTAGCTTTGGAACCTGGGCGGAGGGTTGTCCCTTCGCCACCAGTCGGCTCCACCTCCCTGCACTCTTCTTGGACCGTGTGTTAGGCCATTCCGTGAACCAACGCTGCTGTATTAGAGCTCATTGTTCGAGGAAAGTGGCGTTTGTCGTTCTAAATGTGATAATCGTGATTTGCGTTTTGGTACGCATTTGCTGGTAGTACCGCTCCGCTCATTAGCTCACTCTGCGTGAACTGGACAGTAGAATATTCAGTTGAGGCGAGGCGTCATTCAGAAATATCGCACCCGAACTTCGCTCCGAAATAGTAATGCCGTCTGCTGCCCACATTTTACCATTCTGTCCGCTCGTGAGAAAGCTGCCAGTGATTTGCTGCTTCCGGTGCTGGTGAAAGGGATGTAGCGTTTAGATGCGCTTTACCTGACAGTTGCCTGGGAGCTCTGAGTAGCGTAATATAGCCGTCTACGGCAAAGTCGGCGGAAGATTCTGCAGTTCTGACGTGTTGTGAGGACGATCACGTCTCATGCTCTGAAACAGTGTTGGCCGGTTTAAGTTTTGTCGTTGGGGGTGGGGGAGTATCTCATATATCTATATCTATATGGTGACCAGAGAGTTCATTCTAAATGTGAGTCTGTCCCTCCGACACGTTGCTGGTGTTAACACGGTAACGCGAAGTTTTCTGACCAGACGTTTTGATCCCAGACAATCGGTGGTCCAGGAAAGAAATCGTGGGAACACTGTGTGCAAGCACTGTTGGGAACCAACCTACCCAAGGGCAGTGTGAAATATTCCTAATAAGATTCTGCGGAGGGATCGGCGTGTGCGTGCGGTAGTGTGATTCTACGGAGGAATCCGTGCGTGTGCGGTGGTCTCATTCTGTGGAGGAATACATGCGTGTGCGGTGGTTTGATTCTGTGGAGGAATGCGTGTATGCGCGACGGCTCGATTCTGTGGAGAAATCCGTGTATGTGCGATGGTCTGATTCTGCCGTCCCTTGATACATTTTGCCGGTGGATGGTCTCCCTTTATTTAATGAAATGGGTTAGAATGGACCCCCGGTGAGTCGTCTAATGGAATCTTACGGCCGGACGTAAATGTTGAATGGGGCACGTGAGGTGGGCGTACCAGGGCCGCACGCTGAAAGCGGCGCTTGGACGTCGTGCGTCCTCATCCGTGCACGGAGCTGTCTGCCAGGAGGACTCAAAGAGCACGCTGCAGAACGCTGCAGAGGACTCGGAGGACACGCTGCCGAGAGCTGCAGAGGACTCGGAGAGCACACTGCCGGACGCTGTAGAGGACTCGGAGGGTCCGCTGCCGAGGGCTGCGAAGGATTCTGAGGGTCCGCTGTCGAGGGCTGCAGAGGACTCAGAGAACCCGCTGCCGAGCACTGTAGAGGACTCAGGGGGCCCGATGCCGAGCGCTGCAGAGGACTCAGAGAGCACACTGCCGGACGCTGTAGAGGACTCAGAGGGCCCGCTGCCGAGGGCTGCAGAGGACTCAGAGGGTCCGCTGCCGAGCACTGTATAGGGCTCAGAGGGCCCGCTGCCGAGGGCTGCAGAGGACTCGGAGAGAGCACACTACGGGTCACTCCCTGCTAAGCGCCTCAAGCGTGTCTTGTACGCACGTAGGCGGTATAACAAGCCTCGTATTCTGTTCTTCGGCGTTGGCACCTGGGCTAAAGAACAGATAAGTTCCTCAAATGAAATGCGTTATAATTCGTGGATGTGATCTACTAGCACTAAACATAAGGATTACGTCTGCACCGCGCACACAGATGTAGAAAGTCACCGAAAGTCACCGTCACCGGACGGAGGGCAGGGCAGGACCGCGCGCAATGACAAGCACCCGAACGCCGACAAAGAGCGTATCAAAACCGTTACTTACGTCCCGTAATCACATACACCCATTGGTTTACAGAGCGAAAGCTTATCTGATCTGGGGCATGGCACGAGTGCCAGACGAATCGATCGGGATCAAAGCAGTCAGCTGAGCCGATCGGGAATGGCGTCTGAGCCGTCTTGTTCCAAATTTGCAACGCTTCCGCCGCCTGCCGGGTCGCTCCAGGAGGCGCTGCTGATCGAGGAGCGACGAGTCCTGAGTGGCTGCATAAATAGCGACTGCGGGCCCGTGCTGTCGCATCCAATCAGCAGAAGGGTACGCTGCGCACAGAATGCCTGCTGCTCTTACAAGAGCTGGAGTGGAGACTGAGAATGTCACGCCGCGCAGAAGCGTGCGTCTGCAAGACGTCCAGCCAGATCCACGTGTGCATCAGGCGACAGGTTCGGACGCGCAGTTTTTGCGGCACAGCTGAGGCATCTCACCCGCAATGGGGAGGGTATCTCCTTTTATACAACGCGATCGGTTCCATGTTCAGTTCCTCAAACGCGGGAGATTGCCGATGCTGTCGCTATGTGCCCACGCTAAGGGTATACCACGCACGGGTGCGTGCATGCATGCGTGCATGCGTGATCACGCTAAGGATCAACGAACGACCATATTCTAGCGCTGCTTCCGCCCGCGACACCGATTCTCGGCCGTTCATTCCAGGACATCCCCCCGCTGTGGGCGGCTTGTCAGGTGGTGAGGTGGGTGGGTGGGTCGGTGGGGACAGGGACGCGGTGCGGTCTGTCTTTCAGTGTGATGCGATCGTGCACCCGCAGCTGCAGCCTGAGGATGGCAGGTGTTGGGCTGTGCACTTGGCGCCCGGCTTTGTGCCGTTCGGGGTCACAGAATCAATTCTAGGGTGATCGAGAGCCCCACCGGCGCGTGGCAAACAGCTCCTGTGGATGGCTGAGCTATGGGTCTGTGGTCTGGATGGTCTGTGGATGGTCTCGGTCTGTGGATGGTCTGTCACGTGATGTGTCACGCGCCCACGCACTCCGCTCCACCCGTTCTGAACGATGAGATCGCAGCGAAGAAAATAAAAGGAAAACAACTTTAGTGATAGGACTTTTGCCACGCTTTCTTATTGGACAAACTGGGCTCTAGTCCGTGCTGAGCACTGCAGCGTTCCCTTAGTCGCCCGGTTTGTTTTGAATTCTCACTCCGCTCCCGTCTCTTGCCTTACTTCTCCCCCCTCCACCGTCTGCTCCTGACCGCAGGCTTTTGCTTCGGACCTCAGCTCGGCGCAGAGTGGGCGGCGGATGTGACTGGCTTCCAGGCGATAGCCGGGGGGAGACCATGCCGGTCGGTGATGCACGGGACGAGCGTGATGGTCCGCACTGTTGGTGATGATCACGAGGTCTCTCTGAAGGTGGCATTCGCACGATTGCTCGCTCACGTAATCAGCTTCATAATCATACTAATAATCATAATCAGCGGTGATTCTGTCACGTGAGACTTCATCATTGTTGTGCAGGCGGCAGATGCTATGTCATCACTGGATGCACTGGACCCTGGAGGGTGCCTGGGCTAACCGCGCTGGGTGACTTCAGTTACGTACATTGAAAGTTATGACAGTGGAAGTACCAGCCAGCCAAGCCTCACCGGCGCCAGACGGTACCCATGCTTCCAGCCCCTGGCCGACCGGATTCCCGCGACGCGATGTGTAGGACAGGTCCCATTCATTGCGCAGTGCACCCGTCCGTGATTCTTGAGAGCAGTCGGCAGGCGATGGGCGTGGCCAGGGTCCGTGGGCGAAAAGTCGGTTTGGCGCGTGGAGGTGTGAGGTGTGAGGCGCTTGGAAGTGCTGCGCTTGGAGATGTGGCGCCTGGAGATATGGGCCGTGGAGGTGTGGCGCGCGAAATCTCGTTCGTCGATGTGGGCACGTGGTCGATTCATGTGGATAAGCTCCGACGCTAGTTCGCAGCGAGCCCCTTGCAACCCTTGCAGATGGAACGTTCAAGCGTGCTGACGTCTCACAGGAACAGTTTTCGCCTTGTCTCATCTCCCGTAACTCTGCAGAACTCCTGCTGTGGCTGCAGTCATTGTTGGCATCGTTTACTTTCTCTTGGCGAGCTGTGGCTAGCTGCATAGTATTAGTGTCCGACCATGCGGACGACAACAATACCACCTGTGGGAGCGGGAGATCAGTATTGCATGCCTGACATGGCGCGGTGCTGGATGGCAATGTCGACGGTGGCGAATGGTGCATATGTACCGGCATCACCGGAGGGACTAACCCGCCTGAAGGGTTGTGGGGAAGACCAAGAAAAAGGCTGGCATGATTTGACGTGATCTGCGAAATTTTTGAGACATGACCACGATGTTTTCCGGTTCCTGCGAGGTGAGAGTGACCGGTGCATGCTGGCTGTACCGCGGTGGTGCGTGCTGGCTGTACCGCTATGGTGCGTACTGGCTGCACCGCGTTGGTGCGTGCTGACTGTACCGTGATGGTACGTACTGGCTGTACCGCGGTGGTGCGTGCTGGCTGTACCGTGATGGTACGTGGTGGCTGTACCGCGGTGGTGCGCGCTGGCTGTACCGCGATGGTACGTGCTGGCTGTACCGCGGTAGTGCGCGCTGGTTGCGCCGCGATGCCGGCTAAGCGTGGCGTGCAGTGCCCAGCACATTCGGTCCAGTTGCCGACCTGTAGCTCTTGGAGGTGAATAAAACATGTGGATACGCCTTGAAGCGATGGAGCGGCGGCTGCGCTGCGGGCCGACGAGCACGGCCGCGACAGGGGCGGCGGGCAGCGGCGTTCACAGGGATGTCCCTGGAGGTGACGGGAACAGTCCCGTCTACCAAATCCGCGGCGACTCCTTACCGGCCGGCGTGCGGGACGCGCCCCCTGCCGTCCTCTCCTGGGTCCGCGCCTGCACGAGCCGCGCTCCCGGGGCGTCGCGCTTCCTGGGCGCGGGCCTGGGCAGCCGCTCTCAGAATAACTCGGGCGCTGAAAACACACCGCAAATGGACCGGGCCTGGACGGGCTCCCGACTCGGCCCGGTTACACAATGGCAGCGCGCGGCGGGTCGGGCAGGTGGTGTCGCGACCCATCCGGGTTCCCGCGCGGCCTCGAGCGATGCGACGGGGGAGGGGGCGGGGGCGGGGGCGGGGGCGGGGCAGAGGCGGAAGCGGCGAGGCGCGGTCGGGAAATGAGGAACATGTGCGTGGGTGTAACGGATTACACGCACGCGTACCGGGATATTGTTTGTGGTGCACGTGATGTGTTCAGTTGAGGTGCAAAGTAGGGAAATGTGCGATGAACGCCACGCGATGATGTTCGATAACGTGCGCTTTCTAAATAACGAGTGTAAATGAACTGTAACTATGAATGTAAAAAGGCGGTCTGAAAACGCGTTATTGCGAAGCTTCCGTATGAAAGGCTTTCAAGAACGCCTAGGTGATCTATGAAGCTTTAATGTTCTGTTGTTTTCCAGGTGCCGGCGAGTCGGGGAAAAGTACAATTGTGAAACAAATGAAGTAAGTAAAAGGAACTGGTCCAAACGTTCGCCATGTTCTTCCTTCAGACGCTACCCACTGGTTCTGATGAGAGCAATGCTGCATGTACATTTGTATGCCGTTCATCATGGCTGCTTACTTTGCTTGATTTATGTCGCACTAATACAGCTGAAAGCCTGCCACTCTGCTACATGGGCGCATGCGCTAACAATTAGCTGGTCAGGGAGAGGAGTGGCGAGAACTAGAACTTCTGATCCGTTGCAAGGTTGTTTGTAATTGTCTTCGACTTTGGGGAATCGGGTGTGTGAGATGGCACGTCTTCGTCCACCGTTCTTACGCTTATGGAATAATTCGATGCTTGTCCAGAGCTGAACATATGCATACCCTTGCGCTTTACTGGTCTGGGTAAGGTATATCCTGCAAACGCGATTAAAATTTTAGAACTACAACATACTTGGCCAATACAATGCTGAAAATGTTTCCTTAACGTTATTGGCTTGTTTGAAAGCTGCCGCTGATAAGCCTTTCACCCCCACCGACATGGCCGCGGTTTGTTGAAAGCGTGGACAGCAATTCGTATCGGTGATAAGACACCGCGTCCAAAACTGTACGCTCTGTAATTCAAGATTCCAGGTTGAGAGCAGTCCGATCGGGTCGGTCCTGGTGCACTGGCTGGCGGGCTTTGATCGCCATGATTTATATCCAACAATTACTGAGATCTTAGATAGCATAATTTCCATAATTGGTAGTTTGGAGTTAACACTCAGGTGCCGTTTGTAGTCTTTCGCTCAGATTTGCTGAGTTCATTTTGGGTTCCAGACAGCTTCCTGCTTCTCTCATGTCCATGCGGAACTGTGCCCCTTAGTCTGGCAGAAGGAGGAGGGAGTGGAAGGCATGGGATGAGTCCCCGACTTGCAGAACTTAAGGTTACACTTGTTAAATGTGGATATCGCACGGAAAAACATGGAAAGTATGACTTCCCCGACCGTTTTCCTCAGCTTAGTTATACTGCGCTTTTGTGCCATGTGGCGATGAGGTTGAAGGTCTGTGCGGAATCTTTTCACAGGAACCGCGCTGTGTGACATGTCAACATGTCGTTTTTTACCTCAGCCATGAACGATTCTGACTTCACGTCATCCATGCGTGTTGTTTTGGTTAATTGTGCAGTGTTCTCCTGACTTTTGTGACGTCCGCTTAACGATCTGGCCTACTGTGACCTTCACCCTCGATGGATGTCTGCCGAGATCACGTTCTCTGGTAGAGACCTTGATAAACATCCTCGCATTTGCAGAATCTTTGCACAAGATAAGGTAGTAAGAACAGCACGTGAGCGATCTTTTTATTAGGAGTATTATATTATTATATGTTATAAGGATTGATCACGATAGGAGTATTCTGCGCGTGTAACATTGTTCTTCTTGGCTGGAACTACGCAGCTAATTTTCATAAAGGCCCAACCTAGACCGGCCGGTGTTTTATTATGATCTGCCAAGCGGCTGGCAAGGTTCCTCAGAAAACCCGCGACAGACATTACACGTCCTGCCCACTTTTCTCGCGAGGATGAACATCCAAAAACAGACAGATCTTGATGATCAACGTATATCTGGTACCGACAAGTGCTCCTGTTTCCGATGACGTACCGCGGGGCCTGTGCGCATTCGGAATGCTTTCAACCGCCGTGTCTCGTCTCTAGTCAAGGGAAGATGTTTTGGTTAAATAAGTGAATAAAGGTAAAATATATTTTAAGGTGAATGTATTGTTTTGTTTTGGCGCGTCTGTTTTGGCAGCCACAAACGGGAAACTCACGCCTATCGCCTGTGCCGCATTGCTACCGAGTATTGCGGCACAGTCGACCCGGACAGGTAACTGAGGTAAACGTTAGCAACTGAGAACTGCCAGAGCTGCGCAAACTCGCTCGCGAAATCCAAAACGTTGGCGCCTAAAACTGAGTGTTAACAGACAATGTGAGCCACTATGTACACACGGGAGATAATACACGGCTGCTCACGGACCGGCAATGAGCTACTGCAGGGCGGTCTGAGCATGGATCTTCACTGACAAAAATTGACGACTGCACCCAGGTCTTACCCCAACCATTCTGGTGTCAACAGACAGAGATTTTTAAGATTCACGTGACACGAGCATCAGCGTCCCCACCAGCGACGCTATCGTCGCCGTATGGTGTCGGCACCACCGCTCCAGCGACGTCGCCGTCACAGCCGTAGGCAACAGCGGCAACACATTCACCGCTCGCCGCGTCGCACCAACCGCGCCACAATCGCGCCGACTGCGCCGCTTTGCGGGCGGCCATTTTCAGCAGGCGGCGCGGCGCGCGCTCCACCGAGCAACCTCAGTGCGGCTGTCGGGGCCGGTTGGCGATTGGCGGCAGCCGGTGCTGGCGTCGTCGGCGGCAGCGGACCCCGAGACGGCGGCTGGAGAACGGCCGCCCGCTTTCCCCTGCTCTGGGCAAGCGAAGGGCAGCGTTTTGGGCGCTCGGTTGGCACGGAGGGTGTGCGTTTAGTTTAGAATGGAAATGCGGCACGATTGTTTGAGATGCAGCTGTTTACATGTAGCGCGTGCCGTTTATGTGGTTCAGGGTTATTCCCGGTTTAATGACGGATGTATTTCCTCGTTGGTTCCCCGCCTTTTTGAGAGTATAGGTAAATAGACCATAGTGAATGCATTTGTCAAACGTGCTCCTTATAACAATTCTAGCTAGCAACAAGGAATTGCCGTTACATCGACAAAATTGGAAGCAAGGCAATGCTAGTGTGCATTAGTGTGGCATTTACCATAGTGTTGTATCTCTAGGCTGCCACCAAATGCATGACAAATTTGACACATATGGAATGAGAGGTTCGTGAAAGAGAACGCTGACCGAAAACGCATTTTTCGAAATTCAGCCGGCAGCCTACCACACCCCGCTGCACCCTCGGCCCTCGTATGGTTTGCGAATCATGTGGGTTGCTACCTCTCATATCGATAGGCTTGTATCGAATGACATACAAGTACCGACATTACAGGATCGCAAATTCTGGGCAACAAATAATGCGTAGGCTGCCTTCGCGCCAAATCTGTGCAAAAATCTCCAAAAGTCCACCCAGGCCATATTGGTTTGAAAATCTTATGGATGGCCGAACTCATGCAGAGAAACATGGTCATTGGCGACCAGTCACGAATTCCAGCCTGGCTTTTCTTTGCAAAACAGCTTCTCTTTTCTCGTTTTTTTTACCATGGGTCTTCGCGCTGTTGCCATTATCTAGATTGTGTTGCATCTGCCAGCGACAACAGAACTGACGCGGATTTGTCATACCGCGATCGCTACGCGGCCAGTTGATCTCTAGACACCTGGTGCCGTATACTAATTTTAGGCATTGATGTTTCTATGGTGGATTCTTAAACTTAAAGACATTTCAATGCTTTTGAGCATGCAGCTTTCAATTTGTCTGATTCAAATTGGTTCAGCGTTGAATCACAGGACAATCACGGATTTGATTCCGTTCTGAATGAGGGCGTTAGCCTGCTTCAAAGCGAATCGGGGAAGTTTGAATCAGCTAAAGACCGCCCGAAACATGAGTAAATCGCTTGTCCGACTCGAACTGAGCACACCTCTGAGCAGGGTATTATTTAAATGTACGAAGCGCACTTGGATCATGCTCCATTTCACCCGCATCAAAGGTTTTCTTATGTCATCACAGATTATGCTTCTTATGCACTCAAGCTGATTCTGCAGTATGTGTCCAACGAAATAACGATTACCAAATACCGCTTGCTGCTGCATGGCCACTGATAAGTTGAGTCCAGTCAAGTACCAAACCTTTTCATTTTGCTTTTAAGTTGCAAGTGACTCGCTCAGATGTTGTGTAGCATTTGTGCATGACCGCCTATCCTGTATAAGGTGCTCCCAAGTTTGTTAGCTACATCCTCAGTGTATCCGTTTTTTGATGATCTGTGTGTGCCATGTTTGTACGAACCCGTTGTCAATCACGACCCCTGTGTTGTGTCAATGTTTAAGCTGGTGTCATTTTTTTGTGTGTAAACGTCTTGAGGCACATGGTACACACATTTTCCTCAAATGTCTGGTTCGGGAGAGCCCTGCAAAATCGCCTGCAGTTTTTTGCAAACAACTTGCTAGGTTGGACAATAACCAAAATGGTACAGTATGGTACACACAAATGCGTGTGTGATGTTGACCGCGAAAATGGCGGAGCCTTTCGGGCCGTTACACCACGGGCTGGGTTGAATTACCACCCGTAGTTTGCTCCTGCTGATCTATTCAGTATGATAGTGGAAGTACTATGCGCCTCTAAGCAGCCATGACCTGATAACGACGAAATGTTTGTAAAATAATAATGGATTGGCATCATCGTGGCAAAGATTAAGGGACAATTGCTGCAGTGACAATGTGGGTAAACGTGGTCAACAGGCCTGTGGCCTTTTGGCTCCGTCTCTACTCGACCTCTTACTTATGCTTGGTTAGCTAACCAGAAGCTACATCCAACAAAGACTGAGGGGTAGCGGTAGCGCGACCACATGTTAACGCAACCATATTAATGTGAGCCCGTCTCCAGCACAGGGCTCGGTGCCGGCTGGCAACTGCTCCATTCCATGCCCGAGAATAGTCCATACCCCTGAATAAACAACGCCAGGCTCAGCGCCGCCGTAATTCTGTGGCATCCAATCACCTGGCGTGGGTAAAATGGCGGTGAATAAGTGACAGTGGTGGCCTGGCGGCAGCCGATAGCGCAGGCTCGGACGACCAGCCGTGTGGCGTCCCCTGTATCGATCGCCGCCGGGCACGGGCGTGGCTCGCGTCCCACGGCACCCGTCTGGGGCGAGGGGGGCGAGCCTTCCCCGCGCCTGTGTGACGACACCCTGTCACGAGTCGGCGCCACACATTGGGGGAGAGGGCTGTGTGCACAATGGGATGGGTGGGGTTGTCACGAGCCGGCGCCGCACAGCGGGGGAGAGGGCTGTGTGCACGATGGGATGGGTGGGGTTGTCACGAGTCGGCGTCGCACAGTGGGGGAGAGGGCTGTGTGCACGATGGGATGGGTGGGGTTGTCACGAGCCGGCGCCGCACAGTGGGGCAAGGGGTTTTGTGCTTGATGGGATGGGTGGGGCTGTCACGAGTCGGCGTCGCACAGTGGGGGAGAGGGCTGTGTGCACGATGGGATGGGTGGGGTTGTCACGAGCCGGCGCCGCACAGTAGGACAGGGGGTTGTGTGCTTGATAGGATGGGTGGGGCTGTCACGAGTCGGCGTCGCACACTGGGGGAGAGGGCTGTGTGCGCGATGGGATGGGTGAGGTTGTCACGAGCCGGCGCCGCACAGTGGGGGGGGGGGGGGAGAGGGCTGTGTGCATGATGGGGTGGCTGGAGCTCCACTGCGGGGCTGCGCTTGTGTCTCCACGGTGTTTTTTGGAACTCAACATGGGGCCCTTGGGTGTTATGTAGGCGGATTTTTTTCTTCCCTGGCTTGGCCCGGAAACTTTCACAAAATAATAAATGTGCGATTCGCTGTTAAAAACATGTCCTAGGACACCGTGCCGAACACCCGTTTTGTGCCGGCCTGTCGCACTGCTCTCGGAGCCGCCACTGTGCTTCCCAAGTGATCCGTTTTGAACCGGACCATCTTTCTGCTTTCTGAACCGCTACTGTGCTCCCAAAGTGATCTGTTCTGCATCGGTCCACCATGCCGTTGTCGTAGCCGCACTGTGCTCCCCCGAGTGACCCGTCCTGCACTGGTCCACTATGCTGTTGTAGCCGCTACTGTGCCCCCCGAGTGATCCGTTCTGCACCGGTCCATCATGCTGCTCTCGCAGCCGCTACTGTGCTCCATGAGTGATCCGTTCTGCACCGGTCCACCGCGCTGTTCTCGGAGCCGCTACTGTGCTCCCTGAGTGCAGCAACGCTCCATCGCGCTGGATTCCGGATCCCGTCACCAAGATCCGCCATACGCGCGGGTCGTTTGAGACGAGAGTGGCTCCGTCCCTCCCTGCTTCACTGGCGCCGGGACGTCCCGGCTCTTCGCTCTCCGACGGCGTCTCATCAATTGTGAACAAGTGACCTGGCGGGATGGCATTGCGTCGCGGAGGTCGTCAATGGTTATTAAATTCTTAGCATGCGCTGGGACATATTTAGACCACGCCTGTGTCCGGTTTTGTCGAGTGGCATGCGATGTCCCCCCGAGGTCTAGCTAGCACGCGCCTGCCAATGGCCGCCAAAGCTGGTCTTCCTCTCAAATGGTAGGCGTTTTTGCCTGAGCCTCTGCACTTCGCTACCCACCACTGACTCTGAAGTCGGTCCTGTATTGTGTTAGGTTCCGAGTCAACCCAGCCGCCGTTTCGGCTTCTGCGTGCGCTCCATGGTGATTGTCTTCATTCGCGGGGGTGGGGGGGAGAGTGGTCTCACAAGCTATTTGCACCACGCACCTTGCCGGGTTCGGGGAGGATCTGGAGTACCTCAGGCTGAATGGGCAAACGATCTCGGGGAATTGCTAGCGGGTGAGTTTTTTGTTGGCGTTGGCTCTTGCGATATGAAACATGAGCCAAGCAGGCAGTGATTCAGTCCATGAATGTCATTCGACAACCATTGCCTTTTTCAAGTTCGAATTAAGTTCAATCAGAATCACTTTCTTTTCGTCAAAATGAGCGATGATTATGCACGATATTTATGATGTATCATGTAGATATATATATATATATATATATATATATATATATATATATATATATATATATATATATAGCTCGCTAGAGACTGGCAGAAATACGCCGCCGCAAATCCCGAGCAGACGAGTGCACTTCAACTTGAAGTGTGTTTGCTTGTGACACACATGGAGCTGTCCTGAAAGGAATTGTGCCCGATGACAATATTGAACTTTTCAGCGGAATGTGCGGAAAGCTGTGTCTTTGCTCCTGCTTCCATTATTTTTTTTTCTTTTAACGCTTCCATCATTCTGGTATATTTTTCCCACTTCATGGGAAGCGAGTACTGTATGCAGAAAGCGGAGTCATTATTATAGCCGCGTTTCAGCCCACATAACTACGGAAATGTGGACCAGCAAAACGGTGGTTTTCGATGGATGGACTCAGGTTTTCGGAACTAGAGGAGCTGTTTTTGAACAACAATTGTTTTGCTGCCCCCCTAACAATACGAAAAACTGCAACGCTAAGTCCCTTTAACGTTACGTATGCGACACTCCCCATCACACTTGTTTGGCCAATGCTCCGTTGTTTCTCGCGTTTTCAATCGTTTTTGATGCAGTGCTTTGGAATAAGGAATAAGAATAAGGTAACGAATAAGAGGTACTTCCTAGACAAACCATCGGCAAACGACGGCCTGCAAAAAGCGTGCAGCTGCCTGCATCCACTGCGTACGCTCCTATCTCGTACTTCCGTCGCCATGCGTCCGTGCATACTGAGGTGCCCCAGATCGAGCCGGGCGTCAGCACATCCTAGGACGCTCCAGATGGAACCAGGCGTCAGTACACGCTGGGCCGCCCCAGATAGTGCGTCAGCACATTGAGGCGCCCCACATCGGGCGTCAGTACAAGGACGCCCCAGATGGAGCCGGGGGTCAGCACACGCAAGGACGCCCCAGATGGAGCCGGGGGGTCAGCACACACTGAGGCGCCCGAGATGGAGCCGGGCGTCAGCACACACTGAGGCACCTGAGATGGAGCCGGGCGTCAGTACCTGCTGGGGCGCGCCAGATCGGGCGTCAGCACACTGAGACGCCCCACATCGGGCGTCAGTACACCCTAGGACGCTCCAGATGGAGCCGGACGTCAGCACACTCTGCAGCGCCCCAGATGTAGCCGGGCGTCAGTGCTGACCGTCACCCGGCCTTTCCAGGATCATCCACGAGAGTGGCTTCACTGCGGAGGACTTCAAGCAGTACCGTCCAGTGGTCTACAGCAACACCATCCAGTCGCTGGTGGCCATCCTGAGGGCCATGCCCAACCTGGGCATCCAGTTCGCCAACAACGAGCGTGAGGTGAGGGGCGGCCGGGCGGCCGCCGGAGCCAGACGCGGTCCACGTCACGCTGCCGGGCTTAGGCTGACAGCGAGTCAGGCTGACAGGCTGCAGTGTCAGGCTGGGCCAGGCGCTAGGGGGGGAGGGATGATACAGCACCCGATCACCCGGCTGCATGGCGTCATGCTGGGTCAAGCGCTATTTTCGAACGGTAAAACCGGTGTATAGCGGGAGGCCGCTATTTTGTAGCGTCATTTTTAGCGCTAGCATCTAGCGCTATTTTCTAGCGCTATTTTCCAGCGGATTAGGCGTAGCGCATCATCGCCAGCTTCTCGTCCGCCCGACGCGCGCGGGATTGGTGTTGACGCGCTCGGCCGACTGGCTAGTGTGGAGGTTCTCCAGGCGGGCACCGGCTCCAGGGTCGGCCAGTGCCCTGGGGCTGCAGGCCGAGCCGCGGCCCGTCCGTGTCAGGGCTCGCATAGGTCAGGGGTGAGCGCGACGGCGGCCATCAGCGGGAGCGAGTGGGTGTGGCTGCCCAGGGCAGAGCCAGCGAAGCGTCGACAAGAAGACGCCGCAGGGGGCGCGCGGTGAATTGCGTGGTGGCGAGATGACTATATGACAGCAGCGCGGCGTGAGTGGGTGGACGTGCGATCCACAGCCTCGTCAGAGATGACAGAAGCTCTGCAAAATAATTCGTATTTATAGAATTGGTTTATATATATATATATATATATATATATATATATAACTACCTTCCTCCCACTCCCTTCCTTCCTCCCTCCTTTCCTCCCTCCCCTCTCTCTCTCTCCTTCACTCTTCTTCTTTCTTTTTTCTCTCTCCTTTTCTTTTTATTTTCCGGGACTGACTTGAGTTTTTACCTTGCGGTAGTTACGTTTTCTGACGTTTCTTTTTTGTCTCTGGGGTTTTTCAGTCAAACGCTCATTGGTGGCTCAGCGTTTTTCCATTCCAGGAATGCGCAGTATAGTTCTTTTTGTCCTGGCTGCGTTTTTTCACAAACATTTTCATGGGGTCCATGTGTTGGCGATATAAACATACTACGCTATCGTAAAAACGCTGCAAGTTTTTGACATGAAGATCGTACAGCTTTTATTACTCGCGAGGCTTGTTTTGTGACATCCGCAACAAGCGAAGGAGTAACAAAGAAAATAACAAAAAAGAGCAAAAATTGCAAAAACGCATTAAATTTCTGGAATGTTCGTCAAAAGAAGCATGTACAAAGTTTGACACAAAATTTCAGCATGCTTTGCACGGTATTTAGCTAAGGAAAAGTGTAGAACCGTCCACCATGACATTTTCAAACACCGCCTTTTATAACACCAAGTTTAAAATAAATTTTGTAAGCTCCTGGTGCTGCGTTTCCTATGTCCGACGGTTTGGTGCGCCGTCTTTGACGCTCCCGCGCCACTGCCGGCCCTCGCTGCGCGCCTGTATCGAGCGCGCTCATTGGTGGCACTTGCGGCGTTGCGTGAAGATCGTTCTGCCTTGTCATGTCAACACTCTTGGGCTTCCGGCCGTGCGCGCTATACCCATTGCTGGAAATGTCAGCATAATGATGTGCCGCGAACCGCGGCGTGTTCTTGTTATCGCAGTAGGTCGGACGCCGGTCGCGCCGAGCCGCCCCGCACGTCCAGCGGACTGCGTATCGACGGCACGTGTAACACTTCCGCCTCGTGCCTTGCAGCTGGTGCGTGTTATCATGACACGGGTGTCAGGCGGTGCCATGCTGCCGCTCAGTCCACCCGCAGCATGCTGTCGGTGGCGCGCGCACGTCACGCGCAATTTCCGCGCCAAATGCCGTCACTTCCTGGCGTCACGTTCACTCGAGCGCCACAAGGCCCTGCCATGGTATCTGCCATCCCAATGTCTGCCTGCTGCGCCGATCTGGTTCTGCTCGCTTTTGTCCACTCCGGCTCCGACCCGAGGCAGACTTCCTCGCTGTCATCCAGCAGGCTGACAACTCTCTGGAAAGCCTGTCCGGCTGGGTCATCCCTGCTGCGGCCTGGTCGTGTCGTCTGCGGTTGCCATGTCTGATCATTCAGGACCGCGCCCACGTCCAACTGGCGCCACAATCATTGATGGCCATTGATGACCATCGATGCCCGCAGCCATGTTGACGGCCAGCAGTCGTCACCAAGACCGCTCCCACGTCTGACTCGCACCGACTCCCGCTGTTCCGGGGCCCCCTTTTCTAATACCCTGCCGCGTCTGCACCGCTCTCTCGCGCTCGCCGGCGCCGAGCGAGGCGTCCTCGAGCTGCCGGCAACAGCGCCCTCGAACGCGGCGTCCGCCACGCATCCCAAGCAGAACGGCGGCGGCAGTGGCGGTCGCCACTTCCGTCTCCGCATCGATCGCCGCCGGCCGCCCACTCGGCGGCCAGCGCGGCCGTCACCGCGCGGCCGGCGTCGGCCGTGCCCCGCGGCATCGTCCCCCCCCCCTCCCCCGGCTCAGCGACCGGCCCCGGCGACTGGCCGCCATACGAGGCATCGATCGGCGCCTCCGCCGGCGCCGCGGGCCACGTCGTCGACAACATGGCGCGCGCCGCGACCGCCGCGTGCCGGTCGATGGCCGCGCCGGGAGCGCCGCGCGCCGCCGACGGTGGGTCACGCGGCGAGGCGCGGCGCATGGAGGGAGGGGGGGGGGGAGAGGGGACTGACGACGGAGGGAAGTGGGGCCGGTCCGCCGGCGGCGAGGCTTATGGATCATTGATCGCACTGCGTCCTGGCGCAGGAAATGCTCAGCTCTGGCGGGGCTCATCAGAGGTGCGCCGGTTTTGTGCTGATGGCAATCAGAGACACGGGGCGGCCATCTGGATCCATTAATGGGGTCAGCGCTTCGGAGGCCTGGTGCCGCGTTCGCATGCTGCGGAGGTCGGCGCTGTTCTAACGTGAGCAAACAAAATCCCAGCTTCAGTCAAGTTGAATTGCCACATTTGCAAAAAGTTGTTCGACCGTGACGAAGTCTCACTTTGTTGGCATTTCCAAATGCCGCAGTTCCCGTACTGAAATGACAATGCCTGCGAAGAGGCCGGGCAAGTAGAGCCACCCAGTGCTCGTTTGTGATTATTGCTGAACTTCACGACTAGGCCATCAGACAGCGTCGCCGACTGAGCCGTCGCTGTTCAATTTGTCACGGCGGCTCGGCAGACGGCTTGCAGTGACATTCGCTGATGGCGCACTACGCGGAATGGCCGAGCTGGGCTGACGCGCCGCCGTCTGCCCTCTGACCTGCCCTCCGCTCTCCGACCTGTTCCCTGTTCTCTGACCTTCCTTCCGCCCTCTGACCTGTTCTCTGCCCTCTGACCTGCCCTCCGCCCTCTGACCTGCTCTCTGCTCTATGACCTTCCTCCGCTCTTTGACCTGTCCTCTTCCCTATGACCTTTTCCGTGCCCTCTGCCCGGCCCCTGCCCTCTTATCTGCCCCTGCGACCCGCCCCAGTCGACTCGACATGCCCGTCCTGCGGAGTCTGCAGCCATCTGGCGACCGAGCTGTGAGATGTCTTTATGGTCGGTTGCCCAGGTCAGACGGACTGGTGGCGCTCACAGATCACTTGGCGTGACCGGCACCAGCTGGTGCCGCTGCACCACGCCCCGCCCAAGACGTGGCAGCCCTAGCTACGGCCGAAATGACGCGACCCCCCGTGCCCACCCGCGTTCTGAACGCCTGACGAGGGGTTCAGAACGCGTGAGCACGGCTCTGCTGATCGGATTGGCGGAAGGGACATCTGTTCGGGATGGGGGCAGGCTATGGGGCCTGTCGCAGCCCGAGCAGCAAAACGGGGCAGATATATGGCGTTGTAACCTAAGACAACGTTTAAGTCAGGGAAGCCTGGTGCCAGAGGCTTGTCCGTGCTGAGAGACGAGGAGGGCGGGTCGCGTATTGGCGGTCCGGTGGTCAGGGTCCGATTGGTTTTGTTACGCCTGCTCGTAACTTTGTGCGGGAGGCGGCCGCACCGGCTGGCGAACGTTTATCATACCGACAGGAAGGCCATTTTCAGCCGGCGCTTTATGAGGTGGAGGTTCGGATTTAAAATGAAAAACAGGACACAAATTTATGAGACGCGGAAGGAACTAAAGCGCAGTCATTAAATTTTATGTTTATATATATATATATATATATATATATATATATATATATATACATATATGTATACATAAATGTGTATATAATTCCATAAGCGGGATTTATGTGTTCCGCGCGCCTCATGAAATGGTGTGCTGTGTATTCATTTCAAAGGTAGCCAAAAGTGCTGTTGAAAAGTAGATTGGCCCGTCTGCTTTTTGGGATGTTCGCACAGTCCCGCGTCGCCGTCGTTGATGACCAGAGGCCATGCTTTCAAAAAAGGCGGTCGCGGTCTATCTTTTCCCGTCGATTTGACGCCACCGATTATGATACACGGTCGGGCAACAAAGCCGGGCCAAGAAAAGACGTCACCAAAAAGCAGACCACGCGGGCGTTTCGGGTGTGCTCGCCGCGCACTAAGGACGTTCTATTCTATGTGACGTAGCGTAGAACCTTAACTGGTCATGTTCGCGGCGCAACATGTTTACTGCTAGTATTTTTGTAACTTTTATGGCAATAACTACGCACGTGAGACACTAACACTTATGTTTTCAGGCACTGCGTTCGGTCCTAACCATGGGAACTTCAAATTGTTCTGTTTGTAACGTGTAGTACACCTTTTCTTCTCGCGTCGCCGGACCTGGGCGCGCAAATTGACTTGTGTATGAATCAGATGTGCGCCATTTCTGTCTCACTTTGCTTAACGAACCGAAAAGTATTCTACGCGTCTAGCAGAAAAGTTGCAGACTTTGTGGGGATGACGTCATGGATATCGTCGATGGTATATATTCTTTGTCGTTCTAGCCGCTGCGAACACACCCCTCGCTACGAGAAAACGCTTTAGGGCACAACTCGTGGTGGACAATTGTGCTGTTATTGTAAAGAGACGACCGATTTGACGTGGAATAAAAACGCTTTCCACCTCCGCCGTTTTTTCGACTATGGCAGAACATTGGTGTGTTTTGAGGGATATTTCAGCCATTTGAGTTTGGAGAACAAATCTTGAATGCCCCAATATTCCCTTAATAGTGCTTAACGAATGTAGGCTCTTGCATCTCGCTCGTTATTTATGTTCTGTTGCGGGGAGGACATTGATTACAGCCATGCGCTACCGTGCACCGCGCAGATTACTTAGGCATGGGTCTCTGGATGCCGACGAAGCGGTTGAAAATGCGAGCTAGTCCGATTCGTGGGCGTAATCCCTAGTAGGTTAGAGTAAAGTACCTACCTAATTTTCCAAAGTTTATTTTTCACCCAGTTTTGCCTACAGTGGACATTTTTACGTCCCCAATTTCACAGACCTGGCCACACCCGTCAGCTGTTTTATCTCTCTGACTAAGGTTTCATCTCTCACAAATGACACGTAATAGACAAGTGTTTGTGTGAAGTGTCAGCCGATATGAATAAAATCGATGAAAATGATTGAAAATGTTAAGAGAAATGAAAACAACCGTCTGATCAGAGTAATAAAATAAACTGTCTGATCAAAACAAAAGAAACAACCGCTTGGTTCTGACTGTTTTACTGAATAGTCCAATTATGGGTTGAAAAGCTGAACTTATGCTATCTGGATCCTAAACACGAAACAAGCCGTGTACCCATTGACCAATACACATGGATGAGAAGTGATGTTCGCTGGTAATAAATAAACTAGCTTATTGCAAACGGAGGTTATGTTGAACGGCGTGATTGCTCTGAACAGTGTATGAAGTTGCAACATGAAAATTGCAGCATTTTGTTCAGCATTAAGCAGCGTATACATATACTTCCATACCCATAACACTGATTTCATTTGATTAAGTTTTGGAAAATACTACACCTTTTGTGAAAAAATAATGTACAGAAAGATCGCACTGTTCTAGGTAACTCCTGTTAACAGCCACTGCTGAAGAAGCAGTCATAGGTTGCCTTGATAGGTACTTTCACAATCAGTCAGTCATGCTTTTCCTCGTATACTTTTGCAGTCATGCAAAGTACAGCAGAGATTTTGTGCAGCGATAAAGCTGCTTCGTTCAGGAATATTGATGAGAACGTTTTCACACAAGAACGTCTTCTGTGCTGGAAAAAGCATCGCGAACTCACTGACCTTGCATAGGTCACTCACTGACCTTGCATAGGTCACTAACTGACCCCGCGGGTATGACACAACTGCATGAAGTCCTGACGAGATGAGTCGGATGTGAGCAGTTGACGGTGCTGCCAGCGAGACATATAACTTATCGATGAAAATCGATATGAAATACCCTCCCAGAAACTTATGTCCAAACTTTCGGCAGGGTGGAATTGGCTGATCCTGCACATATCACAGCATCCTGCAAATTTTGAGCGTGGGGGAAAACAACCAGGCTTTGGACAACATGACCGGGCACAGGAAAAGGGGATGAAAACAACTGCCAGAGAGCTCTTGTCAGGTTTCTAAGCCAGCACATAGGCAAAGTTAATTAATAATTTTGAGGTGCCATTTCTCTGAAAGGGTTACATTGATGGCTGGCAAGTCGTACGGGCCCGCTGGCATAAAGTAATTCGGAGAATAATCTGTGAGTACGTAATGAAATGCAGCCGCATTTTTCTAGAATTTTTAGGTAGAGTGAATTCTGCACGGTAATGTGAAGCCATCCTGTAACCACCATGAAGTAATATTGCATCCCTACACCCGTATAGCAAGCAAATTCCGAGACGCTCAAATGCGAACAAAGACAGGGGCAGGTATAGATGTTTCAGATTTTGTTAGAATTTACTGCACATATAATACTACCAAACCAGATTATATCCTTCCCCACCAGTAGCAGCCTAGTACTCACACCATCCATAACATCAATATTAATCCAAAGCCGATGGCACATAGAACCGAAGTGATCACATCCGTTTTAAGCACCTGAGTCACCAACACTTGTCGCACACTTATATGATCTCACACTTGTACAGGCCACAACAATATGAAACTGAAAGTTTTAAATAATTTCTGTGCTGATTTTCCGGTTAAGATACTTCTTCACTGTGAGCTTTCTCCAAAACCTAGTTGCGGCTGAGGGTTCATGGCCAAAACGTATGACCTTTAGTCACATGCTTCACCAGACTTTTGAAACTTGTCAGACGATATCTGTTACATATTCAACGAAAATGTTCACAAAAATGTGAGATGCATATGTTACAATTATATATATATATATATATATATATATATATATATATATATATATATATATATATATGTATATATATATATATCTCTCTCCTCTCTCTCTCTCTCTCTTCTCTCTCTCTCTCCCTCCTCTCTCTCTCTCTCTCTCTCTCTCTCTCTCTCTCTCTCTCTCTCTCTCTCTCTCTCTCTCTCTCTCCTCTCTCTCTCTCTCTCTCCTCTCTCTCTCTCTCTCTCTCTTCTCTCTCTCTCTCTCTCTCTCTCTCTCTCTCTCTCTCTCTCTCTCTCTCTCTCTCTCTCTCTCTCTCTCTCTCTCTCTCTCCTCTCTCTCTCTCTCTCTCTCTCTCTCCTCCTCTCTCTCTCTCTCTCTCCTCTCTCTCTCTCTCTCTCTCTCTCTCTCTCTCTCTCTCTCTCTCTCTCTCTCTCTCTCTCTCTCTCTCTCTCTCTCTCTCTCTCTCTCTCTCTCTCTCTCTCTCTCTCTCTCTCTCTCTCTCTCTCTCTCTCTCTCTCTCTCTCTCTCTCTCTCTCTCTCTCTCTCTCTCTCTCTCTCTCTCTCTTCTCCTCTCTCTCTCTCTCTCTCTCTCTCTCTCTCTCTCTCTCTCTCTCTCTCTCTCTCTCTCTCTCTCTCCATATATATATATATCTATATCTATATCTATATCTATATCTATATCTATGTATATATATATATATATATATATATATATATATAAATATGCACTATAAAAGATATTCCGTGCTCCCGTGCACAACGTGCCTACTTTGCTGTTTTTTAACAAGATAGCAGGAGAAAATAGACCGATTTGATGCCGGGACTTTGTATAATAATGGGGAATGTACAAATACTTTGTTTTTTGCCGTGGTTTTTTGTCGGTGTTTAGATTTGCCGAGAGCGACGGGACTTTATTTGGTGATAAACGCAGCAGTCTGTCTATTGTTGGCTGGTAATGACGGTATTCTATTTTGATAATGATGGTCACAGAGTTTCCGCGCGGCTCTGCCAGAGTCTTTGATGCTTTGGTCCGCTGCAGGCTCTTCTGAGCGGATTTGCATCGGAGATTACAAACAAGCTGCTATACAAGCCTGGGTGGCGAAGTGATCACAGACTGCTTTGGCGACAGCTTAGCATACGCCTGAGCTCGAACTGCCATGCGACGTTAGGTGAAACCTGTCCGATGTGTTATAGTCGAGATTATTGCTCTCAGTTTTTTTAGTGAGCCTCCGCCTGCTTTTATCCGGCACTGATCTGAACCATAAGGTCACGCAACCCCTGCTAAACTAATCAGAGAGGCAATGAATATCCGAAAAAGTGATAGGGCCTAAGGAATGCGGGCGGCGAAGTCAGCCGAGCCGGCTCTAAAACCATACTTCTGGAGTTAATCAGGTTGATCTTTTGACCCGGTGTCATGAAGTAAGCAGCGCCACGTTGTGTTATCCTTTCCCTCCATTTAGGCGTCACTGACTCCGTGTTATCTGCCTTTTTGTTCGTACTGTTTCCTTGTCTCGGTTGCGTTCTTGTGTGTTTCTCCGGTATTCGTCATCATGTTTAATAGCTATCGATAACGGATTTTAAAAAGGACCTCCAAACAGTTAAAAAGGTTGGGTTTTCCAACTGTTTACCATTTTGACCTTTCGCACCATTTCGTCAGAATCAGAATCACATTATGCAAACTTGACTTCAAATTTAGTCCCGACTTTGTGTGGTGTGTTTGAGCGTATTCACACCATACATTTGCATACATGCTGGTATTGGGTGAAAAGTTTGTAATTTTTATTGATAATCCTTGCATTCATGACATACCAAAATCAGCGTGACATTTCGACATCATTGTAAGGCATAATCAGCATCATGGCGGGCATCACCTTCAGAGCCCTAAAGGCGAAAAAGCTTTCCCCATTACACCGACGCGGGTGTTACGGACCAACGAATTCTCTACATACGGGTGTACAATGGCATACGGCCTCGGCGGTGGGCAGCGGCATGTTCCAGCGTGTGGTCTCCAGTACAGTAAACTGTGGTGGTTAACACATGTGCCCGTTGCGCGTTGCCTGCTGGGTGCAGAGATGTTTTTCATGACAGTGCAACCCACGCTGGGGCTGGCGACCCCCTTGCCACCTGGTCTGCCATCTGCTGGTGGTGAGATCCGTCGAGGCTCAGTGGGCCTTCTACGAGTCTGCTGCGACTAAGCGCTCCCTACCACGGCGCGGAGCTCATGTATTAGAGTCCGCATCCGATGTTGGCTGATTGTCTGGCTGATCTCGGCTGTGGGTATGATTGGTCGGAACTGATGGACACGCCGTGGACAGCGGTCTCCCGGTCTGACCTGGTCCGCCGGGCCCATCAGCGGACCTCCTGGGTGCAGTAGCCGGGCGGGTGCGATAACGCTCGCGCTGCAATGGTGCACTGCGGACGTCGCCGCTCAATCTAATACGGCGTCAGCGACAACGCAAGCAGCCATAGAACACTGCTCCAGCCGGGAATCGAACCCGGGACCCCACACTGCGTTCACATCGTGAACCACCGCGCCGTTGCGCCACTGCGCGCGCGCGCGCGGGGGAGACGGTGTGGGCAGATGGTCTGCCGTCCAGCCGGCCCCTCATTTGCCCGCGGTCGTGATTTGGCGATTGCGTGCCTGTCTGCGCTCAGGGCATCGACCACCTCGGCTGCACAATGTAAATGCCTGAGAGATGGCCCGAGGACTGGGGACGGGGGGGGGGGGGGGAGGGGCAGGCCGGCCCCGAAGACGGATGACAGCCTGGGGCCGGGGAGCGCCGTTATGAGGGGCAGGCTCTTTGGGCGCCAAGCCGCCAGAGGACGGAGATGCGACCGGCAGCGCGTTTCAGAAAAGTGATCACACCGATTGCGGTGGAGCATTATACTTTGCCGTGCGTGATTGCACTGCGCGTGAGAGGTTTGGTCATTTTAACCGTACTTTATGCAGGGCGACGTACATTGCATCCTGTTCAGGTTAAAAAGCATCGTTGTCTTTTGAAGCCGAACTCGGGCAATGCAGACCGGATAGCATATTAACTTGGCTCACATCCTGTTCACCCTTAAAACATAGGTTTCCAGTCTGCACAGAGGGCATGCAATTCTGAGAGCGTGCTTCAACTGTTACCGCCACTTGATCTGCGCTGGCGTTTCTCACACGTCGCAGCCAACCCCAGCGCATTACGTTTGACGCGGGGGTAATGCTGGCCGGCTGTCACCGTGGCGCCGCTTGTCGGCAGACCGATGGCAGACTTCACTGTCGTGCCAGATCTGAACAGCGTTCTGCGACGGCCCTGGCGGGTGGCACGTTCATGCTCTCCCGGGCCGGCGGGCCCGGCACCGGCTCCGACAGAGGCGCCGGCGACGCTGGCGGCGGTGATGGGACCCGATGTCTGGCCCTGCCAGACCCGCCGGCCCGCTCTGCCGTCTCGGTGACGGCCGGTCGTTGGTCGGCGATGGGCCCTGGTGTCTGTCTGGCTCGTCAGACGCGCCGGGCCCGCTCGACCCTCCCGGTGCCGGCCGGTCGCTGACCGGCCACGGCGGCGGCGGCGACGGCAGGAGACTGATTGCGCGCGCCCCATGCCCCCTCCTTCCCCTCCCCCATCTCCCCGTCGATGTCGACGACTATAATGACACGACGTCGAGTCGGTGGAGACGCCGGAGGGACGGTGATTTGGCCAGTTTGCGATACGTGAAACTCCAGAGGTCGTCGGGGTCGTCCCCGCTCGCGCGCGGTGTTGGGCTTCTGGCGATGCCACTCATTTGGTCGCTGGTTGTTCCTTTCGGCTCTTGGTCGTCGATATATCATCTACCCGGGCATTCTATATTTTCAGCGGCCCAGCCCGGCCCAGTCACTCAGTTGACGAAATTATATTTTTGTGACCACCGACCGCAACGCCATGGATTTGGAGTGAAAGGTATCGCAATTGCGCTGAAATCTTTTAAAACATTGAAGGCGGGCTGTTTGATTGGGTGGCGTATTTCTGTACTGTTATAATTTGACACTATTACACCGCCTCATTCGATGAGCACGGAGAAAGAAAGTAATTGCACGGATTGCGTCTTTGATTGTCATCACATGTGGATGATCCGCATAAGCGAAAAGTGTCCGATACCTTCGGAATTCATACGAATATGACTTATAAATGCATTGGTGTATGCTGTTATGACGGACATGCCGGCGCTGGTGCCTGATAGTTTCTGTCCGCACGCAGATACGTAGATGAAATAACTTGGAAATTGGCGGGATATGAGTCTGGCCTGGTCCGAAGTTGTCCGTCGACGAAATCGACGAGCGTGCACTGACTGACAGCTTCGGCATCGTGAGAAAAGTTTTACGAAGCGTGCAAATAGTTTTGGGTTGATAGTGGTCACGATGAACAGGGCTGCCAATGCAGCCTGCATGACCTAAGGTTTTTCGGTTTGGGCTACAGCCTCTTGCATTTGAGATCGGTGCAACAGAAGGTGGCATTGGCCACTTTTCACTCGATCGCTGGCATGGCTATGGGTTGGAGGTCCTCGAGATTCCTCAGTAAGTTGTGGGTGGTACATTGACCTACGCCGGTTTCACCACTTCCTTCACCTCTTACTGCACCTCCTCACCTCACCTCTCCTCATCGGCTCCGGTTGCTAAGATCTGACATCGGTCCTCAAAAATGTCTTGAAACGGGTGCCGTCATGGTTTGCAGGCGATATTCCGTGAACGTCTGCACGCATCGATCCACGCGTGCAATGATGCAATCGGTTTTTTTCGCCCCGGCGGCTTTAGTTAGCCTGATGCCGCTGCAACATCTGATCGCCAAGCTCTGGACTTGTTTGTGAGCCTTTTCCTTCAGTCTTTTTTTGTTGATTTGAAAATGCGGCGTTGCCCATGGTAATCGAATCGGTGAGGCAAAATGTTGGCATTTTGCGACGTTTCAGAATGCGCTGCGTGGTCAAAATGAGTGCATTGGGATCTTTTAAGAACCTTGCAGCGCAGCTCTTGGGGACATGGGCTACATGCGGGTGAAAATGTTTCGGCGCGACAAGCAACGATTGCAGACGCATAACACTTCAAAAACACGTGACCTGCGGCGCTGGGCTGCTGAGATTGCGCACTGCCTGTTTAGTTGGCGTTAAGACTCGTTCGACACGCGGTCTTTCTCGTGAAATTTTCAAATGGTGAAAAAGTTGGAAAACGCGGGTCGGAACCTGGTCCAGATCTCGGCGACGGGACATCGAAGCGATGTGACATTAACGCGATACTAGCAGGAATGCTAATGAAGGAAGCAGTGGACAATCAAGCTGGCAAAAACGGAGGTTGATGCATGCAGCTGATTACGTGCAATCTTACTCAGACCAGGAATCCGCCCGTTTTCGGGCGGTTTTAAAGACTGGTCTCAGGTCTTGTCATCCAGAGTAACAACATACGTGAAACCAGCTGAACTTATATGAAAACTAAACGTACCAACTGTACTTATATGAAAACGAATGCATCTTTAGGCGATCCCATGATTGTTAGACCCAGAGGTGCACCAGTAATATACTGGCATGCACCCAAAGCCGCCTGCTTCGAAACTAACCTCAAGTATAACACTGAACCGGCCCGGACCGAGCCGTGTCGGGCTAGTAAGCCTACGCGGGGCCGTGGCGTGGTTTATTGTGACTGAAATCGACCCAAAGCGCTACCGTCTTTTTCCAGAACATTCGGCACAGCCGTCAAAAAGGTAGCTTATCTAAATTCACCCCCGACATGGATTAAAATCGCCAGGCTTTGGCAAGCCAAGCCCAGTCAATGTCTTAGCAAGGTCGTTTGTAAATCTACACGAGAATACTTGATATCATTTCGTCTCTACCTGCTAAGCTCATGTAGGGGGGGGGGGGGCATTCCAATACATAGACAGGTCCTATCCTTGTGGGTTTCCAAGGCAGCGGACTCCATTTGCCTTTGTTTCTGCATCAACCTCATGGTGATATCGATGTTGTCTGCCATCACCTGCCTCGTCCCGCGCTGTAAAAGGCGTCTTTTTGTCATGTGTTACGAGTGCTGCGCGATGATGGTTTGCGGACTGCCCATCCTTTGAGGCAGGGGAAGAGCAGTTTGTTTTCTCACATTTCACGCTACATATACACCCTCCATATAAGTTATGAATGCTGTTGACAGATTGACTGGTGGGATTCCCAAACCCAGTTTTGAAGTGCTTTTTCTGAAGTGCATCTCTTAGTCCTCTAACTGAATAAAATTGTTCCTTTTGAAGAACGCCGCGAGGGCTTATTTGAGGAAGCAGACAAAAGAGTAGTTCATTTGAATGCGTCGGAATTTGTGAGAAGCAGGAAAAAACATCGTCGGTTCATAAATCAGTCGAATCTTCATCCGTCTAGCTCGCGCCAGATAGATGTTTGGTTTTACCATGCAGGTTGGTAGAAAATCAGTGTTTGCAAGTTCTTGGTCTTGTGGTTATGGCCGTATGAGTATGTAGTTGATAGCGCTCAATATTACGTGTGTGTGTGTGCGCGCATTCAGCATAACACCACGAATTATACAACACCTGGCCATTATGTTATCTCAATATTCACGCCAGAGCAGATTGCAGGGCATTATCGTCAGCCATTGGTGCCCGCAACCGTGCCATTAAGCCGTGAAAAAGATCTGAGTTAGCCAAGTGGTTGAGCCCGGATGCTAATGGTTTCAAAGTGGAGGCTTGCTTCCACCCCAAGCAACGCCAGTTAATGTGGGACCGATCACGCCTTGAACGCATGCATCAAGCTTCCCTGTCGCGCATTGTCATTGGAGCGTTTGGCTGGCGGATTCTGAGGTTCTGGCTTCTAAAAACGCGTTTTAACTCTTCAACAGTCATATTCTTGGATCTCAGACATAACTCCCACGTCCGTGGATTTTGTGCACCGTATTGTGGGCGCGTTCGCATTATGTTTAATGCAACGCCGTGGAAACGCATTGGTTACTCTCGGCCGCCGAACTGCCGAAATCTGACCAATCCATGGTGTTCGATGCCACAGTTGCGCCACTGCCCTTCCGCCTGCTTGTGGCCGCCTTTGCGGCGTTTACGGTCTCCGCCCGGGTTTACGGGCGGCGACCATAAACGCGGGTGGTGCGGCGTGCTGTGAGACCTGCGCGATGCGTTGTACGTACCGCACGTCATCGATGGGTCGATCGCTTTTAGTTCCAATTTCGGCAATGTGAAGAGTGGAGTGGGGCAGATGCAGCTGACTTTCAACTGCGGGAACAGGGTGGTGTGATGGGGGTGAGGGCTAATAACCTTTGTCATGGCGCTGCAAAGCTTTTAACGTTGTAACAGATTGCAGGGCTGAAGGAACCATATGTGTGCTAATTCTGCGTTGCGCCGATGAAATTGTTCGAGAAGTCCCTTAAAACTGAGGCGCTTCCATGGCGACCTCTGCCCATGGCGAAGCTGACAACAGAATATCCTTAGTTGTTCACGCAACATTACGGACGGAGGCGCTATCGAACCAATACATCTCTGTCATCCCCGCCCTCTTCCGAGTCGGGTGGCTGTAATGGCGGCATCGATCTTCGATTAATCATGTCTCGGATATAACGCCGCCCCAGGCGCTGAATCAAAGCGCACTTAAGTACTTTTAACGTGTTGTGCAGCTCCACAAAATGGCCACCCGGGCGACACTCCGTAGCTAAAGGAAAAACGTCGAAGTGTTCCGGCCACACGCACCAAAGGCGGCGATGTCTTTAACTCAAAACGGTGGTGCTATATGGTGCTGGTATAACTTATGGGTAAGAATGTCAGCTATACCTGTATCTAGTCTCGGCATAACCAGCAATGTGCTCAGTTGTTATTTACGCTGTCAGGCTATATGGCGATACGCATTTAGCCTGTCTGGGCTGGATGTGGATGCCAATACGGCCTGAGTTGGAGCAGCTCAAAAAGTGGATGCTCTCAGTCACTTCTTGTGGTCAGTCGGTGTCATGCGCATCATAATGAAAAAGATGGTAAACTCACAAAGGTTGGGTTGGGTCCCGGTCTAGCTGCCATCCCCCTTCCCCCTCCCCCCCCCCCCGTTACCTATGCCAACCACAGTCTCCCCATTTCTGGTGCAGTGCTGACTGAACTACTAGAACTGTTAGTAACTCCTGGTTTGTTGCCGATTCGGACACAGCACTGTGGATTATTTCATCCTCCTGGCACGCAGTGTCTGCCGTTTTGTCTAACGGTTAGGTGCGTGACGCTTGTTGCCAAGTAAGATAACCACCTGACAATCACTACCCAAATAAGCCGCGCATTCGTCGCACCTCGTCTCTGTTTCACCAGGACCCTCGACTTCGCCTCGCCCTGATGAATGGCGTCACCGCCCGGTGCTGACGTCATCCGCCAACGCCTGACGTCACCGCCGGTCGTCAGGCCGTCGGAATCGCTCATACGCGTGTCATGGCGGACCAGGGGTGGGCTGTGAGACGGCGGATGCTTCCGCCGATGTGACGGGTTCTTAATAGCTGAACGCTCTTCACGCCTGTCGACATGTGGCAATACATTTTCACCTTCCCCTCTGGGCGTATACCTGATATTTTACCTACCTGAGATATGCCTGCCTTATTTAAATAAGGCGATCGGTTGCCCAAGCGTCTGAAAATTCGAAAGAAACAGTTGTCAGGTATTCTATCCTCATAGTCTAACCTTTTTAGCCTATCTGGCCCTGCGAATGCATCTAGCTGCGTTGACAGTGATGCCTCTTCACGCCCTTCCAACATTCCCGGCAAGGTGGGAACGTAGCGTTGACGATGGATCAGGTACAGCACCTTGGGAGCGCCTTTTGTCTTTCTTACATTGAAAAGCGTGTTCCAGCATGCTAGAAGCACTTGACATGAAAGTTGAGGCAAATTTCAAATCAAACGGAAACAACTAGGATCTTCTGCTAAGTTGGTTACGGTGTGTGATGCGATGCCACGCATGCTGACGTGATACTTTCACGATGTTTGCTAAAACAGCTACAGTTCAGCTGTGCGTCAGCTACCCGTGCTCACGACAAAGGACCGAACGGTGTCAAGTCAACGTTTGTTCTCACAACGTCGTGTTAAGACAGGTGAACGTTACACATGGCGTGACGTGCAACTCATCGCGGCTCATCAGCGGTGGAGCACGTGCTACTTTCACGCCTCCTGCGGGAGTGCCCAGAGACTAGCCGTGTCGGAGCCGGAGTGACAGTCGGAGTGGAGATCCCCACAGTTTAATGAGGGCCTTGTCCGTATCAGATCCACAGTGGCAGTCGGAATGAAGATCCCCACAGCTCGATGAGAGTGGAATGGCACCTGCGAAATGTGCGTGCTTCGTATTGATTGGAATTAAGTTGGACTAAGCTGTGCTGCCATCGAGCTTGGCAGGACTACAGAGGTGATTGTGGGTCAGATCATGGATAACAAGTGGGTATGGAGAAACCAGGTGACCTCACTATCGGTTGGCACTTTGGAGTCGTGGTTCAGCGAGACGGGCGGAGGCGCGGTGTCATTTGCAGGGACGGCGAATGGATAGTTGCTCTGCGCCGTCAAATACTGCTCATGCTGTGTCCGTTTCCGGAAGCCATCACGGCGCCCCCCAGCGTCATTGGCGTCCGTTGGCAGCGCTCTAGGCGAATCGGTCCCTGGTCACCGCCCCCTCGACCGCCCACCGCCATAACAAATACAGCCGTCGGCGACTCGGGCATCGGCCGACCCCGTGTGGCCCGCCTTGGCCATCGGCCAGACCCGCCCCATCTGGACCACTGCCATCTACTGGTGAACCTTTGCACCAGCCACTGCCATCTATTGGCGAACGGGCGAGACATTGCCTTTCTCCGGGCGTCTCCGGCGTGACCGCTGTCATGCGTTGGGCGTGATCTGGAAAACTGGTGGATTTTTAGCGGCCGGATTCAGGGGAGATAGTTGCTCCTTTTGTCTGATCCGTGTTGGAGGCTTAACGACGATGGCAGGCTACAATTGCATCTTATCACTGCTAAATGTGTCACACGCAGCTTTTCATGTATCGCCGCTCACTACGTCCAGCGGCAACACTCCTGTCAGGTCCTTTGATCCAGTTGTAGCAATAAATTTGGGAATCGACACCGTGTGTGACATCTGACCATAATTCGAATGGAAAGAGCTCAGCTCCTATCGTGTCATGCCCATTCACCTCCCGTAAGCCCCAACGTCCAGCTGATCTGGCGGTGACAGACGCCTTCAGGCGGGTTGACTGTTTGTTGCCCCGCCACATTTCCCATGTGCCTGTACTTTTCTCGCGTTTCATTGCTGCTAAATTACGCTGCAAGGCTTGTGCAAATGATGCGTGCCGCGTGTGATACGGGCGCACGCAGAACACAAACGCTGCTGGCTCCCGGCGAGCTGCGTTGTCACTGACCGTCCTTAGCGTGGGGCGGAATGTTTTAGGCTTTGTCATCGTTTATGAACAGATAAAATTTGACGATCATTCGACGCCAGAGCACGTCTGAAGGAACATTCTGGAAATTGCTTAAGTTTCGCACCGATGTCCGCTTAAGCGGCGGCGGTGATTTCAGTAAGTCTTACATCAGTCAGCCCTGTTTATTTCTGAATCGCCTGGCGATGGCGTTGGTGGGGCATTATCCGGGTCGGATCGCAGCACCAGAAATGAGCGACGACATCCGTCTTCGATCGATCGCCGGTGTGAGCTCCGGGTATTTTACAATAATAATCAGGGAGACAATTTACAGCGCCAGCAGCGACACCGCGTCTTGTGTCAGCCTGCGGAACTGTAAACGTTTACAAGCCGGACCGGCACTGTTGTGCATGCTGGTTAACGGCGCTGTCTGTAAACATGAAATGAAACTGTACCTGTTATCTTGGTAGTTTCATGTCAAATCTGCAATTCCGTTTTGAGGGTGGTTGTGTATCTGTGTGATGCATACAGTTAAGCGCCAGTATGAGTCCACGTCTGTGTGAAGTAGCGGCTCTGCTACGGACCGCGAGTTGCGTGGGTGGGAAAATAATTATATTTATGTTTGGAAAGCCCTTTTTTCTAAATCTTCTTCTTGCAGAGCTTATGCAATGGCGCATCAGTGTGTGTATCTGGTTTTTGTGTAATGTTTTTGTTTAGCTTTTTATGCCCAGGCCGGGAGCTAGACGGCTGCTCCGGTGCAGCTTTTTGTGCACGACAGTACTGGGTCCCCGCCTGCACGATAGCGCGCACCGCTTCGGTGGAATATGTAGACGACTGCGCCTCGCATGCGGCGCTTCCCCGGGTCCTGTCCATTGCGTAGCGTACCGCTCCACTGGCTGCCAGCGACGCGCCGACCGGAGCGGGTGGGTGTCGGGGACGGAGGGGGTGGGTGTCGCGGACGGAGGGGGTGGGTGTCGCGGACGTGGTGGGTGGGTGTCGCGGACGGAGTGGGTGGGTGTCGGGCTGGGGTGGGGGGTGTCGGGCCGGAGTAGGTGGGTGTCGGGGACGGAGTGGGTGGGTGTCGCGGACGGGGTGGTGGGTGTCGCGGACGGAGTGGGTGGGTGTCGGGCCGGAGTAGGTGGGTGTCGGGGACGGAGTGGGTGGGTGTCGGGCCGGAGTAGGTGGGTGTCGGGGACGGAGTGGGTGGGCGTCGCGGACGGAGTGGGTGGGTGTCGGGCCGGAGTAGGTGGGTGTCGGGGACGGAGTGGGTGGGTGTCGCGGACGGAGGGGGGGTGTCGCGGACGGGGTGGGTGGGTGTCGCGGACGGAGTGGGTGGGTGTCGGGCCGGAGTAGGTGGGTGTCGGGGACGGAGTGGGTGGGTGTCGGGGGCGGAGCGACCGGGGTAGGTGGGCGGGGGGCCGGAGTGGGCCGGAGTGAGTGGTTATCGGAGCGATGGCATCGAGCTATCCTACGCCGGTAGCGGAGAGGGGGAGGGTGGGAGTGGCGGGAGCTTCACGCACGGAAGTCATGTACAGTTAAAAAGAGATTAGGTACAACAATACCAGAACGGACAGAAAAGTCGGGTTCTTAAATGCATTTTTAACTCAGGCACACGCTGCACAATTTAAAGTTGGACGCTCTTGAGCTGTTTTATGGGGCGTAACGCTATGTACTAAAATAGTGAGATAATCAAAAGCGGCATACCGCGTACCCACCTTCCACAAGGCGTATTCCAGAAGTCGACGTCTGCATAGATATCGCTGCGGTAAGGGAAAACGCTCGACAAACGCTCGACAGCAGGAAAAGGAGCAAGTAATAGAATGTGTCGTCTATGCATTGTCTACGCATTCAAGGCAGTAACGATTTGTTATCCTATCCGATCCCCTTAAGCTTGGTTTCCGATGTGCTGAAGCCTAGGTCAAGGAGACCGTGCGGTAGACATGACTACGGAGATGTCTGCGTTTGGACTGGGGGAGACTTGTGCGAAGTGGGTTTGTTTGCTGTTGTCTGCTTGGCTACATCTTCCGTGCATGTGTTTGTTGGTGTCGAGTTTCGGTCGTGACGTGTGTTCAAGCCGCCCACATTTCGTCACCCACAGCTCACATTTCATCACCCACAGCTCACATTTTCTCACCCACAGCTCACATTTCGTCACCCACAGCTCACATTCGACGCGGCGCTCCCACAATGAGATGCAGGTCTCCACACTGAAAACGGCGCTATTTTCTCTCGGCAGCCGGACGCCAAGATGGTGATGGACGTCATCTCCCGGATGGAGGACACAGAGCCATTCAGCGACGAGCTGCTGGCGGCCATGAAGCGGCTCTGGATGGACACCGGCGTTCAGGAATGCTTCGGACGCTCCAACGAGTATCAGCTGAACGACTCGGCCAAATAGTGAGTTATGTGTGTGACGTCATTAAGGGCTCCGGCCCGACGACGTCGCGCGGACGGTGAGTTATGTAGTGAACGTGATTCCCGCAGCATTTGGACCATCGGCTCGGTCATGCGGGCTGGACGGTGAGTTGTGGGTTGACCGGGGTCCACGCAGCATTGGTAGCTCGTTCTTAACGATCTGGCCAAACAAAGTCTTATTTGTTGAACGAACTCACTTAACTCTGAAAGCACCTGCTTTAAGATCTGCGATAGATGGCGAGGTTATATGCTATCGATTCTGCGCGCAGCAGGTGTGTAGTACCTGTATGGTGGCGGGGCAGGCAGGGCATTTCGTAGCGGAGTTATTGCCAGGGGAACGAGGTCGTTTTGTAAGGTGTGTGGATAAATGGATACGGACATGGCCACGGCGCACGCATCTATAAATCCCAACGTGCAGTCTGTCCTTTTGCAACCTAATTTGCCTTCCTTATATGGGCTGCATGAGCGTAGCGCTGTCCCACAATCCACGTTTATCTTATGTTTCTTACATCGCCGTTCTCGTGACAAATTTGCTAACCTGCGGTCTCTGGACCTCGCCAAAATTTCCGCGTTTTCCAGGCTCGAAATGCTCCGCGCTACCTTTGAACACAGCCCGTGCAGCCGGCTAGATTCGCCACCTGCCAGGCGCAGCAAGGCGGAGTTCATGGAATGCAGCGCGGGTGCGATGCGCGAATACACCGACACGGCCGCACAAGAACGGACCGGCATTCAGCCGTGCCTGCCGCGCGCGACCCGTCCTGACCCGAGCCGACCCGCGTGCGACCCTTCCTGACCCGAGCCGACCCGCGCGCGACCCGCCGGGCGTCACGTATGGGCAGGGGGGAAGGGAGGGGCGGGGCCTCGGGTGGCACCTGTCTGGGTCACCTGACCCGGCGCCGGGCTGGATGGCGGCCGGCACGCCACCAGGTCGTTTGGCCGGCGCCGGCGGCCGGGCCCGGGTCATTACTGCAGCCGCCGGATCAACGCCGGCCGGCGGTTAGCGCGGGCGCCGCTCGGCGCCGCCTGGCGGATCTGATCAACCAGCTGCCGCACGGTGGACCTGAACGACCAGCTGCTGCCCGGCGGATCTGATCAACCAGCTGCCGACTGGCGGATCTGATCAACCAGCTGCTGCCCGGCGGGTCTGATCAACCAGCTGCTGCCCGGTGGATCTGATCAACCAGCTGCCGCACGGCGGATCTGATCATCCGGCTGCCGCATATGGATCTGATCAACCAGCTGCCGCACGGTGGATTTGATTCAACCAGCTGCTGCCCGGCGGGTCTGATCAACCAGCTGCCGCACGGCGGATCTGATCATTGGGCTGCCGACTGGCGGATCTGATTAACCAGCTGCTGCCCAGTGACCTTGAACAACGGGTCAGCCTGGCTACCAGCGCTCGAGGTCGAGCCTGTCTGGGGTTACGTCACCCACCCACCACCAGCGGATTAACGCAGTCACGAGGCAGGGCTCTAATGACCGCCGTGCATATCTGGCTTTGTTGATTTTTTTGTTTCGCTTTTGGTGCCCTGGCGAGAAATGCTGGAACTTCTTGTGGCATGGTGATCGCGTTTTTTACGGCTCTGAATCGCCTATTTCTCGGGCTAATCCGCTTCTGTTTTTGGTCCGGCATTGTTGGACCAAGCCGTGTCGCCCCGCCAGTGAAGTGCAGTCACAGTGACTTCACACCACCGGGCAGTGCACGCACATTTGAGGAACAAGGGGGTTGTATCCAGTGAGGGCTAGAGAATGACCGCTCGGTCCTTAATGGGTGAATGGATTTCTGTTCCTAGCGAGACAAATATTTGCCCGGCAAGTATGGGAAACTGGCAGTGCCCACTGGCTTGACCACCCCGCCTGTAGGGGGGCTCAGCAGTATAGTGGTTGAGCTGTGCTGCTTGCGGCCCAGAGATATGTGGGTTCAATTCCTGCCGGCGTCCGCCCTTCCATCCTAGGTGAAAGACAGACGATGCCGTGTAGCCTCAACAGTTAAGTGCGTCGTAAAATCCCAATGTCTGGCGCGTCCTGCCTACAAGCTTTTGGCGTTTTTAGAGGAATAAGATGCTGCGTCCAGGAGGAAAATCCAGACGATTAACACAGGACGATGCGGGGGCCATCTCAGTGGGTCTGGGCTCAATAGACACAAGCCGTAAATCACCCGGGTTTCATCAGCGCCGGTCAGTTTCACTGGGCTTAGCACACAAATCCTAAATGAGCGCGTTTATAAGACAGTGAGGCCTTACTCGCGACGTAAAACCGACCGTATAAAGCCAAGCTGAATTAGGATAATTATATTTTTCATTATCGTGCTGAACTGGACATAAGGGGTGTTTGTTTTAAATTTGATATGTAATGTTGTAAAATATTTTCCGAAAAGCGTCGGTATACCTTGAGCTTCGTTTTGAATTTCGAACGAATGGATTGCTGCGAGTGATTTCTCGTCATGGGTCCTTCAACAATAGGCGTCACAACACACTGTACGCCAGTAAGCAAGTTGTAGACAAAGATATCCCTGGCCCCCGACAGGCGAATATGGTGACGCTGAGTTCTAGCGATTGGCGGTCTGCCACACCTACCGCTCGGTTGGCCACTGGATGCTGCAGTGCGGCGTGAAAGAGGGGCACTCGAAAAGATAGTAGTTTGGCGTCAGTTGCGTCAATGCGGAACGCCAATGCGGAGCGCCACACGTCACAAATGCATCTCACGATTTCCGAATAAACACGCTCGCGATTTCTGAACAAATGCATCCCACGATTTCTGAACAAACCACCGCTGAAAATTAATCTTCACATCCCGTGATTTCTGAACACACACGTCCGCGATTCCTGGATGCTCGAGCTCGTCGCGTCGGTTGGTTGCAGCGGCGGGAGGTGCAATTAGTACCACCGCCCCGGCACCAGCTGCGCCTATCTCCTGACGACACCAATGTTCTCTGGTTGACGGGCTCAGGCGGCAGAAAATGACGGCAATTTGACCCAATCTGACTTGGGCCGCGCCAGAACTGTCTCGGGAGGCGCCGTATTTGTCACCGCCTGGCGGATGCGGACGCTATTTACGGCATCAGCTCCGCCGTATTCATTGAAGGCTGGCCGTGGCGCGTGTCGACGACGAGGCGCTATCTGGCGGGAGTGGTCGTCACTGATACGCTCTCGGGTGGGGGCAATTTGATCTCCAAAGGTTTTTCCGGACCGGTTTTAGAACGGCGCGGCGTAGCCGCGCCCATTTTTGCATAGCTGTAGACAATCGAATAGTGGATAGTTTGGTATCAAAAATTTAGATGTACCTTGTAAGGTCGCTGACCTCCGGCAGGTTAAATTCAGGCCATGGATTCAGCGGAGTCAATTTCAGGGATCGCTCAATCTGATGCAACAGTGGAGTGTTAGACGATCTCATGCAGCTCTGAGATACTTCCTTGGGCAGCACAACAATTAAATGAACAAATTCCATTGACTTAGGGTTAGATATAAACGTCAGACCGTTGTCAAAACCTGCTATATGAGATAGTTTCTGGTGCTCATTTTAGATTTATTGACAACAGTAACGGCATTACACATCTTCCATAAACTTCTTCTTAAAGGTCGAAATAGGCCACTGACTTAAAATGACCCAGGTCAACATTTTGTGTTTAAGAGCATATCGCATAACATAGTCTTTGCCGCTTAGTGAAATGCAAAAATCAAGGCAGTCTTGTATAATTTTGGTCACCATGACCTTCGAGAGGTCAAACGAGGTCAGTAATCTGAAATGAGCATGTGACCTCTCGCTTAGAACAGGTATCTTGGTTCTGTTGGCATTTTGGACACCAACCTAGGGTTTGACCGTGTTTGACCTTGTTCGACCCAAAGGCTATGACCTAGGAACCTAAAAACTGACCCAAGTATGTTCACGTGCAGCCAAACACACCCCGTAAATTTGGTGCCTCTAGCTCTCTGACTTCTGAGACCTCAGTGGGTCAAATTGACCCCCACCCGAGCGAGGGGTATCCAACCGGCCACTCGGGCGCATACTAACGGAAAAGGAAGTAGTGGAGAGGAAATCCTTCCGGTCCGCCAGGATATGACAAATGACCATACTATCCATGCCGCCGCCTGATCAGTCGTCGCCAAAGTGACCATACTATCCATGCCGCCGCCTGATCAGTCGTCGCCAAAGTGGACCAGCAGTGCAAAGCAGCAACCGAAAGATAAAAATGGAAGACTGAAAAAGAAACGGATGCACGAGGCAATCGATCTTTTCGCTAAACATGCATTTACACTGCCAATTTACCCTATTTTCACGCAGGGAATCGGACTGAAGTCTATGCGCGTACTATGCCGTCAAATTCGTGATTTAAGCTGTTTAGACAGAAATTATAGGGTCTTATATATGTAGTGCCAACAAGGCTACGTTTATCAATAACGCAGTATGTGATGCCGGGAAGGTAAAAAACTTTATCAGTTTCGCACGAAGTTAGAAGTGTATTGATGCCTCGCATGGGTGCTTGACGTCAAGAATATTGAGTCGTCTATACTCCGCTTCGGTGAACATGCCAGCCGTACTGACGTTTATTCAGCACCGGTCTCAAAGGTGTCACTAAGATGCTCAAAATGCCTGAGATGCCCAAGATGTCAATAAGGCGCGTACCTGACGAATAGGCGACATTTTCCACCGCGCGCTCTATGACGTCACCTATCACCTAGGTGATCGAGGTCACCAGCTATGTGTCGCGATGAAGCCTATTGGCGATGATACTAGGTGGCGACCCGACGCGTTGGGCTGCCCGTCGTTCGTGTTGGGCTGTCTAATGAGGCGTGTCTGCGGATCGTGTGTGTCCGAGTGCGTGACGCGACATCTGGTGGAGCTCGGTGTGACGGCTGTTCGCTGCGCATCGCGTGCCGTCTTGGCGCCGTCTTGATGGGGCCGCCGGTGCTGGGTTCAGGATACTCAGGCGGTGACTGGGTGTGCTCTCTGTGCGCAGCTTCCTGGACGAGCTGGAGCGGCTGGGCGCCAAGGACTACCAGCCGACTGAGCAGGACATCCTGCGCACGCGGGTCAAAACCACCGGCATCGTCGAAGTGCATTTCTCTTTCAAGAACCTCAATTTCAAGTGGGTAGCACGGTCTGGGTGTCGCTGAACTTGTTGGCCACTTGGGCTACCCGAGTTAATTGCCAAAAAAGGCTACCTGTGCCATGACATTGTCAATAATCCATCAGCGTCTTAAACCCCGAATTGGGCCCTCTGCGATCCTGAAACACAACTTTTTCATAATTCCTCATCTAGCGTTTTATTTGTCCCAACTTGGTCTGGCGCTCAGATAGCCGAATTCGCCGAGTCGTCTCCTTTCGAACATCCCACCTTGGCCTTGTCCCGACAAAGCGAAAGCGCTGTGCTGCACGTTGCCGCTGCCTGAGTCCCCGCCCCCCGCGCCCTGCCCGCGTCCCCCCCGCGCCCTGTCCGAGTCCCTTCCCCACGCTCCGCCCGAGTCCCTTCCCCGCACCCCGCCCGAGTCCCTTCCCCGCACCCTGCCCGAGTCCCTTCCCCGCGTCCTGCCCCGCGCCCTGCCTCAGTCCCCTCCCCGCGCCCTACCCGAGTCCCTTCCCCGCACCCTGCCCGAGTTCCCTCCCCGCGCCCCGCCCGAGTCCCCTCCCTGCACCCTACGCTGGGCATCCCGTCTGCTGGCGAGGCGGTCCCGACGGGGCCCGCCGCCAGCCGCGGCGGGCCGGGGATCGGCCCTCGCCGCTGTCGGGATCCGGCTCCAAAGATAAACGGTTTATCGGCGCCGGTAAATCGAGCCCGGCGATGTCAACACAGCCGCCGGGCCGCCGAATGCCCTCGGGGCTGCCGGTCGGTCACTGGGGCGGCCGCGGCGGGCCCGGTCCTCGTGCTCACCACGGGCTGCTGCCGGCTGGAGTGATGTGACGTCACCACCCGCCGCCGCGCAGGCTGTTTGACGTGGGCGGCCAGCGCTCGGAGCGGAAGAAGTGGATCCACTGCTTCGAGGACGTCACGGCCATCATCTTCTGCGTGGCCATGTCCGAGTACGACCAGGTCCTGCACGAGGACGAGACCACGGTGAGCGGAGGCACGCGCAGTGCGGCGGCGTTCGATGCCGTGGAAGGGTGGCTGGTGGGCTTGGCTTCGGCTTCTCATCAGGTCATTGGGTGCATGATCAGCCCGTGAGTAACGAAGGCTGCAATCAGTTTGGCTCATCACAAATGTCAATGCCTTCGTTTCTTGCGGGCTGGGACCAGCTGAGAAGGCCTGTGACATCTCATTTTCTTGTTCTCATGGATCCGATGTGTTAGCTTAGATTAAATATGTCGCGTCGCGTCGCGGTGGTCACGCATACATCTCCGGTGATCCGCACAGCGACATGCGAGCGTGTCTGTACGAGTTTTGTGTTTCTGATCATTCGACCAGGCGGCGTATCCAAGCCTACCTAATGGGAGTGGTTAATGCATCTTCATGATCAGTGACGAGGAATGTAGGGCGAGTGTTGTGAGACCATGCTGGGATGATTGAGGCAGCAGAAAGTTGGACTTTGGTGAAGGTAACTGTGGTGTTAGGCTTGCCCGCCATGAAGTCGGCAGGCCCAACAAACTAGTGAAAGTTTTGGAAAATAAATGTTAGGTGTCACAGGATGGGTCGAGTGTGATAAGTATATACCACATAAAATGTGATAGACCCAAGGAGATTGGTGATGAGAAGATCAATGCCACTGGCTTGGCTTTGTCCTAACCAGAACCAACCAACTCCCCTCAGAACCGAATGCAGGAGAGTTTGAAGCTGTTTGACTCCATTTGCAACAACAAGTGGTTCACCGAGACGTCCATTATCCTGTTCCTCAACAAGAAGGACTTGTTCGAGGAGAAGATCAAGAAGTCCCCGCTCACTATCTGCTTCCCCGAGTACCCCGGTACGTCAGCCCGAGTACCCCGGTACGTCAGCCCGAGTGTTCCGGTACGTCAGCCCCGAGTACCCCGGTACGTCAGCCCGGAGTACCCCGTTACGTCAGCCCGAGTACCCCGGTACGTCAGCCCCGAGTACCCCGGTACGTCAGCCCGAGTACCCCGATGCGCCAGCCCGGGTACCCCGGTACGTCAGCCCGAGTACCCCGGTACGTCACCATCGAGCTGTCGAACCAGCCGTCATCAGCCATCGAGCTGTCGAACCAGCTATCATCAGCCATCGAGCTGCCAGACAGCGCAGCCACTGTCGCTGGCCGTGTGTGGCTGGTCTTCCCCTTCATGCGTCGCTTACGCTTACTCAGTTACTGAGCGCTGCAGCAGGTCTTGGTCTTGGTGTATTAAGGTCTTGGTCTTGGTGTATTAAGGTCTTGTGCGTCTGGTCTATTAAGGTCTTGTGTGTCTGGTCTATTTAGGTCTTGTGTGTCTGGCGCAAGCTCTGTTTTCTTCACCAAACTCACCAAACTTACGTAAGCTGTTCAGTGCATTAGCGAGGAACACCATCGACACAGATGTGACGGTAGTATTAGCCGTATTCTTTGGAGAAAAACGAGGAGAATGGAGATATAGTTGGGCAATACCGAGCTATATCTCTATACCCAACGTTAATGTATAGTTGGGTATATATTATGCCCATCTACAATAATAATAGCTGGGTATAACCCAACCATATCACCACACTCCTGGTTTTCTCCGAGGAACACGGCTAATACAACCGTCTTATCTGTGCAAACTGACAAAACCTGTCACTCACGTAACCAGCGTGTCGTGCACATCTTGGCCCATCGCTGTGGGCTCATCGCCATCGACAGCCATAGGCGAGAAGTATCTGTATGAAGCACACGCGCATGGTCTTCCCCAAGGGGGCAATTTCTTGTACGGTTGGGGAGGGGATGGCTCCCCAACTCTGAGAAAAAAGCGGGTGAAATCCGGGGGGGGGGGAACTCCCTTTAGCGTATTATTAGCAGCGCATTCAGCTATTTTTCCTGTTCGGCTCCTACAGATTTTGCTAAACTTCACCCGTCCCCTCCATTCCTTATGCCGAGTCCAACGCTGTCGTTGCACGCCGCTGTCTGAATGTCATCAGAAGGTCTCGCTTTTTGTAAGAATTAGGCAGCGCCGTGTTCTGATGCACGCGATCCAATATCCGGCCGATGCGGTGGCCTAGACCACCATACAGTCGCGCGCCTCGCCCGAGGGATGGTGGGAGAGCGGGGAGAGGGGAGGCGTCTCATCAACTGGCAGTCAGCTGACTGTTGATGGCGACGGGAGACTCGTCCGCGGCGGCTTGGGCCGAGCGGTCGCCATGGTAACGGGCGAGCGGCGGTTTTTCTCGGGCGGTATCTTCACCGTTCGCTGCGCGCCAATGCCGCCCGGTCGCTGGGGAAGAGATAGGCTGCCGTCGGCTCGGTTCGGCGTTCGTGTTGGCGGCGGTGGTATTGGCCGTGCACGCGAGGGGCGTGATGGTCGATGGCCGACGCGGCCAGTTCCGAATGTTTTTATTGGCCTGTGCATTTGTGATGTTCCTTTTGGAATGCAGTCGTGATCGCCTTAACTGAGAAACTGCTTTGCGTGGTGGCGTGGCGATTATCCATTTATAACAGATGTCAGTGATAGATCGCAGTGCGTTCGATGCATCGCAGCATGTTCATATCCATCCAGCTGTTTGCCGTGCTGATCCTTGGCTCTGCCCTCAGGCGCCCAAGAGTACGGCGAGGCTGCTGCCTACATCCAGGCTCAGTTCGAGGCCAAGAACAAGTCCACCAGCAAGGAGATCTACTGTCACATGACGTGCGCCACCGATACCACCAACATCCAGTTCGTCTTCGACGCCGTCACCGACGTCATCATCGCCAACAACCTGCGAGGATGTGGCCTCTACTAGGCCGTGCTGTGTCATCGAGCGCGCTATTAAGCCGCGCGGCACGCCGGTGTTTCGCGGCTTGCCGCCAGGGGCGCTGGTATCTTGCGGGTAACGCGTCCCGACCTCAGGACTTCGATGACGAAGAAGCCCGCGGAGGACGATACTAGTCATCAACACGTGCTGAGATATGGATCTATTTATTTCCTCGTGAGTGGGCTCGACTGCACGCTGGTTGGCTCAAGTGTGGCAATTCGGAATCGGAAATACTGTGGTGCGCAGGAGCCGCAAACGAGCGATGTGCGCGTGGAGACTATTGGAACTTTTATCTTACCTGCTTAACGATAGGTGCCAGCACAGTAGCGACCGAGTCGTCACCACCCGCACGGTCCACTGGCTTGCGATCTCCTAACCCGGGTCAGGGGTTACCTTGTTTCGTGGGTCGTTGACACGGGGCAGTTTTGTAACATAGCGCGCGCCGATAGCTATCCATGTTTTGTGACTGCCGGCGGGCTGTCCCCGCAGCGGGGTCACGTGATCGGCCGGGCGGGGCCGATCCCGGCGGGCGAGCCTAGCGACCCTGGCGGCGACAGAGCGCGACCGATGTCCACGTGTTCTGTGGCCGCCGCGGCGTCGGCGGCGCCGCGTCGTGACGTCACTGTGACACTGTTGGGACCATAGCGGCTGGCGGTCGGCCGGCGTTGGCTCGAGGGCGACCCCCGCGTCCCCTCGGGCCACTGCCGACCGGGTCCCGTGACCCGCCGTGGCCGCCCGGCCGGCTAGACCGGCGTTCGTCTGCCACTGATGTCTGCGAGTGTCGGTGTTTGGGACGGCCTGGCCAGGGAAGTGCTGTTGTCCCCTGGTCGTGCCCGGATCTGCCGCAAGGGACGTCGATGGTTCGTGTCAGCTGCGTCATCTTTTCCGCTTCTGGCCGGATTGGGGTCTATTTCGATCTGTCTCCTGTGGGCTTCTGTGCCGTCACTAGTAGACACGTTGGGCCCATGTGAGCCAGTAACAAGCCAATCAGTTTCAGAGCAGACTGTCTACCGGCCCTTGCACGCGCCATTGCATCAGTGCGCTAGCCCGCGGTAGGCGGCTTGAAACGGTCTTTGTGCCTCCCGCGAGAGGGCACGCTTGTCAACAATAATTTCGATTCCGCAGCTTTTTCACACTGCCGGCCGATTGAAGACGCACAGCTCCGTCGTGGGTGTCCGTATGGCTTGTTCTCATTTTGCTGCGCCGCTTGGGCCGACGGCCACCGGACCGGTCCATAAATTCCGAGACCGTCGGCTGCGCGTCGTGGATCCGCGACGATGTTGGTAGGCGCGGCTAGCCGTCGCTGGCCGCGTAATGTGCGATAGCACGGCGCGTGGGCGAGGTAGTTTGTTACATAACGAGACGGCCTAGCACCCATTTATCCTCGGCGGTTCGTGCGTCTTTGTCCTTTGGCTGGCTGCGTGTACTTTATCGTGGTGGCTGCTTGTTTCATCCTGATTGGTATGCTCCCGTGACGTCATATGCTGCCAGCTGAGCTGCCGCGCAGCCGACCGCATTCGTTCGCACCTGGATCGCCGCACGAGCGCCGCGCGGACCGGTTGATGCCGCCCGCCGCCACCGTCAGCTGCCGTCACAAACGGTACCGACCGTGGAGCACAACGCGATGCGCACACAAGCACATGGAGCACTTCGCGCGGCGCGGTGAACGCGCAGGGCCGCGGCGCGAGCGGCCTGCGGTGCCGCTTCTGTGTTCGCAGGGCGGTCCGACGTCCGAGCCGTGTCTCAGTTTCGTTTTCGTATTTTTGCGTATGAGTCATTAATAAACGCCGTTTGATTGTTAGAGGAACTCGTTGGCTGTTGATCAACGGAGTGCACGGGGCGAGGTTTCGGCGGTGTTTGAGTAGTGGAACTGAGAACGTGAATAAGCATGCGAACTACCAGCGCAACGATTACGCCTCGAGAGAACATGGCCACTGAGATTCGCCGCAGCACTTCAGTTGTTATAATCAACTCATTACACTCGGCCTCCGATGTCAATAACGGTGGCACAGAAGAACTGATCAAGCCCCAGCCCCAACAAAATTTGGTAAGTTCCACATGCCATTATTCCAACTCCACTCAAGATCGAGCGCGCGTCCGTTCCGCGGTGACTCGCCGTCTCCTCGCCCTCGTCCGTTCCTCGTGTGTTCCTTGGACGGAATCCGACGCCCGAGACACCCGGCGGGTGAGCAGCACCATACACGCCGCAGCTGTCGGCGCTCACACGGACCTCCCAGCCGCTGACGTCACTGCTGCGACGTCCAATCAAAAGCCAAAAGACAGCGTCACCTCTTGTTCCGACGTAAGCTCGTTCACATTGGTTACGGTGGTCGTGCAGGCGCGATGTCCGACCGCGCCCAAATGCGCGGCAGAGAGAAACGTCCCGAGGGCGAACCGGACCGGGTGCAGACGCCCGCTCAGCACGCGCGGGATGGAACAGAACCGCGCCGCCGCGCCCCCGTCGGGCACGGCGCTAGCTCGACCCACGGCCGACTACTCCGGTACCAGGGCCGGGACGAGCCAGCGCACATGTGTGCAGGCGCTTCTGGGCGCGACCCTCGCCGACACGGGTCCGACGGCCGCGGGACGCGGGCGTCGCTCAGAATCGCGACCGGACGCCTCAGACACGCGAGTAAGAAAAGGTGCGGCGGCCACACCTGCCGCCGACGCAAGCGACACACACGCTGACGATCGCACCCGACAGTGGACGTCCCGCCCCGGGTTTCAGGGCGGCGGTCACCCCGTCCCGGCCCTACACGACAGACAGCGCACATACTGGAACAAACATGCAAAACGCGGGTAGCAACAGGGCGGTACGAAAACGGTCACGCGCGCCACGCCGATAATGCCACTGCGCCGAGCCCACAGGCGGCGCCGGTCGGGGCGGCGGCGGCGCGCGCGCACGCAGATATGAAAGGTGAGCAACCGCAGCCCTGAGTGAACGGCTGCAGTCCCAACACTGTCCGAGGGCCACCGCAAGGGCGACCCACAGGTGGCCGGGCCCAGGTGCGTGAGTATGCTGGTCGGAGACCGAGGCGGTCCCCCAAGTAAAACAAATCATGCTCTTGCTCCCGCAGCGCGACGGGGAAGTCCATGCAGTCAGGCGCGCACGCGCGCGCCCCGATGCCAGCGCACTCCAGCGGCGTCCTGCGCAAACACAAGTTCATCACCGCCGTCCGTCAGCGCCATGCGCCTCCAAAACAACGTTCGTTTAAATAAGACATCTATCAAAACACGAGGCGAGCCGTGCAGCGCACGCGAGACGCCGCTCACGAACGGCACGGCTCACACGTCGGCTGCGACCGCCGACGCGCCGCAGCGGCGCCCGGCTGGTGCCGCTGGTGCCGCGTCACCAGGCGTCCGTGTATCGAACGTCCACCTCCCTGAGCTCAGGCAGCTGGATGCGCAGGGCCGTCCACGTCTCAGCCGACAGCTTGGTGCTGTTGAGGTTCAGCGTGTGGAGTCCCTTCAGTGCTGCGGCGGGAGACAGGCCACGTCACGCTCCGGCCAGCACAAACCCACATTCGAGCCAGGGTTTGAGAGAACGTGACATCTGCCCGTTTGCCCCGCCCCCCCCCCCTCCCCCAACTTGGGGGGACTGAATACCAGGGGTCAAAAGCGAGTTGCAACGAAACGCACAGACACTCACAAGTAAGGCGCACGCATGCAAATTTCAGCCCCCAGCCTGTCCGTGTTCTCTTCCACGGACACGAACTTCCACTTCTGTCCGTGTTCCAGCCCACAATGCGGCCACCGACGGCGGCGACGCGTCCCAGCCCAGCATGGGTGGACGCGGCTGACAAACGGCACTCACCGGCTAGCGACGGCAGCGACTTGTTGGTGACGTACGTCTCGCACAGATTCAGCACCTCCAGCTTAGGCAGGTGTTCCGTGATGAGCAGCAAGCCGTCGTCGCCAAACTGCAACAGCGGCCCCTGGTCAGCCACTCTGACGGCCCGCAGCGTCGCGTTGCAAATCAAATACAAGAGAAGGAGTCTCGAAGACTCGAGAACAATGACAAGACTATTCAGCGGCACCCGTTACCAACTGTCAGAAGCCATTCGTCCAGAACGCAGTCCGACCACCCGTGCACACAACACAATCTTTCCGACGACATCAAACAAGTCCGAATTCTCCCCCCCCCCCCCCCTCCACCCCTCTCCGCTGAGCCACACACCACGCGCGCACCACACGGCACCCACCTGCGTGCACCAGAGGTTGAGGCAGCGCAGGTTGGGCAGCTTGATCAGCTGCTCGGCGCTCTGTGACGTGATGGAGGTGAAGGCCAGACTGAGCGCCTCCAGGTTGCCGAAGCAGCCGGTGGAGAGCAGCTGCGCCAGGTCGTGGTCGGTAGAGCGGCTCGGCAGGCTCAGCACGCGCGGCCCGCCCTTCGATTGCTGCCGGGCGGAGCAGGAGGCGCGTTACGACCGAGGCGGGGCGGCGAGGTGGCGGTGAGCGGTGGGCGGTGGGCGGTGGGCGGTGGGCGGTGGGCGGTGGGCGGTGAGCGGTGAGCGGCGGGGCACCATGGCAGCCGGCGCGTCATGGAAGCAAGCGCCAGTTTCAAGATTATAAGAAGATGTACCCCTTCCAGATGTAACCCTTTTAAATCGGGGCGGCCCCTTGTGTGTCCGCTAATACTTGATTGGATTCGGGAAGGGGGGGGGAGGAGGAGGAAGTAAAAAACACATGTCTTCCCCCGACTGAAAACACGTTTGCGTACTTCGCGCGCAGGCACCCATGCTCAACACCTACCACCCGGTCACCGGCTCCAGATCTACCACCAGGCGCATCTCGAGCCCTCTCACAACAATCAGCGAGATCAATCGCGTTAATGACAACCGACGCAATAACACATACGTTGCAAAATACAGCCAGGCCATGACCCGAGCAGCGCGAGGCTAGTGTCCAGCTCTCGTGACCGCTGCCCCTCTCCACCACCACCCGGCGCGCGCGCGCGCTGTACTGACCAGCTCGCGCAGCTGGTTCATGCGGTCGCAGAGGGCCCGGTAGCGCGCCTCGCCGCTGGCCGTGCTGACCAGCGTGCTGACCGTCACGCGCTGGTCCTGGCAGTCGGCGATCAGACCCCACTCCAGCATCTGACACAGGATCTCCTGCAACGCCCGCCGTGCCCCGTCAGCCAGGGCTCGAGGGAACGCCGGCGGCCCGGCGCACGTGGAACACTGGGACCTTCGCGGACACCCTGACGACAGTGACGCTTTACGACGGATCATTGATTTTCGCTTTATGATGGACGAATGATGTACGCCTTACGACGGATGGTTTATCATTTGGGTATTTTTCAGTGGCAATATCTCTACAGACTCGGAGCATTTTCAGGATTTTCGTGGCTTTTTTAAGAGCGATGATTTCCTTGACCTTGTTCATCTGTGATCAAAAATCCAACTTGAAACGTCGATTATTGACAATGTAGACATCATTTGCTTGAAAACGCCGCTTCATCAATTCATCCTAGCACACTGAAGGACCGATGTCTGCCATTGTAAAAGCTCTAAGATCATGTCCAAAAAACAACACAAAAAACAGAAGAGCTCCAGGCTTTTCTTGCTTGCACCAAGGGCGTGCCGTTCGTAATGTTAGAACCCTGCATGATTAAATCATTAACCCCAATTATCCACGTCCCCGCTCCTCTCAATGCCCGGCTTCTGTCGTTCAAAAGCCGGCTAGTCCCAAAGATCACCGTGTATCCCCTCCTTAGGCACCCAGTCCCGGTGCCGCCCCTGGAGTTGACACAGGTCGGCGCGGCTGCGACCGGCGGCGCACCCCCAGTCGGGCTCAAGCCGTTACAGATACCAACCACGCAAGCTGGTGACTTTGGCTCCGCGGCAAGACCGGGGACGCGGTGTGGTCTGTCGGAAATGTGGCTTAGACAAGACAGCGCCTCTCGACAAGAAAGCGGCCGTGTTACTACCAACTCCCTCACGTCCGCCGTCTCCAACAGTACTGAACTTTCTAATCCTCGCTCCTGGACACCACACGGCATCAAAGAAGCGTCTTTACAAGCTCGCGCGATGACACACCCAGCTGGCCTTGGGTCGAACACCACACACAACACACTGCTCCGTCCGAGCGTCCCTCTCACCTGGCACGTGGTGTCTCCGCGCAGGGCCATCAGCTGACAGGCGCCCAGCACCTTCAGCAGCGACTTGAGGAAGGCCTTCCGCCGACAACAGCAGGTCAGCAGCGTGCTCAGCTGCAACGACGGTAAACTTCAGACGCACAGCCGCGCATTCATGACAAGCGTGCGCCAAAACTACTAGTTTATACTAGTTTACTGGTTTGTACTAGTAAACTAGTAGAACTACTAGTTTATACTAGTCATACTAGCTAGTTTATAGTCCTTTTCTTTTGATTGTTTTCTTAGATTGCGTCACAATGTATGCTAATGGTCAGACAAATCAGGGTATGCAGGTTGAACGAAAACATGACGTCCTGGGTGCCAAGAAAATGGTCCCACGAGCATGACCCGTTGAGCAGGACAGGACAACTCTGTGTCAAAACCGGTCCAGTTCTGCACGCACCATGCCGGCCCACAGCTGTCCGTCGTCCGGGCAGGAGGCAGACGATGGGCACACCACGTCCAGCCAGCCGTCCTTCTCTTCGCGCGTGGCCAGCACCATCTTGTGCACCTCGCAGCGCGGGTCGGAGCCAATCCGCTTCAGGACAGGCGCCAGCGACCTGCGGCGACAGAGCACAACCTGTAGTACGGATCACTGCCACCGCGCGGCGCTGGGGAGACGACGGCGCCGGGACGGGTTTGTCAGCCTCGGACAGGAGGGCGGGTGGGAGGTGGTAGTGGTGGTTGGGGGCGGGGGGGGGAGGTATTGGCGTCGTGAACGAGCTGGGACTGATGTTAAGCAGTGGGAGTTTCCGGCAGGAGACGTGACAGCAAGCTCAACAGCGGCTATGATTAATGTGTGCCAGAATCCGTCCACGGGGCGACCACAGATGGAAAGGAGGCACAGCACGACGCAGGGCGTGGAGCCCACTGAACGCTCCTAAGAATGAGGAAGCAATGACAAACCACAGCGCGACCAGCGGAGAAACCACACAAGAAAAGGGCCTATGGCTGCCACCTGCTGTCACCACGCGCCCTGTCCAAGTTCGCCACCGTCAAGCGACGTTGGCAAGGTCACCACCGACGTCAGCGGCACATACGGACCTTACGGGCTCGCAACGGGTATAATTAGCACTGGGCGGACATTCGGTCCAGGCTGAGGAGGCAATCTACGGCGATGATAAGGCGCATTACGACAGCGTCCATGGCACCGACAGCTTGTCCAAGGACAGATGACGTCTGAACGAGCCTGCCGCATCGTCAGCATGAAGCAGGGAGAATGTGGTACAAATGGGCAGCACGAGGCAGCAGACCACCCGTTCGAAATGCTGTTGAATTAAGCTCGATTAAAAGTTCTCACAGCAAACTAATTCACGACGCTCATGAATAACCCATCCAGTATAGCCAAATTATCGCAGCCTCTTCAGTACCGCAATAACGTAAGCCAACAAACGCCGATCTCTGCGCACAGAACAAATGAAGAGAACATATGAAGTACACAGGGAACCCCCTCAATTATACACGTTCGTGTGAAAGAGATCACCGGAACAACGTGGCGCTGAAAGCCTAGGATTTAAACCTGACCGAACCGCAAACTGGTGAAATGGAAACGACCCTGACGTAACTACAGCGGATCACAAAAAGCGCTCTTAAACTTTATGAGATACATTACGTTGTGAACGGACCCTTATAATAAGCGGATTCCTTTTCGTCGGTACCATCACATGAGCAACGCACGAGAGCCTGCTTTTAATCAATTAAACAAATCAAAACATGGCGCAGTGCTGTTGATCTTAAAATTTTCCGCCAAGTCCCACATGACCCAGCAAATTAACAGTTTGATTTACGTGTAAGGAACAAGACTGCAATTGCCATTATCTCACAACGAACAGCAGAGCAGTGTAAGCTGGATGCACGCTGTACGCATCCGTTCCCAACAAGAAATACACCCAATCCGAAGTGTTACGTGTAACATCAACGTAAAAAGGTAGCCTTCTATGTCACAAAAAGACGGCCTACAATGAGGTGAGTAGCGTCGGTACCGATCACCGCACCTTATCCCAAACGTCGTCCGTAACAGAGGCCAGTCCGTCCACGCCCGTCCACGGCCCGCCATTTGGACGGGCTATCAGTCAACCCAGCACAGGCCTATGCCCCGTCCGATCTGACCTAACGGAATCCATTCTCCATGTCATCCAGACCGTGGCGGGCGCACCTATGGCTGGCGCTTCTAGGCGTGGCCACCGCGTGCCGGGGTCCGCCTCACCCCGCGCTCCCTCCCACCCCCTTCGCTGCCTGCGTCCTTCGCGCCTGTCGCACTGAACTGGGGCCACAGGCGAAGAGTCTGCTGCGAAACCTCGCCGCCGGCCGCCTGACGCTCGGCGCATTCGTCCGCGTTGCCGCCGAGTGGATGGCGTGCGACGATGTGGACCGGGTGGACGGGGTTGACCACGTGGACGACGTGCGGACAGCCGCCGCGACCGGCGCCCGCGGTGAGAGCGGTGACGCGGCGGCCGACCGACGGCGACAGATGTTGCGCGTCGCGCAGTGCGGCCTGCGCCACTGCCGCCGCCACCTGCGACTGAACGCAACAGATGCGGACGACAGCGGCGGCGGCGGCGCTGAGGGGAAAGCGCAGACGCTATGCCGCCTGTACCGGGAAGCGGCCAGGCGCCAGCCACAGCTCCACGCCGAATTGGAGCGAGCCGACGGGAGCGAGCGCGCTCCGCCGGCTGGGAGCGGGAGCGAGGCGTCGCGCCCCGCCAGCTGGTGGTCACAGATCGCCCTGCTGCGCTGGTCCGATGACCACCCCAGGAAAGGGCTCCGGCTGTTCGGGGATGTGCACCGCTGGGACGGCTGGCTGCACCGCGTCGCCGAAGCGAGCGCCAATGGGACTGCTCCCGACGGCACCTTGCTGGGGCTATAGTGGACGATCGTTGACAGTAGCACGGATGCTGGGACCGGTGCGCTTCAGCAAGGTCGCCGCCGCGCCAAACCCGATGGCAACAGAGTGTGAAGACATCAACGTCCGCCGCAGAAACGACGTTATAATAACCCACTGGACGACCGCGTAACGTCCGCTGGATACGTGACGTCGTTATAATAGAAACGAGGTTGTAATAATGGCCACTGAGAGCTAAGAGCTCAATACCAGCCAACGCCCTCTGGGATAAATGACCCATTTGACAGCAAACGATGAAGGAACTCTGGAGACGGGCGAACAACACGGGCGCGATTCCAGACGCCGACCCGCGTCACCCACCAGCCTACAAAATCTCCGGCGTCGCTGGGCGGCCAGACAAACCAAGACCCACCGCCGGCGGGAGGTGGCGACCCCAGCGCACAGCGCGCGTCACACGCCGCGGCGGCGCCGGACACGGCGCGCACTCACCTCACGAAGGCCGGGTGGCTGACCGCCGTCTCCGGGAACGGGATCGGCTGCAGCAGCAGTGCCAGCCCCGGCCGCCAGTCGTCACATTCAGACCTGCGGCGGGACGGGGGTCAGCGGGCGGCGCCGACACGTGCACACGTGGCCCACGTGCCGCACCACGTGCCGGGTGGGCGGCGCGGGGGCGCGGCCCACCCGGCGGACCGTGGCCTGGTCTGCGGACATCGATTTCGCGGGCGCGGAGCGCTCCATGTGCGGGGTATTTTCGCCCTATCGCAGAGAGGTTCGTGGTACATGGACGTATAAAGCTGGAGGCGAACACTCAAGTTTTGCACTCCGAAGTGAGACGAAGACTCGCGGACTCTAGATCCGGGCCGGCGCAAGCACCGTCTCTGAGGAGCCTCACATGATGCCTCAGCTACGCGGTTCTCTCCAGATGCAAGCCCGGATGCGTCCGAGGAACGTCACGTAACACCTCAGCAGCGTGGCCCTCCCCAGATTCAGCCCCGGATGCGTCCGAGGGGCGTCACGTGACACCTCATCAGCGTAGCCCTCCCCAGATAGGATCCCGGATGCGTCCGGGGCGGGGGGGGGGGACGTAAACGGATATCTAAATTGCAGCTGCCACAATGATATGGCAGCGACGTTGCGATACAGCAGTTGCCCGGGCTCGCACATACCGTCGGGGAGATATCTCAACGTCGCATGCACCGGTTCAACAGACCCCGTGACCTCGCGCAGCGTCCCGGAACTGTGCGTCACGACACGTGACGTTCGCGGACGTCTGCGCATTACATTTATCGGCCAAGACGGCGACCCCACTGAACCTGAGCGAATGTTCAACAAGATCACCTCGAAGTGCACCCATCAATCCAACGCGTTACATTAGGACCACCTCACCAAGAGCAGAACGATCTCAGAACTCGCTTTTCGTAAAGAAACGCGACGAAAAATATACTTTCTTTTCACCATGGGGAAAATGAAGGCTGGGGTGAGCCTGCCCCCCCCCCCCCCCCCCCCCCCCGCTCACTTTGACTCCCCACGCCCTTGCTGACCAGCACTGAAGCGTCAACCCGAGCACATAACAGACCCCACTCGACGCCGCTCGCGCCCCCCCCCCCTTCCCTCCCTCCTTCAGGGATGACGAACGACACCACGGCTGACGAGAGAGAGAGCCCCCCAAACACTCACACAAATCCGACAACGTTCAGGAAGAGGTCGAGGTGCTCGTGCGCCTTCGTCTGGTCAGTGGCCAGGCCGAGGGCGTTCTGGTCGTCGGCCGGCCGTCGCCACGCCTCCTGCAGCAGGAACACGGCGCCCAGACAGGCCGCCACCAGGTTGGGCAGCACGCGGGGGTGAGGGCACGTGCTGCCCGGGCCGTGCATCCTGTCAGGGAGGTCAGAGGTCATCGTTAGGTGGCGCACAGGGGCCGTCGGCGCGGCGGGAGGGGCGCGGCGGGCGCAGTGGAAGGACAACACGACCACACAAGAACGTGTCCCGTTGCCACGTGGTCTCGCGCTTTGCGTGTAGATGAAATGCGCTTTGCCGTGTGCTTTCACCGAGAACTGTCATCCCTGAGTTGCCACAGCTCCCGCTCAAGTGAGCGCACTGACCTTCTGCCGACAGTGCTTTGTGAGTATCGAACGCGGAGTTGTTAGCGCCCGAGTCGTATCCCGTGTTTTGTCTCGTCCTGCACGCGGCTTTTTAGGCTCGGCGCGTTAGCCGCTTTAGAGAGCTGACAGCCGGGAGTGCTGTCATCCGCAGCAATCAGACACGCTATGCCAGAGAGCAGTTATTCTGTTCTGAATTCCCTTCAACTGCAGTATCGTCTTCGAACGAACTTCCAAAAAAGAACTTCGATCGAACTTCCAAAAAAGCCTGCAAAGCAAGCTGGACACCAACAAGCTCATCATGGTTATTTGGAATACGAATCTGCAATAGCACATGGCACATAGTGCCATTGACATCCCTAAAAACTCTAGCTTGTTCAGTGCCAACTGGCTGCGCACAGCAATCGCGAAATTTCCCTACATTTTCCCGAAAAGTCGCCAGAGCTTCTCTCGCCGCCAGCGAGCTGGCGGTCTTGCTCTAGTTTGCAGGGCCCAGTCAACACCACCCCGTGATCAGCTGGTCCCCCGGTGAGCAGGTGCGGATGGTCCGGACAGGACCTGGTCTTATGTCCCAAATGACGCCGAGTTATCTTGGTGCGCCACGTCCGCCGCACCCCGACAGCACAGCTGGACGAGCAGCCGACAACCACCTCTTATGTATTCCTTGGGAAGCTACAGTTCCCTTGGGAAAGCAAATGAGCAAACATAAACTTCCAGACTGTAAACCGCATTTTGTAGCAGTTGATATTTTGTTTGCCAATGTAAATGTACTATAACGCATGGCTATAAGGACAGAGATGCCTTGTTTCCGAGAGCTTGGAGGCAAGACACACGTTAAAGGCGGGTGAACGGTTTGGTTCCCCGTACTGATTAGCACAAGGCCATCAAACGAGTGGCACGTGTGGCACAGGGGTCGGCGCCGAGCGGCAGCCACGGCGCTCGGCACGTATGCCAGTGAACCCCGTCCGGCTAGCCGGGCGGCGGGCCCGGTCCGGCGTCCGCACTGCAGCAGCTAGGGCCGCCGCCGCCCGGCCGCTCGGCCAGCCTGAGCGGCCGGCCAGGCGGCGATGCCATGTGGTCAACATAACCAGCCGACGGCGGACACGTGACCACCGTGCAGTGAAGCCTCGACTGGGACGCGACACATCAGCCCGGCTGGTGGCCGAGGATAGCCGACATGGGGCAGCAGACGAACACGCTACGCAGGCGAGAGAAACAGCCGCTCCCAAGCGAACGCCGGCTGCGCACATGAACAGCAGACAGCGCAGACGAACGGCACAGCAGAGCACAGACGCACGGCAGACACACGCACGTACAACGAGACAGCTGACAGGCCGGACAAGGCGGACGCCGCAGACACTGCACACCGACCAGTGTCTGCGGCGTCCGCGAACACCTGACTCATGACGCCAGCAATGAAGCTGACAGAGGGAAAGGGCTCGATCGACCGTCCGAAACTCGCATATTTTCCTCTGAGCTTGCATTACCAGACCTGCACTGTGTACGTAAACAACGCGGGCGCTGGGTGCGGGCTCAGGGCTCGTCGACACTTTCTGCACAGCAATGGAAAAGGGGCTAAAAGAGAGCGGGAGTGTGATCTCCGGATAGCCACTGTAATGTTGTGCCAGCGGCTACCGAACTGTGAGCGTGCACTTGCTGCCAGCGCTGGTATACCTGCAAATGAGATCCTTGGTGGCCTGGTAGCCACTGCCCTGGCTGCCCAGAGCCAGCAGAAGGTCCTGCACCAGCCTTCGCGTGTGTAAGAACTTGCTGAAGTCCTGAAAGCACGTTGAGGGAACGGTGAGAGTGGGACATGATAGGAATGTGCTGGACAGGGAGATACAAAACGAAACGAACCCGTGCTGATGGCGGGATTAAATTTACAGGGGAGAGGAGTGAATCTTGATTAATACATTACCACACGGCATAACGTCAAGCTAAAGCCAAAATTTCAAACTTGGCGAGGCGGCGCCCTCCTCATTATACTCGAACCCACCCGTATGTCCTCATGAACTGAACGCACACGCCACATCGCTCAGCATGGGCACGCCTACCAGCGCGAAGCATTGAAAGGTAGCAAACAGAGCATCCAACGACTCCGCCGCCTGGTCCATGGACATCTCCCGACCCTGGTGCCCACCTTACCACGTTGTGCTTGAGTATTTTCTCCACGACGGGCGCCACGCGCAGCTGGACGAGGATGGAGCGCGGGTAGTCGCGGCAGAAGCGCGAGAAGAACTCGCACACCTCGCGACTAGGCTGCAGCCGCTCCAGTAGCGGCGTCAGTGCCAGCATCAGCTCCTCGCGCAGCAGCCGGTCCGTCCACAGGTGGTGCTGCCGACGAGTGAACGCAGCCGTCATTCAAACCATCCGGCGCATGCGCACGCGCATACAGGGTGGAAGTCAGATTCTTTTTTCGACGTCGCAATTGGAGGAGCACGTGGAGATTTTAAGACAATTGCTCCTGCAGGGCATCCGTTAAAGTCACTGGCACCGACGCTTGGCTTCCAGGGCCATTTTGCGGTCAAAACTCCCGGAGATCCATCCCATGATTATGTTGAAACGCGCGGAACTCCCAAGGTTTCCAAGCGTATGGAATTCCATGCATGACATCATATCGCCTGAGCACAAGTGACCCAAATGACAAAACGTAAAATAAACCTCAACTCGAATGCAGCACGTGTATGCCGAGCGGGTGGCGGGCATGCCACCTAGATCAACAGATGCATGCTGAGATGTCGGTGAAATGCACGCGTCCGTCACACGGTATGCTGGCTGGGACGGCATGCCGACCAGCCGGCCCTATCCGACCAGGCTGGTCTACCGTGCGCCGGACAGCATGGCAGACGGTATGCCGGTCACAATAAGCATCGTTACACCACCCGTAGTATGTACTGATAGCCGGTGACACGGTGTGCCTGTCACACGTTTGCGCGAGAAACCGTATACCGGCGAGACGGCATGCCGGTTAGGATGGAGGTCGGCATGCCGGTATGCCGGTGCGTCGTTACGCAGACATGAAATTGCCGGACGGTACGCCGTCGGTGTGACCATGAGCCCGGTATGCCGGTTTTTGATTTGATGTTTATTTTCGATTATGGACATTAAGCAGTACATAATGTGAAGAGTGGATTGATCGATAGTGTGGATAGCTAGATAGATAGCTATGGATAGATAGACATACAGATAGATCGAAGAGTGGATCGAAGATCGGTATGCCGTCCGATAAGAGCCCGGACGGCACACCGACAAGAGCGTCGGCGAGGCGGCGCGCCGGCCGGACCGAGGAAAGCCCAGGCCCACTGGCGGCGCCAGTCACGGTGAAACGCGCCGTCTCTCCGGCGCGGCGTCGCTGGAGGCACGGCCGGAGCCCACACGCCCGCCCAGCGCCTCGCCTCCCCACCCTCCCTCGCCCAACAGACCGCACCTACCCATCCAATTAACTCTGCAGCGGCGTGTCCGTGCAATCAGCTTTGTTGGCCGTGTCAATAGGACGACAACCCTCGCCGGGGAGCGAAATGAAATAGCAGGCCCGGCCCGGACGCCATTCGTCACACACGGTAAGCCAGACGCAAAATACCGGCTGGAGGATGGGAATACGACGGCTTTGAGCTTTTTGGTTCGATCCGGCATCATCTGCCAGAGGGAGATGGTGTTCACAACTGGTTTGAGTGCTCGGGATGTACGTGAGTCGGATGTGATGGAGGCGTCAATTGCATGGTCTGTCTTCGCACGCCACTACCGTAGTTCCAGTGGTTCGTGCAGCCGCTTGTCTTTAGCGTCATAATGCAAAACGAATTCTAGAACGCCCGCTGCAAGCGGGTCGAGGACATAACATCCGAGGAGCAACACTGACGCATCGTTCAGACCTGGAGCTTACCTTACCGGTGTCAACTCTAACTATTATCGTAACCACATTCTGAATCAATTTCGTGCTGCGGGCTCACAGCCTCAATATACCGACAAAAAAAACGCAGTAAGGCAGATTTCAACAAGCTTTAACCAATTCCGCTTAAAATGACTGGATCTACTAAAAAAACGTGCTCGATTTTTTTCCCAGTACGAGAGTAAAATAACTATCTACAAGAACCATCTTTGCAGCCCAATAAATCTAATACTACTGCGAGGTTGTCATCCTGTGCTCTGTCACAGGCTGCAGCAACTGTGCACTAAAATCCTATCCTTTTCGCAAATAAAGCTCAATGGGATGTGATATGACATGACATGTGATAATCGCAATGACATGTGATAATCACGTGTCGCGGCCGTAGCTTCGCATAAGTATTGCAGCGCGAGGGACTAACTAGCTCCGCGCAAAAAGACAGTTCACAAATGAATCAGGGACATACGCCACCACTGTCTAGGTCACTACGCCCCTGACCACTCTCCCAGTCCGATCCATTTGCAACAACGAGTCCAATACGGCGCCGTTACGCGAAGCTGACATCCGCAACGGTGCGCCGCCGTCAAGCGATCAACATCCAACGCAAAACACGCCATCAGGCAAATAAACGATCCACACGGCAGCAATAAACATTTGGAGCACGGCTGTAGCATCGCGCCTGCCATGCAGCCTCGCCGCCCAAATGCTACCTGCACCGGCCAGGCCACCGTATGGAAGCCAGGGCGCGTCCAAAGTTTGAATTATAACGTGACCCGGGGCTATCCGTCGTCTATACGACTCAGCGCAGCGGGGCTCGCAAAGTGCTCCGGTGGAAATGGAGCCCGTCGGATATCTCTCCAGCTTTTCATTTTCCTGCCGGGTTTGTGGTAGAGGTTCTCCTCTATCATAACGGCAAGGGGATTTGAGCCTCCCAAGTACGAGAAGAGCCTGCCACTGAACTGAGGCACACTTTGGCTGTCATTTAACCACTTTCAGGCATTTGGCGCCTCGATCCGGCTTTTGGGCGTCGACGTCCAGGACCAGGGTCAGGGCCGGACATGCGACCTAAAACACGCTACAGAAACCTGCTGCGGCACTGCTATACTAAACGGCAGCTCACCGTATGCGCAGCCAAGTTCAGCGTTCTGGGCCAACACCAGCTGACGCGGCGGTTAAGTAGCCATCTTGAGTTCGCCAGCGGGCGAAAATAATCGTAGCGCATTTAGAGAGTACATGAAGCTTCTGCCAGCTCCCGTGAAATGGAGTTGACATCAATTTCATTACAGCCAAGCTTCATTCGGACTTGACTTCATAAGCTTGAGAGGCTAACATGCTAACTTTTCGGCTGAGTCCTTGTAGGACGACGTCCATCGATTATAGCTGGCAGCAAGCGAACTCCATCCGCTTCTCACACGGACTGTGACGCGCGCCCTGTCGTCTGGGAGTGTGCACTCCACCGGCGGGAGCGTCGCCGCTCGCGCTCGCAGAACAGCCCGGCGCCGGAGCACCTCGGCCCGGCCCCATAGCGATGATCGACGACCCCATCCGACGCGCGAGGGCAGCAGTGCTCCTGCCCGTTACTGCGTGGCAGCAGCGCTAAACGGGCCATCTGTCACACCTGATGTGACGGATGGTCACACCAGATGTGACGGATGGTCACACCAGATGAGCCTGGCAGGCTGAAGCTGGCTTCTGGACGGCTGACCTGCTAAGCCCGCGGCCCACTCGGACCGGTCGACCCCGCCGCTCCGTTCGGGCTTTATTGCTCGGGCCCCATCGCGGTTTGCCATGCTTGTGCATACTGATGGCGCCTGGCCTTCGCACCAAACTACTAATTCGCCTTATACGTGGGTGAAACTAGGACACCTAGAAGTCAGATTTATACGTGAGCTGGCTGCAAGCGCGCGGGAGTCGAAGGGAGAGGCAGTTATCCCCAACTGAACGTAACCTAATAAATCAATATAACAGGAGTGCTAGACAACAATTTAGTACCATAGAAACGTTAGCAGTAGTAACATGACGGCCAATAGAACTAATTAACTTAATCCAAGCTTAGGCCACCGGATTAGAACAGTGAAGAAAGGTAAAACACCTTTTTAAGCCCTCACCCGCATCCCTCCATCACCCAACCTTGTGTGAATTTCTCAACCCCTGAATGTTCACATACATACCGCCCTGGGCATGTTATGAAATCGAGGACAATCTCTTGATCTCCGAAGATCAGGGACAAATCCCTGGATCGTCTTTTTACAGTGGGTTTTACACACCAGCTTGGTGCGAAGTCGTGGAAGCCCCCAGCTCAACTGTGCAGTCAGCTATCACAAACGTCTAGACTTGGGTGTGTAATGAAGCCGTCTATAATGTCGCGATGGGACGGCCCATGTCACCGAACACGCCTGGGTGACTTTGCATCAAACGCTTCCCAGAAAATCAATATCGCACGGCCAGCTGTTGGAAATGTAACAATCTGCCACCAGTGTCTCCACAGCCCTGCTCGATAATGACAATGCCGCACAGGCGACACGGACGTCACACCTGACACCATCCGCCGAAAACGCCAGCGTGACTTCGCACGAAACCCTTCCGGGGAGGCAATCTGGGCGTGGCCATCCTCTCCAGAATGTGACACTGTCACAGGGGCTGCACCGCGCCGCCCGTTGGCAGCGCCCTTCCCGGCACGTGCGGGTGCACGCGGACACGTCGCTTGCCGCCGTCGCCGCGGGCCGCTAATAACCGCGTCGGCCGCGGCGTCGTCACCGGCAGACCCAATTGACCGCCGTCCCCGCGCGCTCCCGCCGAGCTGCGGCGGCGAGATAGTCTCGGGCGGCCGGCGGCCCGCCAGCGGGCGCGGCCGCATGTGGGGCGGGCCGGCGCGGGCCGATGAGGGAGGCACGCTCTGGGACTCCCGGCGCACCCAGGTGTGATACTGCACTCCCGGGGCGCGGGCCCGGGGGAGGTTCTGACGGAGATCCGGCGTCAGAACTTCCCCAGCTGTGCAGGATGTTAACCTGCGTGGCCGCGACAGGCTAACATTCTGCGCTTGTCTGTTTGTCTGAGGCACCTCCGACGGGCCCAGGTGAGTTCCCCTGACTACTGCCGTACCGTCAGCGGCAGTCCTAACGACTCCCGACTGGTGCCCGCCGCCAGCCGCTGCAGTGATCACCAGCGCGCTTCCGTGCACCAGAGGCGAGCTGGGACACCGGCACCAGCCAACCGAAGCAAGCTGTTGGCGCGATCCGAGACAACGCCGACGCCCTGCACCGGCCCCGGCGGCCGACCGGGGCGCGCGCTGGCGGCTCGCACGCGGTCCTCCGCGGCGGGACGAGCGCCAGGGAATCCCACGCGAGCCACCGGCGGCAGCGCGTGCTGCGTTCGCTCAGGCCGCGCCCGCATCGATTCCAGATGGGGTGGGCGCGGCGCATCGGCAACAAGAGTGCGCGCCGCTCAATGTGCTCGCCCCGACCGGCAACAGGATGTGCCAGCTGACGGCGACTGGGGCGATCGCTTTCGGCGCAGGTGCCGGGCTTCGGTGCGGGTGCGCCGTTACGGTCGTAAGAGCGTCGATTGTACAGGTCAAAGGTCGCGACCATGCCGCCGTTTTCGGCTCGGGGCTAAAGATAGGCGATCAAGGGGATCATTGCCGGTCAAGTGGGTGGGTCCATTACGGGAAATTCTATCACACTTAAGGAAGCAAAAAGGACTGAACGGCATGCTCGCGGGTACTCTTTTCAGAGCAGTGGCTGGTTTAAGTCTCACATGAGATCACAAGACGGAGCGAGTAGACCAGCTGTTCCCCGAAATAACTTATAACCTCTACATGCGGAATGCGCCCACAGGACCGCCGTTATAAAGAGAAACACCCTTGCAAACCGTACTATTTTCGTTTTATTCACCATCACTCGCTATCATACACCATTAGCTGCGCCGACACGGGACAGGAGGAAATTCTTCATGCGACTGATAAAATCCGACGAATCGTATGATAAATATACCAACGGCCACGGTATAAGTTAACAAATAATGGCTTTTGATCACTGCTCCGGAGTGCAGTTCTACAGACGCATTCATGTGTCTGAGATGAAAAGCCGGATCTAAGAGGCGGAGGCGGCAACACCGACCGATTTCAGGGGGGGGGGGAACTAGGTGCATCCTAAACAAACTTTGGGATTTCTTACACATCTCTTAACTTATTCTTCTTCTGATTTCACCAACATTGTTTTCAAAAGGATGCCTTAGTAAGGGGCACAATGCAGCAAAACCTCCTCTCGGCGTGGTGGGGCCTCCTACCTATCCCATCGAGCCTCCTTTTAGGCTGGCGAACCTTCCCGTGTTTGTGTTGCATAAGGCTCTTATGCATCTGATGTGCCTTCCTTTGAATCATATCGGACTTTTGTCAAGCAAAACCGCGTGATGCTGGCCAGCTAGGGTCTCCTACCGGAAGAACATTGCTTCCGGTGTGCCCTCAGGGCACCGCTCTTGATTCGATGACATATTTTGTCTCTCTTATCTGGGGGCCTCCTGTCAGCATGATAAGGCATTCTGAAGTCTCAACGGTGGCAGGACTATACGCCTCTTTTTGGCAAATGACATCGGGAACGACCTCCGTTTAGCCAATGGTGGTGCCGCCCCTGTCACCAGGGAACAGTTCAAGGAAGTTATTAACGTTGCTAACGTTTCTGGCGCGGGCTTTTTGCTAGAGAATAAAGGTCTTTTGTTATAACACATATATATATATATATATATATATATATATATATATATATATAACATGATATTATATTTATTTATATATTCATATACATGTATTTATATATCTATATATTTCTTATATTTTTATCATGCCATATATCATTTTATATATATATATATATTACTTATTTCATTATATATATACATAAATTTTATATATGCATATATATATATATATACATATATAATAAAAGCCATTTGCCGCTCGGCAAGAGCTTTCATTGGTGTGAATCCAGGTTCGGTCATCAAACAAATTTGCACGTATTCGCTTATTTTTGGGGGATGCAAGCGCTTGTCCCAGCCTTGATGTCAGTAACAAGACCCTTAAACAGCTCGTCTTCGGGATTTTTCAATACTAATCATGGCACCCGATCAGATTTCAATATCAATGATGACTCTAAGCCTTTCTGAAAATTGTTGCGTGATGAGTCTTAGCAATACAGTTGCTTATGAATATCTTGTCTATTGCCCTGCACCTCCTGGTAAACTGCCCGTCGTCTGATGTGGGCCCTAAGCGTTATCATTGGCATTTCCAATGATGCCGTCTCCTTAGCCAGAGCCAGTCCGCCAGATGTGAGCCTTGAAGCCCTCGCATTTTGTTGCAATACCGGTGGCAGTGTAGCACGGCTGCACTGCCCAAGACACGTCTTCAAAAATAAATAACTTAGGTGTTAATGGTCCAATCAACAGTCGCCTGCGTCCAAAAGTTCTGGAAGACTGCTGAGTCACGTCTGGTTCACGTCTGAGAGCTGATAAAAGCCGGCAATACGTCTAGAATATTTGTAATTAATGCAACTGATACACGACGCTCGCAAACAAAATCTGCGCCGTCAGATGGTTGTCCTTATATTTTGAAACTCCCGCGCCATTTCTGTGCGTAAACCTGTACCCTGCACCAGTTCATCACACACGTCCCCACGGCGTGACGACATCGAGCACAGCAGTGCAAAGATGGACTCGTCCATCGCCTACCTTGGTCAGCAGTCCCGAGACCACGTCCAGGGGAGTCTGGTAGATGGCATCGTCCAGCAGCGGCTCCTGCATGCAGACATCGATCATGGCCTGCCGGAACAGACAGCGGGCAACTTGCATCACACTCCCGGGTGGAACGACTTGCCCAGCACGCCACGCGGAAGTCGCTCGACGAACAGCACGCGCTGAACGAAACCGCCGCCTGCCCAGGCGATGGCGGCCTGAAGCTCCCGCCGCGGCGGGCGGCTGCCAAAGATGATGGCTCTTCCCCGCGGGAAATCAGCGGGATCTACTGAAGAGGGTGCTTATTAACTTCGTTGGTCGCATGCACGAGCAGTGGGATCTACCGAAGATGGTGTAAACTTCGTTGGTAGCATGCACGAGCAGCGGGATCTACTGAAGGTGGTGTGAACTTCATTGCCCGCATGCGCGCCGGCACAAGCATTCCGGGAATACACAGAACGGCGCCGGAAAGATAGTGAAATATACATTTGTCAGACTAGACGAGTTTGGAGGTCATCATTCATGACACGCCCCCGTGGACCCGTCCAAAGCGGGCCTGTCGTGATCAAGGGCGGGTCCAGATGTCCAACTTGCCGGGTGGAGGCAGCGCTGGCTTGTGAATGCTTAAATCTCAAAGCGTGTCCTCATTTGCAAAACTCATCAGGATTCGCTTTACTGCAGATTGCGGAGTGTCCTAAGGCAAACTTCGTTGGTAAAAGTCAATCTGGCCATCTTGGTCAAGTAGGGGAACCTGGGGCGTAGAGGCGTGGGGGCTTGGCGGCGTGGGGGCGTAGGGTGTGGGGGCGTGGGGCTTGGACCGCTTGGTCTCCCTGGGTCCGCGATCGGTTGTGATATCTCACGGCAAAAGCGCCATGATCCGTCTATATTTCGTGCGACACTCATTCAGCCACGCTACGGCAAACCTCAACGCAAAGTTGCTTTCCATTCGCTCCAATCCGGCGTTTCTTCCTGTTGAACAGGTGCTGTTTCTCATGAGACTCTGCCACCGCCTGGCCTCCGCGGAAGATGCCCGGGCGTGCAAACGTGCTCGCTCGCGTGGCGATATCACCGCCTCTGTTTCCATTCTTCCATACTTCTTCCTCCATCCCGGTTCTCCGGAGCACGTGTCCCATTGACGTCAGAGGATGCGAAGCGATCGCGGTTTCTGCACACACCGAATGTCCCAGCTCGAGCCGGCAGCGAACTTCCCGCCTCCCACTCGTTGCAAACTCGTCTAGCCATGCACGTGCAGATGGCACCACGAATGCCGATCCGCAGAGCACCACGAGGGAGACCCAGAGATTAAGCTGATGACAGGGCAGAGCAGCCAGCATGCTGTTTATACCGGGACCGACCCAATGGCGGCCAGCTTTCTGGAAAGGCCCCCGGACCCGTGCCACCGAATCCGTCCCCACCGGCGCGCGCGCACATATGGGTTGCGGAGATCCGAATTCAATCTTACCGGTGCCAAATCTGCCATGATCATTCTACGTACGACGGAGCGGATACAGCGACCCCATCTTGCGCCAGATTACAGGGGTCAGCGCCCCATCAGCCCAGCGTCGGTCCGGCCCCGCTCTCTGCTCGGTCGGCTTCACCCCTGACCGCACCGGACTGCGTTCTCTGGCGATAACGGCGGTGAGCACACGCTCCAACCCCCAGCACCGGCCTGACGACGGCGCCGGTCGTCGTCGAGCGCCATCGGTAGGTGCGTCGCCGCTCTGACGAGCCCGTCGTTCCCGGACGCGCCGCGCCGCCCGGCTGCGGGAGCGCCTGGACCCGCGGGACCAGGACAGCTTTAGTTCTCCGGGCCCGCGCGCGCCGGCGGCGCCCGGGGTCGATGGCTGGCGCCAGGGGCGCGCCCAGGGGACGTTCGGGAGGGCACACCGATGGCATCGCACCAGGAGAGATGAGTGGGTACCAGGGATGCGCCATTGGCATTATCAGGTTAGTGTTCAGTGTTGCAAACGCATTAAATGTCGTGATTAAAATCCACTTAAACAACACTAGAGATAACTCACCTTAATTTCTCTGACGAGAGCTTCGGGCTTCCTGCATTCATTTAGCTTGGTTTTGTGCCGAAACATACGTTTCTGAAAAGAGGTCACTGTTTTAGAAACTACGCATGTACTCCCATGAACATGCTTCCAATAACTTGGTTACACAAAGCGAGCAAAAGATGGGCTGCACAGCCATCTTAGAGATACCATCATGATTAGGATCACAGCCGAGCGCTGAGACATTTTTGAAAAAAAAAAACAAAGGCCAGCGCTTCTATGTTATGTCAAAGCTCTCAGAGACCCAGTCCCCTGTTCATGCAATGACCTTGCAATCATTTTATATTTAACTTATTTGACGTGGCTGTTGCTCCGGTAAGCCCGGCAGAGCGACGTGTCACAAATTCAGCCAGACTTAGAGATGACGGTGCCAGCACGCACTACGAGACACGCCACCAGCTTTCCTTCAGGTTTCCACGCCTAGGTCCAGCAAATGTACCGACGCATCAGCTGGTCCTCTGCTCCGTTACATCCGCTCACTGTCGCCAGAGCCTTTGTTCCCACGCATTGTTAGAGCTATTGCAAGTGATCAAGTTCCGAGCGGCTGGCTGATCGAAAGCCCTAGTTGCAGCACGAGGTACGCGCGTGTGTTATTGTAGCTTACGACGCACTCAGCTGCTCCGGCTATATGATGTCACCTGCCTCTCACCTTGGCGAGAAGTGCGAGCAGCGAGGGGAATCGAAACCCGGACCCCTGGTCACCCAGACGGGCGGTGGTCAGGTAAGGCAGGCGCGGTATCCACTATGCTATCGGCGCCCCAGTGCGAGGTACGTGTCCGCCAGGGAATCAATCCTGCAACCTGCCGCTGTGAGCCGAGTTGAAAGCTTAGTTTACACAGCTTGAGCCCGGCCAGCTGGATTCCGGGGTCGTCTGGGCAGCGGCAGGTCACCGTGCATTCTGAAGGTCACAGGAGTCATCCGACGCGCCGCAGCGTCGGGGCCGGCGAGCCGCCGACGCCCGGCTCGAGAGCTCGCCCGGCCGGCCAGGAGCGACAAGCGAGCGACCTCGGGGTGACAGGCAAAGACCCAGCACACCCGCGGATTTGCTTCCGGGGACGTCGATGAGAGAACGAGACGGGACGATGCGGCCAGCGCGTTCGGTTGTGGGAGCCGAAGTTTGCCGGCCACGGTCCGGGGAGCACTGCCACCGCGCGCGCGCCGCCCGTGCTCACCTTCCAGGAGATCGAGTGATACCACTGGTCTCGCGCCACCGGGCTGCTCATCTGAAACGGAGACACGGCCGAACGTCAGAGGCCGCACGCAGCTCGGGCGCGGGGACGGCGCGGCCCCCGGCGCACGGTAGCCGTCCCTGCCGGCGACGGCCGTCACGCGGCGCGACGCGACGCCCGCCGGGGAGAGCGAGGCCGGCGCGCGCCGCCGCGATCTGACGGGAAACGCCAGCTCGGGTGGCGCACCGAGCTGAGACCACAGGGGTGGGGTGAGGATCGGCACGGTGGCAAGATGACGACCGCCGCGCGTCAGGTCAGGGGAAAGGCCGGTGGAAACGCCGGGGGCGTGACTTCGATGGCGTGACCCCAGTGGCGTGACCACGGTGGCGTGACTCCACTGACGAGAAGCGGCAAGCCAGGATGTGCAACAATGACTGGGAAAGAAAGGATGTGGGAGGAATGGCGGCAACAAGCAGCGCGTTCACGGACTACACCGTTATCACAACATTCACGGCATGCTATTTCATGAGAACATACACGTCTAGTTCCAACTGCGTATTGGAGCCAACTAAGTGTCGTGTGCGCACCGACGCATCAGGTATTCACAGACCAATCCACAATTCCCCATGCGTCAGCGTACTTCTGAGCTCCAACATCCGTGTTAGCATCAGGAGGCGCCGGCCCTCACTTCAAAGTGGACGCTCTGCCGTATAATTTCAGGGTCACGAGTCCTGCACGTGTGTACCCCTGCCCTCCCAAGCCACGCCCGTGTTCACCGGCTGAGCTCGGTCACTGAGTACACGTAGCGGCGGCTGGCCTCATACAAGCTGCGCAGCGCGGCGGATGCGGACGGTGAAACCGTCCTCTTGTTTGAGGGGGCTGGCAGCAAACACAACTGAGCACAAGCCCACGCTCGCGCTCGCGCGCTCGCCTATCCAGGGCGCCGTCGACCGCGAGCTGGATTTGTCGCGTCGAAGCTGTGATGCAATTTGGCTTTATTGATGCTCACTGACAGATCCATGAATTTAAAGGGATTGGGGCTCCACCACACAGAGCTCTCGTTTTAATTCCCCCACACAGAGCGTAGAGATCTGATTTAAAAAGCAGCTTCCAATTCCACGCCAATCTCAGCTGACTAGATGCTGCCATCTCCGCGCGTGCGTTCGGCCGTGCCGCTACAGTGTCATAATGACAGCACAATTACAGCGCGCTCGCCGCGCACAGCGCCAGTACTCGGGTCAAATATATGCGGAATTACTCCGGGGTAAAGAAAGTAGCCATGCAAAAATAATATACCAAACAAATCAGGACAGCATCTTGCAACTTTTTACGGGTTCAAGTGAGGAGCCATTTTTCGGTAGGCTGCTTGTTACCGTCATTCCTCCCACATATTTTTTTTCTTCGGCCATCTGTGATTAACGTACGAGATCATGACTGTCCTCCCCATACGCAATGCGTGCTGATTGTCCATTCGCTTAGCCCTTTCCGGATCGGCTCGAATTGGGGAACACAAAACCTTAAATAAAACAACGGATCGTCTTATACGCCACGCCGCTGTGACGTCAGCTTAGGCCAGAGCCCACTTCCAGCCCCATGACGTCATTTGATCGATCACGTGATATTGGGTGACTTCATACTAAACGTGCGCACGCTACTTTCCACGTGCATACACGAGACGGTTCTGCCCACCGTCATCTACCAGGAAGAACAATCCGGTGTAAAAAGTTGTAAACAGTTGCGATTTCACTGCAACGATCTGCTGAGGTCACGTGGTCCGATCACGCGAGTCGTGACGACAGTGTGGAGCAGGCCGTCGGCCAGCCACGCGTGTGACGCCACCAAAAAATGCCTGAAAAACGATACTCAACGCAGCAAAGCTCTGATAAAACTGATACTGATAGAAAACTGATAACGACAAGCGTCTAAGAGCGCGCAATGAGCGGGCACGAGCTGACACGACCACCGCCAGCTGGACGGCCAGTCAGCCCGTCACCAGCGGCAGATCTGGCGGCCAAAACCGCCGCGAGCCGACTGTGGTGACGCGCAGCGTGTGGCCGCCGAGCTCGTGACGGTGACGGAGCGGCACCACCACCGGACGCACCCGGGACTGTTCGAGATAATGCGGTACAGGCGCCGCTGTCATCTCAATCATCCTTTACTTAAGAACTGCGACGGACTAATGTCTTGAAAATGCTTGGCAGATTCTTCCACTTTAAAGGTACGCGACAGTTCGATGAGCATGCCATAAATAGCATCTTATTGAGAAACAACCCACTGAAGAAACGTCATCGCTCTAGTCGGAGTCAAGTGTCACGAATCCACGGCATCGCCTGAACATGCAATGGGCCTAATCTCCACTTTCATCAAAACTGTGTCCACCAGCCGATTAGCATCGCAGCAGTTGGCAGCCGGCGTCAGATGCCAGCCGTTCCACCACAAAACTCTGCCTATACGCCCCCCCCCCCCCCGGCGTTTTCGCCCATTCCTTAGGGCGCGGAGCAACTCCCACGCTTGCATCTCCGCGCTCATAACCCGCCGTTGCATAACACTACCTTTCCGGTGCGACATCGTCGCTGATAGCTTCGCCCGACGGCCGCCCACGGCGCTGCGTTCGCCACCCACACCTGGCTCTCACAGCACACATTTAGTCGCAATTACAAATGCCACCGGGCTGACAGCGCGGCGGCCGATCGCAAGTGCCGAAGCGGCTGGCGCGGGGCAGCTCTGACCCCGTGGACCGGATCTCCCGACCGGCGAGGTGAGCAGCGCGAGGGGGCTAGATGTCAGCGACGTCCGGCCGGCGTCGGCCGCCGCTCCGCCAGCCACCATCGCCGCTGCGCTCGGAGAGACCCCGAGCCGTGGCGGCCGCCGCCTCCCGTTTGGCGGCGCCGCCGGACGGCAGCGCCAACAGCTGGGGTCGTCAGGCAGGAGGGGGCATACACGGCCGCCGGCGCGCGCCCGTGCAGCGCAAAAGCCAAGTACACACGCCTGGTGACATGGAACACGCCTCTCGGAAACTTGGAGAGCGAACTGGTCGAGAACACATGCATGCCCGAGAGGCGCCGATGATAACTGTACATGGCTCAGCCAGTCGCACGGCGGGCCGCCCGCTTGTGCCCATCGCCTGTTCGACCAGTGCAGACGTCAGTCTCCGCGCCAACCATTCAGGAGAAATCTCCTGATATAAAGTACACGCGCTGACGAGCAGAAGCTCTGGCGCAGCCAGGCGTTACTGGGTGCCCCTTATTAACTCACGCGGAGAGCCGTTTTTCACGGGGCGCCTCGGCGAATAAGCACCTTAACGAACATGTCGGCCACGCGTCATAAGCCGACTAATAAGCTTAAGCCAACGCTGGTACTGATGAACTGGCTGGTTACGGGAAATTTATGCGTACATAACTTGCTGCCGTTTTGGAAGTAGACGCATGATGGCAGCCAAGAAGAGGCGGTGGGTCAAATGACAGAACGCAACAACTTCGCCCCGGATCAAGCCGGATGACGCACGGGAGCGGAGCGCTGTCGTGCCCAGGCAGGTGGGCCGACTGATGTGAGTAGCCACCCGCAGCAAAGATCAAGCAGGATGACGCAGTAGAACATGTCGGGTCCAGACAGTCAGCAATGCTCTGACGTACGTGGGCAGTGGCGCATGGACAAGCCAGCAGCGACGTATGAAAGCCGTCCAGTAACGCCCTCCCCCTCCCCTCGCCCGCCCGACCGCCCCAATGAACCGGCGATTTCAAAGGACCGCGGTTAGTAGCATGCCTGATGAAACGATCTAACGAAACGACCCCGACGCTAACAACGCCCGAGGCCATTTCGCCGTCTTGGCCTCGGCGCCCTTGAGCTGGCGTGGGGAGCCTCCGTGCATGGGGCACGCGGCATCCCACCGCGCCGATGAACTGGTGGCCGCCGTCAGGGCTGGCGAGCTCTCGGCGACCCGCCAGACGGCTACTCAGCGCTCTGTCCGCCGGGCTGGAGGCCCGGCCGGCGCCCCGCGGACGGTGTCAGCCGGCCGGCCGGCGAGGCGGCTACCATGCACGTGCTGCGATGCTGCGGCGGAAACTATACAGGCGGGGCCGAAAGACATGCGTGTGAAGCAGGTTTTAAATAAGGTAGGTCCAATAATGCACGCTTACTTGCCACGTCAAACCAGCGGCCTTGGCATCGTTGTCACCAATCACCAATCCGCGAGTCCATTGGCACCACTCAACTGGTGCACTAACTATATGCCACTAGTACAGTTGACACCAGGGAGACCCGGTCCACGGGGTCAGAGCTGCCCAACACCAGGGAGTCACTGGTACAATTCGCTTCACGCAGCTCCGAACTACGGAGATAATTCACCAGCGGCCAGAGGACCGGTCTAAAGCCTCCGCTAGCTCACAAGGCGCGGGTCGATAGGCGCTTGGGTTAGCACATTTCCCTGATTGGCCCGGGCGCGGCTTGTCACAGCTGACCGTCACCAGGCCGGGGCCCGAGTCCGGCCCGAGTCCGGCCCGAGTCCGGCCCGCGTCGGCCGCGGCGCCGGCCTCTGCCGGCCCAGCGTCGGTCGATTTTTTACACAGATCGCCTGCATAAACAAGCGACGCGCCGGGCGGCCCGGCGCTCGGGTCGATCGGGAGGGAGAGAGCGGGGGGAGGGAGGGGGGGGGGGGGGCTGGGCGCGGTGCCAAGCCGCGGCAACAGCGAGCCCCGGGCGGCGCGGCGCCCGCCTGTAGCGCGGCGGCACGGGCAGACCCACCACTGCCGGCCGTGGGGGTCGCACCCCAGTAACATTAGGGCAGATCGCATGCTTTCTTATTTCTTATGCTTTGAACAAATAATTAGCATCAAAACAGCAATGAAACGCATAAACATTAAGAGCGTGGTTCGTCCATGGCACGAGAGACCGTCCAGCAGGAATGGAGCTAAAGCACACCAGCAACGGCGCTGAGCAAACAGCTTACAGCACACCTGTTTTCCAACTGGAGTGATGCATTCAACGTTGCGCTCCGGATTCCGAGTTAAAGCCTCACAAATTCTTGAATTTAAAAAAATAAGGTGCTTAACCGTCAAGTATGGTGAGTGAGGCCTAGAAGAGGATGCAGTGGCTAGCCCACAGCGCCTGCGCGCGAAACCAATTCCCTACCTCTCGTTTCCTGCACCACAGCAGCGTAGCGCAGCACCAAAATGCTCACCTGCAGCACCAGCAGGCCGGTGGGCAGCACCAGACTGAGGCAGAACTTGTGCGCCGCCTCCCAGAGTCCCATGCGCCGCACCTCGCGGATCTCGGAGTACGTCACCGGCGTGTCCATGAACCCCTGACGCTGGAACACAACGAGAGCACACCGTCAGGCGACACAGCACGCGCTGCAACACGGGAGGCAGCGGATCGTGTGAGGCGGCACAACACGCGAGACAGTGGATCTGGGATCCAAACACTTAATGGGAGCGACAGTGCCCGAAGCTTCTGCGCCCCACGCCACATGGGGGCGCGTCGGTCGGGAGACCCAACACAACACAGGATCGCACGGGCCAGAGGACCCAACACAATCCACGAGCGCACGGGCCAGGAACCACAACGCTACGCAGGAGTGAGCTGTCAGGAAGACATCGTCAGCAACCGCAATGCGTGCCCCATCCCATCCCATCCCCCATTCTCCACCGCGCGAGGGCGTCCAACCTGCACACCATGGCGAAGAGATCAGGGGCACGAACCTAGTAGCCTGCACCGTAAAGCAGAGTGAGTGCCGGCTCAGCGCACCACCCTGTTTCTCTCCCCCCCCCCCCCCCCCACCTCCAGACCCGGGCTAACCGCAACGAAGGCGGACGCGACGAATACAGTAGGTCTCAGCCGGACGCGCGCTCCACTCTGCCGGTCGGGCCGCCGCTTCCGCCATTGCCTCACAACGCGCGGCCGCGCGGCGCACTTTCGCCACGGACGCTCGCGGCACGGAATGCAGTGACGCGTTACGCCGTGATCGACCGGCGTCACGCGGCGGGTCAGCGGCGCCGCGTGATCTGACCTGTCACGCTGCGTGGCGTCACGTCGTGACCCCGAGTCGCACACGCGTGTCGATGGCGCCGCATAAAAGGCGCGGCCGGACCCGAGAGCGGCAAGTCACAACCGAGCTCGGCTCGCAACAGACGCACTCAACATGAAGGCTCTGGTGAGTTGGTCGAGGCAGCGGCCCGGTTGCCACCAGGGGCGCGGCTGGACCGGTCCCGTTAACGATTTCCCACGCCTAATCGCGTGTAGCTTAAAGTACCGTTTTGGACTCAGCGCGAGCGCGATGGACGTACTTTCCTGGACACTCCGGCTTCCACGCCTTCGAGTGGTGGATCTAAGAAAATGTCCAGCATTAGCTTAATGTCGGCAGCGCTTTGAACATCGGGAATTCACGCAGATCTGCGCTCGATCTGTGGCCGGCTGCCTTGACGGTTTGGCGGCGAGGCCGACTGCCGTGGACCTAGCCCGGACCGTTGCTGGGGTGGATTCGGACGAGCCGCGGCGTGACCGGGGGATATCGGACGGCGGGGCACGCCGTCGCAACTGCACGGCTGCACCGAGACCGATGGAGTAGCGTGAGAACCCCGCTGCCATTCAGACCAGTGACGTGGGCGTGAGAACCCAGCTGCCGTTCAGACGGGTGGCACTGAACGTGAGAACTCAGCAGTCGCCCAGACGACTGGCATTGAAGGTGAGAACTCAGCAGTCGCCCAGACGAGTCGGCACCGAACGTGAGAACTCAGCAGTCGCCCAGACGAGTGGCACAGGACGTGAGAACTCAGCAGTCGCCCAGACGAGTGACGGACAGGCGGCAGCGGATCCCTGCTGCTGGCGCACCCACCATCGACAGCGTATCTCGCGGGTGACGCGGGGAAACTTCGGAATGCATAAGTATATACTGCACGTTCCTGGGGCAGGCCCCAACGATTTACACTCGGAGCGTGCAACTTGGTAAGTCCGACCCTCCCAAAGATTTCCTCGAACTGCCAGCCTCCCTGACGTCAGCACGGGCGGTCCGTGCGCATTGACCGCCAGCTCACCCGGCGGTGTGAGCAGTGAGGTGTGACGGTGGGCGGCTCGTGCTCACCTGCACCCTCCCTCTGCTCCAGTCACTGCTCGTCCTGCTCTGCGCGTTCGTCGCCCTCTGCCAGGCCTCGCCCGGGGGCTACGGTGGCTACGGAGGCGGCGGGTACGGCCACAAGAAGTACGGCGGGTATGGCGGTGAGTGCCCGGCTACCCCAGCCCCAGCCCCTACAACGCGGCGCGCTAGCAAACAGTCACAACAGCAGCGTCAGCGCAATCGCATGGACGAATGGTGGAGTACGGAGGCGATTTTCAGAGCACGGAGCAGCCCAGACGTCTGAAGACTGCGCCTCACTGCCATCTGGCAGACTGTGTTCACCAAATCAGCTCGGACTCGCGTCATTCGTTAGATTTGTCGCTATTTGTCATTCACTTTTGCCCCAGCTGGAGTCGTCCAAAGGACCTGCAAGGGTGACAAGTTGCACGCTATCCTTGCACTGGCGGCGTTCCGGGCCAAAGCACGGCCGTCCAGACGGTGGCCTCGATTCCTAAGCTGTGGCCGCTGCGAACATCGCTCAGGCTCTATGCCATCACCGCCGCAGTCCAGCGCCGTCATCGCCCCACCGACAGCTGATGGCTGATGACTTTCACAGGTGGCGGCTACGGAGGGGGCCACAAGAAATACGGCGGCGGGGGCTACGGTGGCGGCCACAAGAAGTATGGCGGTGGCGGCTACGGCGGTGGCCACAAGAAGTACGGTGGCTACGGCGGCGGCGGCTACGGCGGTGGCCACAAGAAATACGGTGGCTACGGCGGCGGCGGCTATGGTGGTGGCGGCTACGGTGGCGGCCACAAGAAATACGGAGGCTACGGCGGTGGCGGCTACGGCTACCACTAACGCCCCCACCGCTGCCGGTCGCTAAGCCGGCGGCGTCGCAGCCTCCTCCATCTCCCCTGCCCCCATCCCCACAGACATGACGCTGGAGTAGCTTCCGAAGTGGACGGACTCGCGTCAGGCTGCCCGCCAGTCGGCCTTCCTTTACCACAGCGTTGCGGGGTGATTGGCGCCGTGTGGGCTCGCGACCGCACGCACCAGCACCCCGCACGCGCAACGGTCACGTGCAGAGACCGTCATCCAGTACGCCACGAGCTTTTGACGGTGCAATTCAGTGTTGGTGCTTTCTGCGAGCTGTTGTGCTTCAAACCCCAAACCATGCGACCTCAAATACATGCAGGTACTGCAACCGGATGCATGCGTTTTGATGTACCGAATGTGATCGTGAGCCGAGGACCTCGTGACAGACGTCCACCACTATCGCGTCACGTCACGACGTGGAGCGGTTCGTGGCCGGTAGCGGCCAGCAGATGTGGTCAGTCATCGCAAGGCTTGAATGCCGCACATTTCCTCAGCAATCTCCTGCTGACCGAGCCAGCGCACGGAGCCCCATCAGTTCAACGAGAGCGTGCACGAGGCCTCGCCCACCTGCAGGAATGCAACACCGCCAGCTAGCGGCGTGCGGTGCGGGAATACGGCTGGTGCCTCGGATCATCGACGTCCGCCTCCGTTCGATGTAAGTACGGTTCAGACACTGCGGGGCTGGCGAGGCGCCCCGTAGCGCGACGCAACGCCCGGAATGCACCAGAGGCACTCAGTGCCATAACGAGGGGGTGGTCGGTACGGGTGGGTGACGGGAAAATCTCGCAGCATCAGATGATGAGACGGACAGTCAGCTCAAATCGCTGAGATGCAAGCTTCTACGAGTCAGCCTTTACGAGCTTGCGCAAAGCGGCCGTTTTTCTTTGTCGCACGCAGTTGTAGACGTCAAACAACTGAGAAATACACGCAATCAACGTGCATGAAGGCGTCAACGTCAAGCAGCCTCTGGAGCATAAAAATGGCCTCACAATGACGTCTAGAAACGTATGCTCGACGTCCTCACAATGCGCGTGCTCTGACAGCGCAGCATCACTCGGAGGTCGACCACAGCGCCACCGGGCCGCTCCCTCATTAGACCCCCCCCCCCCCCCGGGCCAACAGATGTCCGTGCTTACATTGCACACGGCTGGAGCAGGGTAATTGCCAGGGAGCACGCGGTGCCCGCGTGCTTCCCCTCCCCTCTCGCCCGCGCCGCCAGCCCGTGATTTCGGTCGGACGGGACGTGGCCCAGTCCACGTTCGCAGTTGGAAAGAAAGAAAAAACCGCGATGGAATGCCTAAGGCAGGTGTTCGCCTCCGCAGAACTCTGCTAGGTCACTGGTGACGCGCACGTATTTGTCTATGCACCAAGTGTCTGTGTACCAAGTGTCTGTGTACCAAATGCCAACCACGCGCTGTGTACATTCGACCCGCACACGCTAAGAGTGCACAGGTGGTGCGATTTACAGCGTGAGCATGCCCAAATCAACCGCAAGAACCTAATGTCTTCGACCAGCTGGACGCCTCTTCTTATTTCCATGCGTTCAAAATCTGCAAAGCGCTTATCGCGCACGGAAACATTCGTGCCATTTTTTTATCTCCCCAACTAGGGTGAAGCACGTGGGGCTCCGGAGCTGGCGCCGGCAATTTTAGAAACAAAGTCGAGCATGGTAACGGTCGCTATGGGGCGCCCGGGCAACCGAAGTGATGCGACCAACCCAGCGGACCAAACTCTACGCGAGTCAGCAACCCAAATCCAAACGTGCGTCACGAGCTCCTTAAAACTGATCTCTAAGTCCTGTGTCCTAAACCAGCCCACTTCAGAGGAGCTGGCTGCGGTCATGCGCAGCCGAGATATTCACAGCGGCAACCAAGTCCTCCGCCAAGCAGATAACGTTCCGCACACCGCGCCCTCACCCGCGACACCGCACCCAGACAGGGGCTCCAAACCTTCAACCCGCGTCACCGGCCCAGTACAGCCGGGCCTTCGTACTGTGCCATTCATGCCCGGGCCGCTACGAGACCCGGCCGACCACTAAGCGGTGACACCACAGCGGGGCTAACCGCCCCGGCGCTGTCAGCCGCGCGGTGTTTACCGTCGCTGCCCGGCCGCCCGCGCCGTCCGTCCCACCTTACTCACATCCCGTGAATCAGGCGGCGCGCGTGTCGGCGGCGCAGCATCGGGCGGCCAGGCGGCGCCGGGGCGGGGGCGGCCCGCGGGTCCGCTGACGCGACCCGAGCGCCACCCGGATGTGCCGGCCGCGCCACATAGGTCAGCGCGCGCCGAGTCCACTCGCCGCGGCCAGAAGGCACGCCGCCTGCGGCCAGCAGCCCGGTGGCTCGCGGCGGTTTTAGCTGCGGGGCTGCTGCGGAGGAGGAAAGCCCACCGATCACCCCGTCATGCAAACGTTTTTTATTTTATTCTGACGAATGTGACGACAGGTCACATTTACCGGTTTTGAGCATTCGGCGCGATTTTGGAGGACGGTGACATGAGGATGATCATGACTGATGAGGGCGATCGACAATGGAGTCTGAGATTCATGAAGCGCAAGGCCATCGTGTGGTGCAAAAGTGGGGGCCTCGCTGTTCGGGCCTTTCGCCACTTTTTACGCTGAAACAACTTACCACCATGCAGCACACCAGGGAATGATGGTTAAAGGGCGTTGAAGATTGAAGGTCAAGCAATAGCCTTTTTTAAATGCCCGATGGTTTCAGCGACGGACGTGCTAACGAGTGAACGCTCGCATTGTTCTCATGTACCGTTCGCTAGCATGTTCATCACGGTGACTGGCTAAATCTCTACCACTAAGTCTTGGCATATTGAAGGTGGTACATTTTCAGCACAAGAGCTAAAGGTCATCTCTTGGCAGGATGAGGTGCGGCTTACCAACGGATTAACGCCGGCATAATCTACTATCACGATGGATTTAGATAGCACTGCAAGCTTTGAGCACACTGATACCCGAAGCCCCACGCCTTTCTCCTCGGAGATACTGTCAGGCATTTGCTGACGCTTCGGAAGAACTCGGACGTTCTAAAGAGGGTTCACAGGCCACCATGCCGCATGAGGTCCGTTGCCTCATCACGCGCACCCACGCACATTTGCAACGGATACTTTCGTATATTGAAGCTGACAGGTTTGAAACTGACTGACGCCACCCGAATTTGAATGAACCACCCACGCAACCGACATTGCTCCGCGACGGAACCCAGTGACGAAGTGCACAACAACCGTGTGTTCCTACCCCTCACCCGCCCCTGTACACCGCAGCACAAAACCCATACACTCGCTTCGCAGCACCGGTCTACATCCCGCGGCCGCTCTGAAGCCTTGCTCGCAACCTCGCTCCCCCCCCCCCCCCCTTGCCGCTCAGGTCGGGCCGCGCGCCGCCGGGCGGAAAGGGCCCGCCGCGACCTTAGTGACCCCGACCCTGCGACACGCCCGGCTGAGCCGGACAAGGGCGGCGCCCCGCCACGCGTCCGGCTCCGGCGCTGGCCGACGCCGCCGGCCGGGCCACCACCGCGCCGGCTGAAGGGCGATGGAGCGCGCGCCCAGCGCGGACGCTGCAGCTGGCGACGGGACGTGAGCGCGAGATGGCGGTGATGTGGGCTGTTAGCGGGGAAAACGCGCCGAGGTGGGCTGGTAAGCAGCTAAAGGATGCGAGTAGGGCGTGAGCGCAGAGAATGTGGCGAGACTGGTGCTAGGAGTGTTCGTGGGTATTAGCAGCGTTTAAGTGGATTGTGAGGGGAGCAAATGCCGTGCAGCCAGCTGCAGCCCGGGGAAAGCTGATGATGCCGGGCGTAAGCAGGAAATAATAAACAGGGGGCCGGTGGTAAGGTGCTTAGCTAGGCTGGGATGAGTCGCAGGCTGGGCTGTGGACAAGGCGAGCCGACAGGTAAGATACGGGTGGTGATAGCCAGATGGTGATGAGCACGTGGTGAGTGCCCTGAAGGCTGTGACGTTCTCGGCGCGTGGTGACAGGGTGCTCTACAAGCAGCAGGTAACCGCTCCGTCGGACAGCGACCGCGCATTTCGTAGAGAGTGTGTGAATGCTCCGAGCTGCGAGTGGGTGCTCTGTAGGTGCTGAGAGGGTGCTTTGTCAATGGTGAGCCGGTGAGCTATACGGCTGCTGCGCGGATGCTTCGTAGGCAGTGACTAAGTAATCCGTACACGGTGCGGGGAAGCTCCGTGTGCGGGAAGTGCGTACCGTACGCCGCAAGCATCTAGCACTGTTGAACGTATTTGCTGCATATATTGGCTGCATCCCATGATCGCCGTCACGGCAGCAGACGTGGAGAGTCGACCGAAGCGGCGCCACGCGGCTCGATTCGTACCAACGGGGGGAGGGGGAGGGGGACAAACACAGATCAAACACAAGGGACGGAGATTAAACACAGCTGCAATATGCCAGAACGCGTGTCAACAGCGTGTGTTACCCCACTCCTTAGCCCGGATTCAAGTGATAGGGGAGTGCCGAAGGAGGGTCTGAATGGCTTACGCCGACTCGGGGTTCTCGGCGTGGGGAAAATAGCTGGAAGAGGCGCAGCTGCGCTCAAAGGTTCATCAGATTCAACGCCGTGGAGCGCGGCGCCTTGATTTTCTCCAAGTTTTTCGTAATGATGTCGTGCAGAATGGCGTAGTGGTTGCGAAGTTCGGTCAGCACTTGTCGAAGGTAGTGGTATTCGTTCTCATCCAGCTGTCTCACCAGTCTTCGGTAGTCTTGAATCTGCGGGTACTTCACTGTCTTAGACACGGCCTTGCCTCGGTTTTTAAAATATTCTGGAACGTGTTCGATGAACTCGGCTGCCTGCGCCTCCACTATCTTAATCTCCAACAGAGACTCTTCTTGGATAGATACACCAAAATTATTCCCATCTTCTATTTTCGGAATAAGCAGCGTGATCCAAATCCGCACCTGGCTGGTTTCTTGCATCAAACGGGACACCATCGGCTTCAGCGTATCCACCATACCAACAATGTGTTTGTTACAGTTAATATGGGAGTCCTCGGCAGGCACCGTGCTTGAACAGAGGCTTTCAGGAGAGAGATCGGTAAAGAACGGCAATTTTAGGACCTCGTCGAAGGCAATAACTCTTTGCGGAAATACCTCCAGGACCAAAATTTCGGCATCCTCTCTCATTTGAGCCTTAAAACTTTCATGGAGCTCTGCTGCCCTAGCAGCCATCGCCAGAAGAAAACCGATATGGAAGTATCACTAAAATCAACCCGCCAGCATCAGCTTTGACACAGGAACTGCATTAAGCTGGGCCCAATGAAAACAGATTGTGGTAAAATGCCTAATGACGCCTTACTAAAAGAAGATAGCTATTTAAAAATGCTGATGTTGCACGCTGATTTACTACGCTACCACAGAAGCTTCGTCCCTCTCGGAATTTGCATTGAACGATGTAAACTATGACCAAAAATATACAAAAGCGCGTGACATCATCTATGTACGTCTCCTTGAATGGAGGTGCAAATGTTCCATTGCCTACGTTGTTTACAGCCGAGAAAAAAATAATAGCTCTCACTGCAACCCTGACAAGCGGCAAACACGCCAAGCGCATTCCGTCAGCTGCGTTGGAGCTGCTACATTGCTTTTCAACGTCCCGCCGGTCATGCACATCGAGTGGAAACGCACGCCAACAACAACAGTCCGACCTGGCCCCGCAGCTGCTACTCCGTGTTATGATATCGCTCAGCATTAGCATGCAGCATACCAGCCGCTGTCAGATCCGTTTACCCCTCGCCTTGTGTCAGCTTCGTTTGACGTCACTGGTGCGTTTCGACCTCGCCGGCCGCTTCCACCCGCCATCATCACGACAGCGGTCCACGGCCGGGGCCAGCAAGGTCGGGTCGCTGACAAGGCTGGTCCATCACAGGCGGGGCGTCCAGAGGGGCCGCTGGCCGCGGCTTGCATTGTCGCACGGCCAGGGAAGGGACAGGCGGTCAGTACGCGGGCTGAGCCTGAGCGCATCCAAGGGCGCGGGACCCGGGAACGCAGGGGCGCACCCAGCGCGCGGGACCCGGGAAACGCAGTGGAGCGTTCAAGCCGCGGCATCGGGGGAGCGCGGTGGCGCACGCGGGGCAGGGGACCGGGCAAAATGCCAGGGGCACACCCAACGGACGGAAGGGGAGTGGGAGAGCACAGTGGCGAACACGGGGGGAGACCTGACAGGGCTGCAGTTGGGTACACATAAAGGCATGTTCGGGACTGTGGGGGGCGGATAATCAGACGTGCTCCGGGCCAACATGCTGTCCCAAAACATGTTTACGAAGGATTTAGCGTAGGCAAGTTCTTTAACTTCATAACAGAGAGACGGGGCAATCTAAAAGCAGCTTTCCAGCCTGAGCAAACACCCGGCGGCGAAAATGTCTCATGAAGGCAAATGTGCGCATACGTCGGCATCTTTCAATGCGAGGCATCCGCGATGCGTACGCCCGCCACGCGTGGCAGCCTAATTCGAGCGTTCGGAGCCGCATTACGACTTGGTTGATCACGGTGACATCATCGTGAATCAACTGTCAGGTGCAGTGACCCTGTCACGTCATGTCAGCCGGCTACCAGGCGCAAATTCGCAGACCCGCTCGCTGATACATACGAAAAAGGTCCCGCGGAGTACTCAAAACCGGTGCCTCGCACGGACGAAGCTTATAACACGCGACGGAGGTCAATGTAGGAAGCGAAGGACCGGTACTGCGGTCTGGAAGACATGTACCGGGCTCCCAATACTGCGACGTTGGGTGTGAGTCCGCGGCAAGGGCAATGTTGCGCCACGCCGACATGGAAAGGTCAGGTTTGACGGGTCACTGGGTCGAGTTGGTGCACGGCAGCAGTTTATTAATACGTGTCTGGCAAAATCAGATTTTTCGCAGCCCTGTTTGAAGAAGAAAGTTTGCCGTAAAGTTTTCCCATGGTTTGGAATCGGTTTAGAATAGGTGTAAATGCCTACCTGGCAATTTCACCCAGCCTGAGATCCACGTGCTAACCAATTCAAATGAAATTACCACTGAACCAGCAGCACAACACATGCAACTTCGGCGGCAATTACGCGGTGAACGAGCGCGGTTCTACCACGCTGCACCGGCGCATCCAATCGGCCACGAACAGCACCGCCGCCAACCTCGTCTGTATTCAGCACAACTTCACCCGGATGTGGTCGTTAGAGGGCGGAACAAACAGCTCCCGTTCTGGTGGCGACTGTCTGCGTCCGTGTCTGCGTCAGCGTCTGCGTCAGCGCCCAGCCAGTGGAGCGGCCGTTGCGCGGTGCACAGTGCACAGAGCACTGCCGGCGGCCCAGCACGTGCGGCGGACGCGGTCGGCGGTCCGCGGCGGTACCGCGCGCTGCCCCGTACCGCGGCTTCCCGGCTGATTCACACGCACGTGTCGAGGGCCGCGGACAGCGTCGTTGCAACTTCCGCCGGCTGGTCCCCTCTGGTGACCTCCAGACGCATCGGTCGGCCGTTCGCCCCCAGAAAACTCCCACAGCCACCTACCGAGCGGCGGCTCCTTCAGACCGGCGTCCGCCCTCCACTCCACCCTGACGAAGCTGACCACGATCCGTTCATTTCATGACCCCACCCAAGGTCTCGCCTCTTGCCCAGGGGATTCCCCCCTTCCATCGTGCTCTGCATCACTTCTCCGCATACCCCTCCCACGCTCTTGCGAGCACTTGCTAACTCGTTACGCCCGCGGCCTGATGCACGAGGCCGGCGCCGTCACCTCCTTTTCACCGTTCGCCCCGTCCCCGTCCGGCGTCGCACTCAGTCGTCGCCACCGCCTTGTTAGACCCATGATGACGCACCAAACACGTCCCGACGTCCACACCCACGCGTAGCACCATCGCCATATCAGGCAGCCGGGCGGACACTCTGCGAGGACCCGCGCCGTATCGGGCGCGAGCGACCGGCCGGCGTCGCCCTCCGCCGGCGCCACACGAGGACGGCGTGTCGCGAGGTCACTCGGTCGTGCCTTGTCCGTGCGAGGTCACTGTGTTGTGCCCTGCCGGCGCTCCAATATGTCAAGAGGACGACGGCTCACAGGCTCCGCGTGGGGGCTGTCCTCACGCGGATACTGAGCGGTGGCACGCCTCACGCTGGCGGAACAGGGGGGCGGGGCACTGGTGCCATGCTCCCCCAACCAAAGCCATAAAAACGTTAACTCTTATCTCTCCATGCCTCGATTTTGATTAATTTTGATATTGGCAAGGAACTGGGAATTCCATCGCCCCAAAATGTGATGTTGCATAGATCTTTGCTACCGTCAACGGAGCCTCGATCTGACTGTGGGCCTTGCTATCCACGCTATGGCTCTTTCGCTCCCCCACGTGTGAATAAAATCGCCCAGTGGTATAAAAACGCAACAAAAAACAAACATAAGATCCCATATTTTTGGGAGGAGTCCGTGCTTCAGCTGTCCAATGGGTTTTATGCAGCTTGAGGATCCAATTTTGTGGATTTTATTTTTATGCAATTTTAGGATTTTATTCGGCAACAGATCCAGTGGATTTCATGCAGCTTGGCGCCCTGGCGCGCCGTCACTGCCAGGCAACGCTCGAGAGTCACAGACCACCCCTCCCCCTCCCAACCACTCTTCGCCACCATCTCTCCTCCCTATCGTCGGCAATCAGCGACGGCCCCACCACCCCCCAACCACCCTTCGCCGCCCTATCGTCTGCAATCAGCAGCGACAATCTGCCTGCGAGCCGCCAAACAACTCCGCCAGACATCTATCCACTTCTGGGTCAGATACCGAGCGCACTAAAACGACTGATATTCCCTCCCCTCTACACCACATACCAGGGATATAAATGGTCCAGAGGGGCAGGCGCGTTCGGCTGAAAAAGTGTTTTATCGTCCCGGCTGAAAACCATCGGGGAATCCCCTGCTGCCGCCTCCCCCAGGTCCGCGACTCTCACGCTTGGGAAACAGCTGGCCGGCGGGGTGAGGGACGACCGGATCGGATCCCGGGGCGGCACTTCGGAATGCTGCGGCGGACGTAACGGTGGCGACCTGGCATACCGCGGCCGGGACGGCGGCGGGGCGACATGATGTGAGGCAGGCTCGCCCGTGCAGGAAAGTCTGCGGAGAAGGCGGCGCCAGTTCTCCAAGTCACCAGCGGGTGCGGCTGCCTGGCTGCTATGGGGTGACAGCCGCGTGGCGCGCGGCGCGAGACCGCGCGGATGTTGCGTCTGTCAGGCGGAAGGCATATCGCGACGCGACATGACATGACGTCTGAGGTTATGTCTGTCTGTCTGTCTTAAGATCTATGCCGTCTAGATATATGTCTTTGTCTGAGGATACATGATACCACATTGGAGGAAACTACTTTATTCCCGCCTCTTGACGCCCATACAAGGTGTTAACACCGGCATTTCTTTCGTGACGACTCGAGCACAGCAGCATCAATTGGTTCAACGAAAACGAATGTCGGTGCGTGCCAACAGCCCAGCTGAGATAACATCGCGCCACCACCTATCACCTCAAAAGCAGTCGGCGTACAGCCAGCAATACAATTCCGGACTAGAATGCCACACAACATGTAGGTACTACGGCTGACCTCACCAACAGGCACTCACAGGCACTCGGCACTCGGGCACTCGGGCAGCACAGGCACTCCGAGGACGCGGACTGCTGGTCACTGTCGGCCAACATAGCAGCCTCTCAGCCAATGCGGGCGAGTGACAAACCGAAACCAGCGTTAAGTTCTGGAACTGGACATCTCCACCTGCTGCACCACAGCAGTCAGTGTCTCCTCTCCTTTTCCGAGTTCGAGAGACGCCGGCGTTACGCGCCATAACATTCATCTTATCCGTGAAATTCCACAGATGCAGCCGCTGGGTGGTTACTAAACGTGCGACCGTGCAGACGTCGCGTCTGATTTCCCTCGGCCCGCGGCCTCATGTGGACCTTACGTAAGCCCCCGCACCGCCACATGGCGTTGAGGGACCGGTTCATGGCAGCCATTTCGCTGATCAGTGGCAGTGGGAGAACTCGTATCCAACCCACTCAATCAAGCTCATTACTCAGCTCATCGGGGGTAGACTCTGACTTGATCCGCTGATCATGTCTGTTTGCCCCACGTGGGACAAACCTTCCTCTCGCTTTGCCCGTGAGGAAAGACCGGGATTAACGACAAAACTGCTCGACGTGGCTGTAAACTGAACCACGAAACGCTCCCAGTGATTACCGGTCACGAGTGGCATGCTCTGACTTCTTTTCGCCCGCGCGCTGCCCACCCGCCTTCGCGGCGCACCCCCTTCGCCGCGGGACTCCTCCCCTCCCCTCTTCCCGTCTCACCTCGAAAGAAGGGAGAGGGAAGGTCACCAGCGGCAGCAACTGCCACCATGGAAACGGGACGGCCGGTCGCAGGCTGGCAGTCGGCCCGCGTCGTGGGCGTGGCTGGCTGGCAGCCACTCCCAGCTGGCCGCCGACCCCTCCCCTAGCTGCGACGCGTGCCCACCTGGTAGCAGACAGCCGGCGGAAGGCCCACCAGCGCTGACACCGAGACGGCCGCAGGGGAGGGGAGGGGAGCGGGGGATCGCAGCTGGCTAGACGGAGATGCGGGGTCTGGAATGCCTCCGCAGATGACACGAACAACACACCTCCCATACCAACCCGTGCCTGGTGCAGCTGCAGCATAACTATCGCCCGCCAATGCATGCCTTGCATAGGACCGGTCTACGCGCCCAAACAAAGCCGATAAATACGCCCCTTCCCCTTCCTCTTATGGCATGCCCTCCTCAGCTCTCACAGGCAGGGCGAGGGAGCCACATTCCGACCGTGCTGCAATTCAGGTGACTACGCTGGTTGATCGGTGTGCGGACAGCAGAGTCGTCGCCTGCACCTCATCACTACAGTCCAAACGGTCGAGTCATGTATTCCTGGCGTCCGTCACCAGACGCAGGACACCACCCCGGTGCTCCTCCCTCCAGCCCGGAGCTGCCCTCCCTGCATCCTCACTTCACCGTCCCCAGCCGATCAGCACCGCTGGCCGCTCCATCCTCGGAGCTCCTCCCGAGCGGAGAAAGCCCCAGCTGCCGCGCCGGTCGGCTATGTGGGCCAGGGTCGCCGGGATGGGTGCAGCCGCCGCCTCGCGCGCACTTCCTGACAGCGGCAGCGCCGCGCCGACGGCCGCCTGGGCTTCTCTATCGTTGGCATGTCGGAACAATCCCATGGAATGCGCGTCGCGTGCGAATGTGACCTGATGCAAGCCGCGAGTACATCACCTCCTAAGTGACCATTGTCATAGGTTAAGTTGCTGTCAAAAAACCTGTAAGAGATGAGCCGCGTAGTGGATACATAACGGAGCAGTTTCCGGTTTGACGTGGCAATCTAGAACTGACGAACTTCGTCACACGACATTTTGCCTCGCCGTAGCTCACACCGCGCAGGACTTTCTCGCGCTCGACGTAAATCGTCCGCCACAACCCAATATCAGCTCTCACAGCAGACAGCGGGCCACACCAGCTCAGCGTAAGACGGCGACGACAGATGGCTGAGCCGGGCCGCTCGGCGTCGGCGGCCCGTCCGCGCGGCTTGGGACGTCGCCGGGGGCTCGCCAAGTGTCGAGACGTCGCCGAGGGTCGTCCGCGCGGCTCGAGACGTCAGCGGGGCTCGTCCGCACGGCTCGGGGCGCCGCCGGGGACCAGTCGGACCCGGGCCCGGCCTAACCACACCTGGCATGCGGTCTCCAAGCCAGGCCGAAGTACCCGTGGCCGCCGTGACTCCACCCACGCAGTCAGTCGGGCGAGCACATGACAAAGGAGCCAGGCCAGGCGGAGGCGGGAGGGGGGAGTACAAAGGTACGTGATTATGCGCCCGTGCTTCAGTGGAGGCGAGGGCCCCAGCAATGCGTGACGCCAATCGCGTCCACTCCACCTTCCCACAGTTCTGA
>NW_023596818.1:3554090-3567682 GCF_011947565.3 Pollicipes pollicipes
GGACATCACGCGCGCCACACTCAGGTGCGGTTCGGCGAAGCAGGCCTCTCCGCCGCCGTACGCTCCGAGTGCGGCCGCCGGCGCGGTTGGAATGTGACGCACGGGCTGACGCAACCCTGCCCGGGGCCTGGCGGCGGCCACCGCCGCCGACGTCCGGCGGCTTCTAGTCGCGAGAAGCAGGATACCAGACGTCAGATACGAAACGAGCGGCGAAGGATGCGATGCGCCATGCCGGAGAAATACGGGAGGCGAAAAACAAGACGCGGTCAGCGCGACGCCAAGAGGGCCACGCCAGACGCCAAGCCTGGGAGGCGAGGCGCGAGCCACAGCACAGAGACGTGCGGGTAGCGGTTCTCTGCACCACCAGAAGGCTGCGATCGGGTGATACGGCTCGGTGCTGCTAATCGAGGGTTGCTGGGTACGACCATGTAATACGACAGCCGCACACGGCGGTCGGGCAGTTAGGGGCGGGAGTGGCGCGGGGGGGGGGGGGGCGAAGGCCGCACGCGGCACAAGTACACGACGGTCTGCGCGTGTTCACGCTGCTAAGCTCTGACCGTGCAACGCCGTAAGAATATTCGGCACACCATGACGGGCAAGGAGCACAAAAAATAACATGATGCCGTATCGTCATCGCGACGAGTAAGAGGCAATAACAAAGTTCTGGTTGACCATGTCCCGACCACGCGATACGTGCATGGCGCAGTGAAACAACCCCCTCAAACGGCATGTCACGTGAACAACAGCCGTCGCCGATGACGACCGGTGACTTACCTGGAACATCGTAATTTTCAGACGTCACCGCTCACGACGCCACTGCCCAGGCGCGTCATTTTCTCCCCAAATCCCAGCTTCAGTAAATGCGCCGCGAGTGGTGTCGGATTCGAGCCTGCTTTCAACATGGCCATGCAGGGGGCCGCAAACGCCGCGGCGACGCCCGCGGAGCGAATGGTCGGTGGCACCGCCAATTTTCCCCTACCTCCCACGTGCATCATGTTGTCATCCCCAAACAGCATACGCGGTGACAATGTAGCGCCACGCTTTGGTCCCCACAAATACGCTTTGTCACAAGCGCTTTGGTCCCGACAAAAAAGGGCGGGGCACAAAGCCCGAAGACAAAATGGGAGAGCACGCACACATCAATACTGACGTAGTGCACTGAAATGCCCGACGGTTCACAGGTAACGGGGCCACGCCGTGGCGGAGCAAACGCGCAGGGTACGCCGCGAGGCATAATGCGCCACAGCGGCGGCCGCAGGTCTCGGCGCCGAGGCGGCAGCCGTACCCGCCCGGGTCACGGCGCCGGAGGGGCGGCCGTAACCGCCCGGGTCACGGCTCTCAGGGAACGGCCGTACCCGCCCGGGTCACGGCGTCGACGGGGTGGCCGTACCCTCCCGGGTCACGGCAGACAGAGCGGCCGTACCCGTCCGGGTCACGGCATCGACGGGGTGGCCGTACCCTCCCGGGTCACCGCACGGAGGGGGTGGCCGTACCCGTCCGGATTACGCCACCGAGGGGGCGGCTGTACCCGCCCGGGTCACAGCACAGAGGGGGTGGCCGTACCCGTCCGGGTCACAGCACAGAGGGGGTGGCCGTACCCGCCCGGGTCACGGCACACAGAGGGCCGGTCGCGGTCCGGTGGGGCCGCGGGCCGCGACCGATGACGGCACAGCGTCCGGGAGCGAAGTCTGCGGCACGGGCGCACGTGCCGTGACGGCATGGGAGAGTCAGGTCACCGACGGCCGCCATTCGCGAGAATGTCCACCTGAATCACATCCGTTTGACTTGGACCGGATCCCGACGCGTCAGTGATAGCACCGGACGTGGCTACGACCGGCGCAGGCATATCGGCGTGTCGACTTGACGCGTCGTTGTCAAAGCACCGGGCCGCTTTGGCCCCGTGCGTGAAACGAATATCAATGACACGGAACGTCCGCCCAGACCCGCATACATTGACCCTGACCGGATTACGAGCCGACGCCGAGTGACAGCAGATGAAACAAGAGCCGCGCGCTACACCAGCCGCGATCCCGCCGCAAAAGGGCCGGCACTCTCACTTCTGCAGGGGTCGGAAACCCACTGGGCGTGAGGGAGGGGCGAGAACGGCGCGCGCGTGGCGGTGTCGGCCGGCCAGGCCGGAGGTCGGAATCGCCAGACGATTGTTCGGACCTTGACCCCGGCTGGGTGGGCCAGCGGGCCGCTTCCTGCTGCTGGACGCACCGGGTGAGCGTGACGAAACACGGGCAGCCGGACACGCAGCGGGAAAGTCGGTTGCGGAGAAAGGGGCTAAGTTCTCGTGCCCCTGACAGCACCCTCGAGCTTCTCCTCCCCACCCTCGCACCAGCGATGATCCCATTGTGTTGCCGGCTTCCTAATCAGCGGCATTTCCCCACCCCGGAGTTCCAGTCACAACCCATGAACATTGTCTTGCCCTTCTCTGTCACACTCTGGGGCTATTTCGACACTGGGAGCGACGCGGCGCGAACTGAAGCCGACACTGGCGGCTGCGGTCGAGTCTGGCCACGTGCCTTTGTTTTGACCACAGCCTGTACGGAGCGGTATGCGTTATCGTCACATCGCTGCATTGCTGGTAATGCACTGCAATAAACCAGTATGTCTTCAGTCGCTTTCACAGCGACTGCACCGCAACCAGATCCTGAATCAGGTCTTCGCAAAATATGCATTCCGCATCTTGCGCTCGCCGCACCGCGTGTAACACGGAATGGGACATCAAGATCAACAGTCAGAGTCTAATCTGTGCTCAGCTGTGGCACGCGCCGCGCCGCGCCGCCCCACGCCATTCCCAGTGTTGTTTGTAGACCACCCTCCCTAATCAGATACGACCAAGTCCGATACCTGGCATCGACCTGTTCCGTACCAGCCGTCCCCCCCCCCCCCCCTCTCCCGCCGGCTGACGCGCGCACGCAGCGACGACCCAGTGCAAGCGTCCGGCGACTCACGACGGCTGAACCCTGCCGCGGGAACCGCGAGGGTTTGAGGGGGCCGGGCGTCCAGCATTGCATCTGGGCGGCGTCAATGCAATGGAACCCGCCAACATTTCATCGCGTGACATTTTATGACATTTACGACATGCATGACATGCAATGCAAAATCAGTATTTTACTACCTTTCCCGAATGAAAATTGGATTTCAGTATGCGAGATTGCTTGCCAAACCTGGGGATCTACTGACTTAGTATTCCCACCACGCAGCGCCGGATTCGGCCTCCGGGCTGGGCGGCTTCGGAGATCCAAGTCCACTTCGGTCGAGAATGTCGGCTGCTCGGCGTGAAATGACCTGCTGAACAGCTTCAGCTTCGGTTCACGGATCAAGGCGGGCAGGACTGACGCCACAGGATGTGGGGCGGTGTTGCCCAAGCCCTAACGGTCCGAAGATGGGGCATCGGATCCCACGACCTTGACTCGTATCGCCAGGGCCGCAGCCGGATTTGAAGGACCCGGCAGCTCTAGCCACCCGACCCGACCAGCATCACTGAGTGGCCAACGTCTCCAAATGGCAACATGCGGTCCGTAACAGGAGCCGCGTCCACGTTATTGAGGCGCGCGTCCATGGTCCGGTAACCACCAGACGCTTCCTGGATTTGGGCGCTGGACAACAGGTAAGTCCGTCGAGGGGATGGCGCACTTGTTGACGTCACCTGCTGACGCCTGTGGATTACACTTTAAGGGCTTTAGGCTAACACGAAGCTATGCATGATGTTTCAGGCAATGAATATGGGGCCCAAGTGAGGTGCGTGCTAAATAGGTGCTGTAGAAGCGAAATCCTTGTTCGGTCGTCACTTAATTCGGGGTAGCGCCACAGCTTAGCCAGCCATGACATGACAAATCACTAGAAGATCCTGGTAAATAACGCTCATATCAAGCAGCAACATATCAGGGGGCACACAAAAACGGGGCTCCTTAGTGCTGTGATTGGCCCGACAACATGTTCTTTTACCGAACGAATTTCGAAACAAATAAGGATCTTACGCTTACGTGTTCCGAGCGAAGTCAGTGCTATGCAAATTTTGAAATAGTGCTTTAGTTGCCATTTCACCGCTGATGGATACCTTACAAGAACTGTTATAAATACGGTCATGGAAGTTGCAAACTTTTTACCTCATTCGAAGGAATTGGTCGCGCGTTTCTTCCCACCGCTATGACGCAAAACTCAATTTCAACAGCCTCACCAGGCGGAAGGGTCAATTGCCGAATAACCGTTGGAGACGCTGGACAGTTCAGACAAGTGGGCGATACAGCCCACCACGTCCGCAAGTCCTGCCTTCATTCGCTTTCGCGCGGGCAGTCGCAGCACATCGAATGTGAAAATGGGAGAACATTGAGAGGGAAAGTGGACTGAGGCTAGGCGTGACCACCCGCCGTGACTGGCGGCACGCCCAGACGGCCCGCGTCGGCGCGCGGTCAAGACCACACAGCAGAGAAGTGCATCTGAGTGCGACTAAAAAGCTACATGGTGCTAGTAGCCTGCCTACAAGCTTGCTCTCGGTCAGGGTGTACTTTCCTACCTAACGTTAGAAAAAATCATTGTACACCATTCGTCGTGTTTAAGGCATGACATATCGTAAATAATCTCAAAACAGGTAGAATCATGCTCCTACCTTCGAATTTCAATAACTTCGATGGCGGGCCCCCGAGCGCCGCGCGCACCGCACCGCCTGGACTCCCCAGCGCCGTTTCCGCGTTGCCGTTGCGTAAATACAATATTTCTGCGTACCAAGAACTGTACAAAATGTACGGGACCAAAGTAAACCATTCGTCATGTTTAAGGCAGGACAACCATAACCTAACTGCGAACCATAAAAATATTTACTTAACATAAACCATATCTACCATAACCATATTTACCATATAAACCATATTAACTGCGAACCATACTATAAACCACAACTATAACTATAAACTATACTATATAAACCATACTATAACTATAAACCATATTTACTGCGAACCATAAAAATGTACCGGGACAAGGTAGCAAGAATCCATGAAATTTGATCCTCGACGCCAACGGGACCATGGGTTGCAGGGGGATTGGGTGGGGAATGTAAAGCAAAATGAGAACGTGGCAGCTAAATAAAAGCTCACTATATGGCACCTATATATGGCATGGAACATGGATGCCAATGAGATGCTGGGTTGAAGGGGATATAGGGTGGGGAGGTTAGGTTAGGTTAGGTTAGGTTAGGTTAGGTTAGGTTAGGTTAGGTTAGGTTAGGTTAAGTTAGGTTAAGTTAGGTCAGGTCAGGTCAGGTCAGGTCAGGCTAGCTTAGCTTAGCTTAGCTTAGGTTCTGGTCTATTCTCAGTTAGGTTAGGTTAGGTTAGGTTAGGTTAGGTTAGGTTAGGATACGTTCTGGACTATTCTGGCCTGCGTGTTTCATAAATGTACCTAAACTCGATAAGAAACGATTTTGGTTGCTTTATTATTGTGACCTTGGTCCCGTACATGTTTTATGGTTCTTGATAAGCAGAAATATTGTGCTTTCGCAACAACGTAGAAACGGCGCTTGGAAGTCGAGGCAGTGCGGTGCGGGGCGTGCGGCGCTCGGGAGCTCGCTATCGTATTTATTAAAATTCGAGGGTAAGAGCATGATTCTATCTGTTTTGAAATTATTTACGATATGTTCCGCCTTAAACACGACGAATGGTTTACCTTGGTCCCGTACATTTTGTAGAGTTCTTGGTAAGCAGAAATATTGTATTTACGCAACGGCAACGCAGAAACGGCGCTGGGGAGTCCAGGCGGTGCGGTGCGCGCGGCGCTCGGGAGCTCGCCATCGAAGTTATTGAAATTCGAAGGTAGGAGCATGATTCTACCTGTTTTGAGATGATTTACGATATGTGCCGCCTTGAACACGACGAATGGTGTGCAATGATTTTTTCTAACATTAGGTAGGAAAGTACACCTACACCCTGCTCTCTGATGAATTTTAACTCGTTATACCAGCTTTTCACAAGCAAAGGCAAACACGGACCATGAACAGGGTGCCGGTAGTGAAATGGTTAACGCGTCTGCGTTGACCGCTGCGCGTCTGAGAACGCAGCGGTACGGGGTTCGATTCCCCGCGGTACCCGCACCCTCTGCCAGGGTGCTAGGCGGGCGACGCCATAGAGCCTCAGCCGCTGGATGAGTCGTAAAGCCCCAATGGCGATGACAACGACGGAACATGCACCTCGGGACTTCGCATGCATCACCGACGTCACTTTAGGTAAGCGCGCCGTGTCGTTATCCAGAGGCGTTCGCGACGCCGCACCCAGGCGGCAACGCGAGTGCAATGCCAACGCATCACAACGCACCGCGTCGGCGGCGTTCCGCCTGCTCGGGCTGGCTCGCGCACCGCAGGGAGGACGTACCGTTCTCGACTGTACGCCGTCATCGGTGACGTAGAGGTGGTGCGACTCCCAGCGGCACAGGTATTTGGTGTTGAGGAGCTTGCTGATGAGCGTGCGACCGTGCACCACACGGCACACCTGCACGCAGCCGTCCAGCACCAGCCGCACCTTGGCCCGGCACGCGTGGGGCCCGCCAGGGTCCGCGCGGATCGCCGCCGCGTAGTTGGAGTCAAACGAGGTCTGGCGCTTCTGCACCGGCACTTCGAGTGCCGCCGCTGTCTTGTCCGAGATCAGCTCTACCGAGCGGTGGTGGTCCTTCTGGTCGAGGCGACGCTTCAGAGCACACGCCGCCGCCATGTCGTCGACTGGTCCACGCGCGCACCACCCACTGCTCGCGCCCCGCAACTGCCACTGGCCGCAGAGCGCCCCTGCCTTCTGCTGTCGTCCGGCCGGGCGCCAACGCGCATGCGCGAGCGGCAGCGGGGGAGAAATTGCAGCGCTCCGGCTGGTGGGTGCCGTCCACTTTCGTGCACGCTCTCCGCGGCGCCTCCGCGGCGCGAGCTGCATGCATGTATCTGCGCAGCCGTGTGTCAGGGAGATGTCGGGATTGGGCGGAACTGGGCTGGCAAGCTGCAGACAAAGCGACGGGCGGCTGCAGCGGCATGCATCCCCGCGACCCAAGAGTGGCCTATTTATTCCCCGGATTAGAGATGTGAACTAGAGCCGCACGGAGAGCTCAAGGGGCTGGTCACAACAGAACACGCACTATTTTCATGGAACGGACAGAAAGCTTCAGCTCCGGAGCGTAGCTTTTCACCCCCACAAACACTGTATATCTGGAGGAATCTCACTCCAACAACGTCTTCGTCGAAACGCTCTAGACCAACTTCTACAACAATAAGTGCCGTTAACTAGTAGTTTTCTCTAGGGCCCGTGCGAAAGCCGAAACTTGCAGAATTATTTGAGCAGAACACACACACGCTGAAGTCAAAGTATGCAGGCACTGGGTGAGCAAATGGCAATGTGTCGCGGTTTTCTATGCTATTGTGCATTGACCGATAAAAAAGTCGCTAGGTAGATATGGTCCCTAAAACGAAGTGAAAGGCAAGTTGCTAGCTTTGGCGACATAAATGCGACAAGGTTCAACCCGAAGCGTCTCAGATGTAAACGTGCGAGATGTTTCTACTATTATGGATGTTTATAAGCATCATATTCAACTTTGGTAATATTTCAGACCTCGTAGCATGGGTGTTGATCTCTCAAAATGTTTGGGGGGAGGGGGGCAGAATCGTGGAAGTTTCCGTATGGGACAAGCACAAGAGACGCCAGATTTCGTGTAGATAGTTTCTGGTCAGTATATATTTACATATATAGATGTTTTTGTGTTATATATATATATATATATATATATATATATATATACACTTGCTACGTGTTATTAAAAACCATATGTGCGTCCAAAACCTGCACACCTGGAATCATGGTAGTTTGCATCAGCTTCCTGTAAACGAACTACTTTTGTGAAGCAGGAGTGCAGTTACACCCTTTCCAGGTTGTCGATTTCCTGAGCTGATTGGGGAGGCGGACAGCGTCGTTAAAGTCGCCGAGAATAAGTGCAGAGAATGGCTGGAATTTTGTTGGCCGTTTTCCGCCCACTCACAATTTTTCCCAATTTCTGTGGCTCCTGCACTTTGTTTTCTTCAAACTTTCGCATCCTCGTGCCCTAGCGCGCAAAAAGTAAAAGCATAGGAAATTTTTGTGCAGAAGCTCACTGTTTGATCTCGTTAATCACGTGCATGCGTGTGAATCCATTTTAGAGCTATAATGATGCACAGTGGTTGTTGGCAATAACCTTCTCTGCCCCGACAAGATTTTCCTGATCGATACAATATTGCCAAAATTATCAGAGCTGCGAGGAAACACATATCTTAAAGTTATGCAACACAAACAAGGGGGACAGGAAGCAAAGCTTGGTCTAGAATTGTCTTGGTCCATGGTCAAAGTGGAGGTGAAATGTGTTTTGCTAAGTGCACATTTGCCGGGATCGGTGCGTCCTGTTATTTTGAGCAGCGACTTGTTTTATTTGTGGCACTCTTCACTAGGATAGAGTTTCATTTGATTGTTTGCTTTTGCGCAGATTCTCCATTAAACAGCGCGCGTTGGAACAAACCGTGTGTTGAGATAAATGCGATGGAGAAAAAGGATCACCTTGAAGAACGCGCGGCTTGAGCTCGGCGCTTATCATGGAAACAGCATTTGTCTGTGGTACGTGATGGCTTGATTTCAAAGGATTCATGTGTTGAATATTACTATGCTATATTGCCTCGCCTTTACGCAGAATGTAGAGTATTCGGCATCTCACGTGAGAGCACAAATGAAGTGAATGAAAGGAGGCGCGCTGACATCAAACACCAACCCAGTTTAGTTTGTTCCGCTCATGTCTTTGAGGGGTGATCAATGAACTGGTTTATTTCAGCATGCAGTTTTGGGCATGCATGTAGGGAGGACTAGGACTGACTGACACCAAATTGTATTTTCTTCTCAAGGGCAAGATCACCGTCAACATCGGAGGACAGAAGCAGGCATTATCGAAAACAAAACCACAAAATGGGCTCAAACAACGCAGACATGTTCCGCATATAGCAAGCTCTGACCGGCATTGGCGGCCTAGAAAAAAAAAACAGTTCCTTGCAGGACCTGCTGCATCCCAAGAAAATGCGAGCCGCAACGCGTACGCCATTCAACGCACCCGTAATATCACAAGCAGAGTGAGGCCAGCACCTTCCACACTGGAATGGCAAAACATCACTCCATCACAAGGTTTATTGCGTCATAGGAGATCCTACACCCAGCGCGTGCACCGCCAGTAATGCACTTGCTATGACATAAAATGAATAAAGGCAATAAGGTAGTCTCCAGCGACAGCAAAATATCACTTCATCTCAGGATGTGATGTCTGACGGGAAAATTAGACGCACGGCACGCACATAACGGCAGCGCACACGCAACACCCGGAAGTGAATGCCTGGAGCAGTGCAGGCAACACGGTCTGCACCACGAGCAAGCCTAATGCCGCCGTCACCTCACCGTGGCTCAGTTGTAGTCTCTTGCGAACACCATCACCACCGACCGAACGTGTTCACTGCGCCACAGACAGCTTAACCTCGGCCTCGAGGTTGGTGAGTCCAGCAGGTGGCCATTACAGCGGCGTGGTTGAGCCGCTCATGGTTGACGGTGGATCAAAACCAACTCTGCACGCGTAAGAGCAGGCTTGAAGGTCCGCTCAGCCAAGCGGGCTGAGAATCCGCTAAGTTAAGCAGGTGGTCGCAGGGGCCGTCAAACTGAGACGGAGCGGCGTGGAAGCAACCGTCAAGACTTCTCCCAGCACCGGCCCCTTCAGCAGGGCCGCAGCGTCACCTGAAGAAGCCAGACGAGTGCCTTTCTTCCGCACTACGTTCGCCAGCATTCCCGGTTGACTTGGAAGCCGGTACTCGTCCAGGTCGCAGAGCTGAGCAGCTTCGGCTAGCGCCTGGTCGCCCGCTGTGAGGAGGGCGCGCTCAGCCGCGGCCAGCGTCAGCCTGTTGTTTTAGTCAACGACTCTCAAGCATTAATCGTCCTTCAGCTCGCACAATCTGCACTTTTTTAGCTACATCGCAGTTCACTGCAATCCACTCATCGCTCGCGTTAGCCAGCGCAGAGTGGTGCAAGATGTTTGCAAGACGCAAAATGTACATCCAGTTAGGGCTGCAAGATTACGAAAGATAAGAGTATTTACGAGCTGGGTATATTGATGTTTGTCTAAAGCTATTTGTCGTCCGCTCACCGTTCACTCACCGAGCCGTCATCGCGCACGTGAATTTCTTATGCTCGTACCGGGGCGTGGTGTAAGTCTCTCAGCGGCCAACCCAAAAGAATACAGACCGTCACACGTGGCCTGTGGCCTGTTTAACTTAAAACGCTGCTGCACGGGGCCAGAATTTTTTGCTCTTTTTAGAAAAATACAATCAAGACACTTCTTTGGTAGCTTGGTATCTCCAGTCCGTTTATTGCAGAAAAGAGGTCTATGGAGGCTATTGTAAAACCCTTACTTGGCGAATATGAGAAACACCTTATAATTTTAAAGGGCGCAGGAAACAGGGTTCGGGTATCCTAGAGCTTACAACAGGGAAGCAAATCTGAAATTCTTTAATGTCGATTTATTTCGTGTATATTCATGATCAACTGTCTCAATTCCAATGCTCCGACCATCACTGAATTGAGGTCAATACCTTTCAACACAGACCATAAATTCTGGATTATACCGTTCTTTCTTGGGCACTGGTGGAGTGCGAAATCTCTGTTTAGATTAGTCGACCTTCAGTATACCAGAATGCTATACTGAGATGAAAGCATCAATATATGCGTTTTGAAAACATCGCTGCCTTTTTATGATATGTTATCATGTACACATTTGGGCATGTAAAAATGTTTCACATTTAAACCAGTACTCATGGTCATAAGTGAACAGGTTTGAACACAAATTGGAATGAAAATCCAGTGGCATAAAAGATAGGCAACGCTACCAGTCTCTAAAAACCCCGTTAGTAAACACAGCGAAAACGATTTGCACGCCAGGTTGACGTGAAAACAGATGAAAGTTATGAAATGAGGACAAAGTTTCGCTGTCTGCGTTTGATAAGATATATGGCCGCTCTTCTGGTTATCTCAGTTGGTGCTGCGAGATTAAGAGAGACAAGGCTGAGTCTTTTCAAGCTGGTTATATTTGTATTTGTCTAAGGCTATTTTTTTCACCTGCTCAAGCTTTCTTGGGACAAAATTTTCTAGCCGCTTCGCAGCTTGGCGGCCTTGGTCGCCAGATAATGCGGGAAATTTGCATCAACTCACCAAATCTTAAACCCGAATCTCTGGAATGGGCCATTAGCCTTGGATACCTGTAAACTAGCTATTTAAGGTCTGTCGCATATTAGATGTTATTAATGACATACGAATGAACACTGCCGAATAACCCATTTTCAAAGGCATGCCTGTTGTAATAGGGCTGCTTTCAACAGTAAATAGCCCAAAATACCCCAATACAGAGAGAGAGAGAGAGAGAGAGAGAGAGAGAGAGAGAGAGAGAGAGAGAGAGAGAGAGAGAGAGAGAGAGAGAGAGAGAGAGAGAGAGAGAGAGAGAGAGAGAGAGAGAGAGAGAGAGAGGAGAGAAGAGAGAGAGAGAGAGAGAGAGAGAGAGAGAAGAGAGAGAGAGAGAAGAGAGAGAGAGAGAGAGAGAGAGAGAGAGAGAGAGAGAGAGAGAGAGAGAGAGAGAGAGGAGAGAGAGGAGAGAGAGGGAGAGAGAGAGAGAGAACATCAGGTGATAGGACTAAGGAGCAGAACATGAACTTGCCTGGCTAGAACACTGCAATAACTGATTAAATGCCTATTTTTACAGCCAGTTTTCTTAAGGCAGGTGGAGGCAGACATATAAAAGGTAACCCTCCACAGGACGGCCGAATCATCACCTGCGAAACATGGCGTCCTGGCGCGTGCCCAGGTGACCCGCGTAACCTCGGACATTCTCTCGCCTGACCCATGAAAGTCATCCGTTACACAGCTAAGGGCCAGGCTGGGAACTCCCTGCCGCGGCGGTGGTGGTGAAACGGCACTGTGCGCCCGGCGGCGTAGTGACGCCATGCCAGCGGGTCTTCTAAATCCGGGTGGCAAGCGTGTCAGCGCATTGGCCAGATCTCGTCGGCGGCTCCTAACGGCGCCATTAGGCGGCACGTACGACCTTGACCTTCATGGCGCGTTCTGGGAGCATTCTATTGCGGTTGTGTTTGAAAGGGCGTGATCCGGATGGCAGGGTCTCATGGGCGGTGAGCTCCGCGCGGCAACCAGGGCGAGGCCTCAGGCGTCAGCCCGGTAAGCGGGTCCACCGCCGGCTCACCGTAAGCCGGTGGTGGATACCCAGATTAGCTGTGAGCCCCGCGGCGCAGAAGCATGGGCGCCTGGAAACGTGACGCGCCGTTTCAATGGCTTCGGTTTCACCCACCCACCCACTTGCACCCATCAGAGCCGCAGGGTGTCTTCCTGTGGCATGCTGCCATCTGATGACCCGAGCCCAAGCAGTGGGGCAGCGGTCCTCGGCGCGGGCCCAGGTGAGAGCGGCGGAGGGCCAAGCGGTCCTCTCGCTGACTGAAAACCCTTTGGACATCGAGCAGCGCGTGACAAAGCGACAGCCGCTGCAGCAAAACCACTGTGATGATGCGGTACGAGCGATCGCACACTGGCGGCAGGTGAACTATCACCGTCGGACATCTCCGCTGGCCGTCCCATACCGGCCGGGCGGCTGTCGACCGCCGTCAGACATCTCCGCTGGCCGTCCCATACCGGCCGGGCGGCTGTCGGCCCCCGTCAGACATCTCCGCTGGCCGTCCCATACCGGCCGGGCGGCTGTTGGCCTCCGTCAGACATCTCCGCTGGCCGTCCCATACCGGCCGGGCGGCTGTCGGCCCTCGTCAGACATCTCCGCTGGCCGTCCCATACCGGCCGGGCGGCTGTCGACCGCCGTCAGACATCTCCGCTGGCCGTCCCATACCGGCCGGGCGGCTGTCGGCCGCCGTTAGGCGGTACCGGCAGGCGCTCGGGTGCGGCGACCGACGGACGGCCTCGCCTCTCTGCGTACCCGCCACATGGACCCTCTGACGTCCCTGCTCTTGTGCTCCTGTGTTGTTCTGGCCCCGATGTGTTCTGTCCTGACTGCGACCAGTCGTGCGCGGCTCAATGTTGACTTCGCAGGTACGCTGGACTGTCTTTCTTTCACGTGTCTTTCTTTCTTTCACTGTCTTTCGTCCCGAAAATTCAGAGGAGAGCTTGCCCCTCGAGTCGCCTCCCCGCTCTGCCCGGCGATTGCCGTGTGCTCTCCATGCGTGTTGGCCATCTACGGGGAGTAGATAATGCTAATGGCTCTTTTCTCCCCAGCTAATATTCGCAGCATGCGGTGATTATTCAGCTCCTCCTACACGCATGGAGCACATGCCGCTTTATCGACACAAGTTTTGTGACGTATGGTCGTGTTGCTACGTAAAGAACGGGGTCGTCAAGTTTCTCTATTACCTTTGAGGCATTCGAGGCAACAAAGCGAACACAAACTAGATTGCCTGTTATATACAATCGGATTAACAGATGGCGTGATCACTCCATTGCCGTGGCCTGCGGAAAAACCAGACCGGACGATAGAAACAAACCTTTTTCGCGTGCCAATAC
>NW_023596818.1:3568474-3593507 GCF_011947565.3 Pollicipes pollicipes
GCGGGGCGCGGGGATGGAACTCGGCAGGGTGCGGGAAGGGACTCGGTAGGGCGGCGGGGGAGGGGACTGAGGCAGGGCGCGGGCAGGACGCGGGGAAGGGACTCGGGCAGGGTGCGGGGAGGGACTCGGGCGTGGTGCGGGAAGGGACTCGGGCGAGCGTGGGAAGGGACTCGGACAGGGCGCGGGGGGACGCGGGCAGGGCGCGGGGGGCGGGGACTCAGCACGTCAACGTGCAGCACAGCGCTTTCGCTTTGTCGGGACAAGGCCAAGGTGGGGCGTTCGAAAGGAGACGACTCGGCGAATTCGGCTATCTGAGCGCCAGACCAAGTTGGGACAAATAAAACGCTAGATGAGGAATTACGAAAAAGTTGTGTTTCAGGATCGCAGAGGGCCCAATTCGGGGTTTAAGACGCTGATGGATTATTGACAATGTCATGGCACAGGTAGACTTTTTTGGCAATTAACTCGGGTAGCCCAAGTGGCCAACAAGTTCAGCGACACCCAGACCGCGTTACCCCACTTGAAATTGAGGTTCTTGAAAGAGAATGCACTTCGACGATGCCGGTGGTTTTGACCCGCGTGCGCAGGATGTCCTGCTCAGTCGGCTGGTAGTCCTTGGCGCCCAGCCGCTCCAGCTCGTCCAGGAAGCTGCGCACAGAGAGCACACCCAGTCACCGCCTGAGTATCCTGAACCCAGCACCGGCGGCCCCATCAAGACGGCGCCAAGACGGCACGCGATGCGCAGCGAACAGCCGTCACACCGAGCTCCACCAGATGTCGCGTCACGCGCTCGGACACGTACGATCCGCAGACACGCCTCATTAGACAGCCCAACACGAACGACGGGCAGCCCAACGCGTCGGGTCGCCACCTAGTGTCATCGCCAATAGGCTTCATCGCGACACATAGCTGGTGACCTCGATCACCTAGGTGATGGGTGACGTCATAGAGCGCGCGGTGGAAAATGTCGCCTATTCGTCAGGTACGCGCCTTATTGACATCTTGGGCATCTCAGGCATTTTGAACATCTTAGTGACACCTTTGAGACCGGTGCTGAATAAACGTCAGTACGGCTGGCATGTTCACCGAAGCGGAGTATAGACACTCAATATTCTTGACGTCAAGCACCCATGCGAGGCATCAATACACTTCTAACTTCGTGCGAAACTGATAAAGTTTTACCTTCCCGGCATCACATACTGCGTTATTGATAAACGTAGCCTTGTTGGCACTACATATATAAGACCCTATAATTTCTGGCTAAACAGCTTAAATCACGAATTTGACGGCATTAGTACGCGCCATAGACTTCAGTCCGATTCCCTGCGTGAAAATAGGGTAAATTGGGCAGTGTAAATGCATGTTTAGCGAAAAGATCGATTGCCTCTGCATCCGTTTCTTTTTCAGTCTTCCATTTTTATCTTCGGTTGCTGCTTTGCACTGCTGGTCCACTTTGGCGACGACTGATCAGGCGGCGGCATGGATAGTATGGTCACTTTGGCGACGACTGATCAGGCGGCGGCATGGATAGTATGGTCACTTTGGCGACGACTGATCAGGCGGCGAGGATATATGGTCACTTTGGCGACGACTGATCAGGCGGCGGCATGGATAGTATGGTCACTTTGGCGACGACTGATCAGGCGGCGGCATGGATAGTATGGTCACTTTGGCGACGACTGATCAGGCGGCCGCATGGATAGTATGGTCATTTGTCTTATCCTGGCGGACCGGAAGGATTTCCTCTCCACTACTCACTTTTCCGTTAGTATGCGCCCGAGTGGCCGGTTGGATACCCCTCGCTCGGGTGGGGGTCAATTTGACCCACTGAGGTCTCAGAAGTCAGAGAGCTAGAGGCACCAAATTTACGGGGTGTGTTCGGCTGCACGTGAACATACTTGGGTCAGTTTTTAGGTTCCTAGGTCATAGCCTTTGGGTCGAACAAGGTCAAACACGGTCAAACCCTAGGTTGGTGTCCAAAATGCCAACAGAACCAAGATACCTGTTCTAAGCAAGAGGTCACATGCTCATTTCAGGTTACTGACCTCGTTTGACCTCTCGAAGGTCATGGTGACCAAAATTATACAAGATTGCCTTGAGTTTTGCATTTCACTAAGCGGCAAAGGCTATGCTATGCGATATGCTCTTAAACACAAAATGTTGACCTGGGTCATTTTAAGTCAGTGGCCTATTTCGACCTTTAAGAAGAAGTTTATGGACGATGTGTAATGCCGTTACTGTTGTCAATAAATCTAAAATGAGCACCAGAAACTATCTCATATAGCAGGTTTTGACAACGGTCTGACGTTTATATCTAACCCTAAGTCAATGGAATTTGTTCATTTGATTGTTGTGCTGCCCAAGGAAGTATCTCAGAGATGCATGATATCGTCTTACACTCCACTGTTGCATCAGATTGAGCGATCCCTGAAACTGACTCCGCTGAATCCATGGCCTGAATTTGACCTGCCGGAGGTCAGCGACCTTACAAGGTACATCTAAATTTTTGATACCAAACTATCCACTATTCGATTGTCCACAGCTATGCAAAAATGGGCGCGGCTACGCCGCGCCTTTCTAAAACCGGTCCGGAAAACCTTTGGAGATCAAATTACCCCCACCCGAGAGCGTGTCAGTGACGACCACTCCGCCCAGATAGCGCCTCGTCGTCGACACGCGCCACGGCCAGCCTTCAATGAATACGGCGGAGCTGATGCCGTAAATAGCGTCCGCATCCGCCAGGCGGTGACAAATACGGCGCCTCCCGAGACAGTTCTGGCGCGGCCCAAGTCAGATTGGGTCAAATTGCCGTCATTTTTCTCGCCGCCTGAGCCCGTCAACCAGAGAACATTGGTGTCGTCAGGAGATAGGCGCAGCTGGTGCCGGGGCGGTGGTACTAATTGCACCTCCCGCCGCTGCAACCAACCGACGCGACGAGCTCGAGCATCCAGGAATCGCGGACGTGTGTGTTCAGAAATCACGGATGTGAAGATTAATTTTCAGCGGTGGTTTGTTCAGAATCGTGGGATGCATTTGTTCAGAAATCGCGAGCGTTGTTTATTCGGAAATCGTGAGATGCATTTATGACGTGTGGCGCTCCGCATTGGCGTTCCGCATTGACGCAACTGACGCCAAACTACTATCTTTTCGAGTGCCCGTCTTACACGCCGCACTGCAGCATCCAGTGGCCAACCGAGTGGTAGGTGTGGCAGACCGCCAATCGCTAAAACTCAGCGTCACCATATTCGCCTGTCGGAGGCCAGGGATATCTTTGTCTACAACTTGCTTACTGGCGTACAGTGTGTTGTGACGCCTATTGTTGAAGGACCCATGACGAGAAATCACTCGCAGCAATCCATTCGTTCGAAATTCAAAACGAAGCTCAAGGTATACCGACGCTTTTCGGAAAATATTTTACAACATTACATATCAAATTTAAAACAAACACCCCTTATGTCCAGTTCAGCACGATAATGAAAAATATCATTATCCTAATTCAGCTTGGCTTTATACGGTCGGTTTTACGTCGCGAGTAAGCGCCTCACTGTCTTATAAACGCGCTCATTTAGGATTTGTGTGCTAAGCCCAGTGAAACTGACCGGCGCTGATGAAACCCGGGTGATTTACGGCTTGTGTCTATTGAGCCCAGACCCACTGAGATGGCCCCCGCATCGTCCTGTGTTAATCGTCTGGATTTTCCTCCTGGACGCAGCATCTTATTCCTCTAAAAACGCCAAAAGCTTGTAGGCAGGACGCGCCAGACGTTGGGATTTTACGACGCACTTAACTGTTGAGGCTATACGGCATCGTCTGTCTTTCACCTAGGATGGAAGGGCGGACGCCGGCAGGAATTGAACCCACATATCTCTGGGCCGCAAGCAGCACAGCTCAACCACTATACTGCTGAGCCCCCCTACAGGCGGGGTGGTCAAGCCAGTGGGCACTGGCAGTTTCCCATACTTGCCGGGCAAATATTTGTCTCGCTAGGAACAGAAATCCATTCACTCATTAAGGACCGAGCGGTCATTCTCTAGCCCTCATTGGATACAACCCCCTTGTTCCTCAAATGTGCGTGCACTGCCCAGTGGTGTGAAGTCACTGTGACTGCACTTCACTGGCGGGGCGACACGGCTTGGTCCAACAATGCCGGACCAAAAACAGAAGCGGATTAGCCCGCGAAATAGGCGATTCAGAGCCGTAAAAAACGCGATCACCATGCCACAAGAAGTTCCAGCATTTCTCGCCAGGGCACCAAAAGCGAAACAAAAAAATCAACAAAGCCGGATATGCACGGCGGTCATTAGAGCCCTGCCTCGTGACTGTGTTAATCCACTGGTGGTGGGTGGGTGAGGTAACCCCAGACAGGCTCGACCTCGAGCGCTGGTAGCCAGGCTGACCCGTTGTTCAAGGTCACTGGGCAGCAGCTGGTTAATCAGATCCGCCAGTCGGCAGCCCAATGATCAGATCCGCCGGCGGCACAGCTGGTTGATCAGACCCGCCCGGGCAGCAGCTGGTTAGATCAAATCCACCGTGCGGCAGCTGGTTGATCAGATCCATAGGCGGCAGCCGATGAATCAGATCCGCCGTGGCGGCAGCTGGTTGATCAGATCCACCGGGCAGCAGCTGGTTGATCAGACCCGCGGCAGCAGCTGGTTGATCAGATCCGCCAGTCGGCAGCTGGTTGATCAGATCCGCCGGGCAGCAGCTGGTCGTTCAGGTCCACCGTGCGGCAGCTGGTTGATCAGATCCGCCAGGCGGCGCCGAGGCGGCGCCCGCGCTAACCGCCGGCCGGCGTTGATCCGGCGGCTGCAGTAATGACCCGGGCCCGGCCGCCGGCGCCGGCCAAACGACCTGGTGGCGTGCCGGCCGCCATCCCAGCCCGGCGCCGGGTCAGGTGGACCCAGACAGGTTGCCACCCGAGGCCCCGCCCCTCCCTTCCCCCTGCCCATACGTGACGCCCGGCGGGTCGCGCGCGGGTCGGCTCGGGTCAGGAAGGGTCGCACGCGGGTCGGCTCGGGTCAGGACGGGTCGCGCGCGGCAGGCACGGCTGAATGCCGGTCCGTTCTTGTGCGGCCGTGTCGGTGTATTCGCGCATCGCACCCGCGCTGCATTCCATGAACTCCGCCTTGCTGCGCCTGGCAGGTGGCGAATCTAGCCGGCTGCACGGGCTGTGTTCAAAGGTAGCGCGGAGCATTTCGAGCCTGGAAAACGCGGAAATTTTGGCGAGGTCCAGAGACCGCAGGTTAGCAAATTTGTCACGAGAACGGCGATGTAAGAAACATAAGATAAACGTGGATTGTGGGACAGCGCTACGCTCATGCAGCCCATATAAGGAAAGCAAATTAGGTTGCAAAAGGACAGACTGCACGTTGGGATTTATAGATGCGTGCGCCGTGGCCATGTCCGTATCCATTTATCCACGCACCTTACAAAACGACCTCGTTCCCCTGGCAATAACTCCGCTATGAAATGCCCTGCCTGCCCCGCCACCATACAGGTACTACACACCTGCTGCGCGCAGAATCGATAGCATATAACCTCGCCATCTGTCGCCGATCTTAAAGCAGGTGCTTTCAGAGTTAAGTGAGTTCGTTCAACAAATAAGACTTTGTTTGGCCAGATCGTTAAGAACGAGCTACCAATGCTGCGTGGACCCCGGTCAACCCACAACTCACCGTCCAGCCCGCATGACCGAGCCGATGGTCCAAATGCTGCGGGAATCACGTTCACTACATAACTCACCGTCCGCCCGACGTCGTCGGGCCGGAGCCCTTAATGACGTCACACACATAACTCACTATTTGGCCGAGTCGTTCAGCTGATACTCGTTGGAGCGTCCGAAACATTCCTGAACGCCGGTGTCCATCCAGAGCCGCTTCATGGCCGCCAGCAGCTCGTCGCTGAATGGCTCTGTGTCCTCCATCCGGGAGATGACGTCCATCACCATCTTGGCGTCCGGCTGCCGAGAGAAAATAGCGCCGTTTTCAGTGTGGAGACCTGCATCTCATTGTGGGAGCGCCGCGTCGAATGTGAGCTGTGGGTGACGAAATGTGAGCTGTGGGTGAGAAAATGTGAGCTGTGGGTGATGAAATGTGAGCTGTGGGTGACGAAATGTGGGCGGCTTGAACACACGTCACGACCGAAACTCGACACCAACAAACACATGCACGGAAGATGTAGCCAAGCAGACAACAGCAAACAAACCCACTTCGCACAAGTCTCCCCCAGTCCAAACGCAGACATCTCCGTAGTCATGTCTACCGCACGGTCTCCTTGACCTAGGCTTCAGCACATCGGAAACCAAGCTTAAGGGGATCGGATAGGATAACAAATCGTTACTGCCTTGAATGCGTAGACAATGCATAGACGACACATTCTATTACTTGCTCCTTTTCCTGCTGTCGAGCGTTTGTCGAGCGTTTTCCCTTACCCGCAGCGATATCTATGCAGACGTCGACTTCTGGAATACGCCTTGTGGAAGGTGGGTACGCGGTATGCCGCTTTTGATTATCTCACTATTTTAGTACATAGCGTTACGCCCCATAAAACAGCTCAAGAGCGTCCAACTTTAAATTGTGCAGCGTGTGCCTGTGTTAAAAATGCATTTAAGAACCCGACTTTTCTGTCCGTTCTGGTATTGTTGTACCTAATCTCTTTTTAACTGTACATGACTTCCGTGCGTGAAGCTCCCGCCACTCCCACCCTCCCCCTCTCCGCTACCGGCGTAGGATAGCTCGATGCCATCGCTCCGATAACCACTCACTCCGGCCCACTCCGGCCCCCGCCCACCTACCCCCGGTCGCTCCGCCCCCGACACCCACCCACTCCGTCCCCCGACACCCACCTACTCCGGCCCGACACCCACCCACTCCGTCCGCGACACCCCCACCCCGTCCGCGACACCCACCCCCTCCGTCCGCGACACCCACCCCCACTCCGTCCCCGACACCCACCTACTCCGGCCCGACACCCACCCACTCCGTCCGCGACGCCCACGCCACTCCGTCCCCGACACCCTACTTACTCCGGCCCGACACCCACCCACTCCGTCCCCGACACCCACCTACTCCGGCCGACACCCACCCATCCCGTCCGCGACACCACACCCACCCCCGTCCGCGACACCCACCCACTCCGTCCCCGACACCCACCTACTCCGGCCCGACACCCACCCACCCCAGCCCGACACCCACCCACTCCGTCCGCGACACCCACCCACCACGTCCGACAAAACCCACCCCCCTTCCGTCCGCGACAACCCACCCCCTCCGTCCCCGACAAACCCACCCGCTCCGGTCGGCGCGTCGCTGGCAGCCAGTGGAGCGGTACGCTACGCAATGGACAGGACCCGGGGAAGCGCCGCATGCGAGGCGCATTCGTCCACATATTCACCGAAGCGGTGCGCGCTATCGTGCAGGCGGGGACCCATGTACTGTCGTGCACAAAAAGCTGCACCGGAGCAGCCGTCTAGCTCCCGGCCTGGGCATAAAAAGCTAAACAAAAACATTACACAAAAACCAGATACACACACTGATGCGCCATTGCATAAGCTCTGCAAGAAGAAGATTTAGAAAAAAGGGCTTTCCAAACATAAATATAATTATTTTCCCACCCACGCAACTCGCGGTCCGTAGCAGAGCCGCTACTTTCACACAGACGTGGACTCATACTGGCGCTTAACTGTATGCATCACACAGATACACAACCACCCTCAAAACGGAATTGCAGATTTGACATGAAACTACCAAGATAACAGGTACAGTTTCATTTCATGTTTACAGACAAGCGCCGTTAACCAGCATGCACAACAGTGCCGGTCCGGCTTGTAAAACGTTTACAGTTCCGCAGGCTGACACAAGACGCGGTGTCGCTGCTGGCGCTGTAAATTGTCTCCCTGATTATTATTGTAAAATACCCGGAGCTCACACCGGCGATCGATCGAAGACGGATGTCGTCGCTCATTTCTGGTGCTGCGATCCGACCCGGATAATGCCCCACCAACGCCATCGCCAGGCGCTTCAGAAATAAACAGGGCTGACTGATGTAAGACTTACTGAAATCACCGCCGCCGCTTAAGCGGACATCGGTGCGAAACTTAAGCAATTTCCCGAATGTTCCTTCAGACGTGCTCTGGCGTCGAATGATCGTCAAATTTTATATGTTCATAAACGATGACAAAGCCTAAAACATTCCGCCTCACGCTAAGGACGGTCAGTGACAACGCAGCTCGCCGGGAGCCAGCAGCGTTTGTGTTCTGCGTGCGCCCGTATCACACGCGACACGCATCATCTGCACAAGCCTTGCAGCGTAATTTAGCAGCAATGAAACGCGAGAAAAGTACAGGCACATGGGAAATGTGGCGGGGCAACAAACAGTCAACCCGCCAGAAGGCGTCTGTCATCGCCAGATCAGCTGGACGTTGGGGCTTACGGGAGGTGAATGGGCATGACACGATAGGAGCTGAGCTCTTTCCATTCGAATTATGGTCAGATGTCACACACGGTGTCGATTCCCAAATTTATTGCTACAACTGGATCAAAGGACCTGACAGGAGTGTTGCCGCTGGACGTAGTGAGCGGCGATACATGAAAAGCTGCGTGGTGACACATTTAGCAGTGATAAGATGCAATTGTAGCCTGCCATCGTCGTTAAGCCTCCACAACGGATCAGAACAAAAGGAGGCAACTATCTCCCTGAATCCGGCCGCTAAAAATCCACCAGTTTTCCAAATCAACGCCCAACGCATGACAGGCGGCCACGCCGGAGACGTCCCGGAGAAAGGCAATGTCTCGCCCGTTCGCCAATAGATGGCAGTGGCTGGTGCAAAGGTTCACCAGTAGATGCGAGTGGTCCAGATGGGCGGGTCTGGCCGATGGCCAAGGCGGGCCACACGGGGTCGGCCGATGCCCGAGTCGCCCGACGGCTGTATTTGTTATGGCGGTGGGCGGTCGAGGGGGGCGGTGACCAGGGACCGATTCGCCTAGAGCGCTGCCAACGGACGCCAAATGACGCTGGGGGGCGCCGTGATGGCTTCCGGAAACGGACACAGCACGAGCAGTATTTGACGGCGCAGAGCAACTATCCATTCGCCGTCCCTGCAAATGACACCCGCGCCTCCGCCCGTCCTCGCTGAACCACGACTCCAAAGTGCCAACCGATAGTGAGGTCACCTGGTTTCTTCCATACCCACTTGTTATCCATGATCTGACCCACAATCACCTCTGTAGTCCTGCCAAGCTCGATGGCAGCACAGCTTAGTCCAACTTAATTCCAATCAATACGAAGCACGCACATTTCGCAGGTGCCATTCCACTCTCATCGAGCTGTGGGGATCTTCATTCCGACTGCCACTGTGGATCTGATACGGACAAGGCCCTCATTAAACTGTGGGGATCTCCACTCCGACTGTCACTCCGGCTCCGACACGGCTAGTCTCTGGGCACTCCCGCAGGAGGCGTGAAAGTAGCACGTGCTCCACCGCTGATGAGCCGCGATGAGTTGCACGTCACGCCATGTGTAACGTTCACCTGTCTTAACACGACGTTGTGAGAACAAACGTTGACTTGACACCGTTCGGTCCTTTGTCGTGAGCACGGGTAGCTGACGCACAGCTGAACTGTAGCTGTTTTAGCAAACATCGTGAAAGTATCACGTCAGCATGCGTGGCATCGCATCACACACCGTAACCAACTTAGCAGAAGATCCTAGTTGTTTCCGGTTTGATTTGAAATTTGCCTCAACTTTCATGTCAAGTGCTTCTAGCATGCTGGAACACGCTTTTTCAATGTAAGAAAGACAAAAGGGCGCTCCCAAGGTGCTGTACCTGATCCATCGTCAACGCTACGTTCCCACCTTGCCGGGGAATGTTGGAAGGGCGTGAAGAGGCATCACTGTCAACGCAGCTACATGCATTCGCAGGGCCAGATAGGCTAAAAAGGTTAGACTATGAGGATAGAATACCTGACAACTGTTTCTTTCGAATTTTCAGACGCTTGGGCAACCGATCGCCTTATTTAAATAAGGCAGGCATATCTCAGGTAGGTAAAATATCAGGTATACGCCCAGAGGGGAAGGTGAAAATGTATTGCCACATGTCGACAGGCGTGAAGAGCGTTCAGCTATTAAGAACCCGTCACATCGGCGGAAGCATCCGCCGTCTCACAGCCCACCCCTGGTCCGCCATGACACGCGTATGAGCGATTCCGACGGCCTGACGACCGGCGGTGACGTCAGGCGTTGGCGGATGACGTCAGCACCGGGCGGTGACGCCATTCATCAGGGCGAGGCGAAGTCGAGGGTCCTGGTGAAACAGAGACGAGGTGCGACGAATGCGCGGCTTATTTGGGTAGTGATTGTCAGGGTGGTTATCTTACTTGGCAACAAGCGTCACGCACCTAACCGTTAGACAAAACGGCAGACACTGCGTGCCAGGAGGATGAAATAATCCACAGTGCTGTGTCCGAATCGGCAACAAACCAGGAGTTACCAACAGTTCTAGTAGTTCAGTCAGCACTGCACCAGAAATGGGGAGACTGTGGTTGGCATAGGTAACGGGGGGGGGGGGGAGGGGGAAGGGGGATGGCAGCTAGACCGTGACCCAACCCAACCTTTGTGAGTTTACCATCTTTTTCATTATGATGCGCATGACACCGACTGACCACAAGAAGTGACTGAGAGCATCCACTTTTTGAGCTGCTCCAACTCAGGCCGTATTGGCATCCACATCCAGCCCAGACAGGCTAAATGCGTATCGCCATATAGCCTGACAGCGTAAATAACAACTGAGCACATTGCTGGTTATGCCGAGACTAGATACAGGTAGAGCTGACATTCTTACTCATAAGTTATACCAGCACCATATGGCACCATCGTTTTGAGTTAAAGACATCGCCGCCTTTGGTGCGTGTGGCCGGAACACTTCGACGTTTTTCCTTTAGCTACGGAGTGTCGCCCGGGTGGCCACTTTGTGGAGCTGCACAACACGTTAAAAGTACTTAAGTGCGCTTTGATTCAGCGCCTGGGGCGGCGTTATATCCGAGAACATGATTAATCGAAGATCGATGCCGCCATTACTAGCCACCCGACTCGGAAGAGGGCGGGGATGACAGAGATGTATTGGTTCGATAGCGCCTCCGTCCGTAATGTTGCGTGAACAACTGAGGATATTCTGTTATCAGCTTCGCCATGGGCAGAGGTCGCCATGGAAGCGCCTCAGTTTTAAGGGACTTCTCGAACAATTTCATCGGCGCAACGCAGAATTAGCACACATATGGTTCCTTCAGCCCTGCAATCTGTTACAACGTTAAAAGCTTTGCAGCGCCATGACAAAGGTTATTAGCCCTCACCCCCATTACACCACCCTGTTCCTGCAGTTGAAAGTCAGCTGCATCTGCCCCACTCCACTCTTCACATTGCCGAAATTGGAACTAAAAGCGATCGACCCATCGATGACGTGCGGTACGTACAACGCATCGCGCAGGTCTCACAGCACGCCGCACCACCCGCGTTTATGGTCGCCGCCCGTAAACCCGGGCGGAGACCGTAAACGCCGCAAAGGCGGCCACAAGCAGGCGGAAGGGCAGTGGCGCAACTGTGGCATCGAACACCATGGATTGGTCAGATTTCGGCAGTTCGGCGGCCGAGAGTAACCAATGCGTTTCCACGGCGTTGCATTAAACATAATGCGAACGCGCCCACAACACGGTGCACAAAATCCACAGACGTGGGAGTTATGTCTGAGATCCAAGAATATGACTGTTGAAGAGTTAAAACGCGTTTTTAGAAGCCAGAACCTCAGAATCCGCCAGCCAAACGCTCCAATGACAATGCGCGACAGGGAAGCTTGATGCATGCGTTCAAGGCGTGATCGGTCCCACATTAACTGGCGTTGCTTAGGGTGGAAGCAAGCCTCCACTTTGAAACCATTAGCATCCGGGCTCAACCACTTGGCTAACTCAGATCTTTTTCACGGCTTAATGGCACGGTTGCGGGCACCAGTGGCTGACGATAATGCCCTGCAATCTGCTCTGGCGTGAATATTGAGATAACATAATGGCCAGGTGTTGTATAATTCGTGGTGTTATGCTGAATGCGCGCACACACACACACGTAATATTGAGCGCTATCAACTACATACTCATACGGCCATAACCACAAGACCAAGAACTTGCAAACACTGATTTTCTACCAACCTGCATGGTAAAACCAAACATCTATCTGGCGCGAGCTAGACGGATGAAGATTCGACTGATTTATGAACCGACGATGTTTTTCCTGCTTCTCACAAATTCCGACGCATTCAAATGAACTACTCTTTTGTCTGCTTCCTCAAATAAGCCCTCGCGGCGTTCTTCAAAAGGACCATTTTATTCAGTTAGAGGACTAAGAGATGCACTTCAGAAAAAGCACTTCAAAACTGGGTTTGGGAATCCCACCAGTCAATCTGTCAACAGCATTCATAACTTATATGGAGGGTGTATATGTAGCGTGAAATGTGAGAGAAACAAACTGCTCTTCCCCTGCCTCAAAGGATGGGCAGTCCGCAAACCATCATCGCGCAGCACTCGTAACACATGACAAAAAGACGCCTTTTACAGCGCGGGGACGAGGCAGGTGATGGCAGACAACATCGATATCACCAGTGAGGGTTGATGCAGAAACAAAGGCAAATGGAGTCCGCTGCCTTGGAACCCACAAGGATAGGACCTGTCTATGTATTGGAATGCCCCCCCCCCCCCCCCTACATGAGCTTAGCAGGTAGAGACGAAATGATATCAAGTATTCTCGTGTAGATTTACAAAAGACCTTGCTAAGACATTAACTGGGCTTGGCTTGCCAAAGCCTGGCGATTTTAATCCATGTCGGGGGTGAATTTAGATAAGCTACCTTTTTGACGGCTGAGCCGAATGTTCTGGAAAAAGACGGTAGCGCTTTGGGTCGATTTCAGTCACAATAAACCACGCCACGGCCCCGCGTAGGCTTACTAGCCCGACACGGCTCGGTCCGGGCCGGTTCAGTGTTATACTTGAGATTAGTTTCGAAGCAGGCGGCTTTGGGTGCATGCCAGTATATTACTGGTGCACCTCTGGGTCTAACAATCATGGGATCGCCTAAAGATGCATTCGTTTTCATATAAGTACAGCTGGTACGTTTAGTTTTCATATAAGTTCAGCTGGTTTCACGTATGTTGTTACTCTGGATGACAAGACCTGAGACCAGTCTTTAAAACCGCCCGAAAACGGGCGGATTCCTGGTCTGAGTAAGATTGCACGTAATCAGCTGCATGCATCAACCTCCGCTTTTGCCAGCTTGATTGTCCACTGCTTCCTTCATTAGCATTCCTGCTAGTATCGCGTTAATGTCACATCGCTTCGATGTCCCGTCGCCGAGATCTGGACCAGGTTCCGACCCGCGTTTTCCAACTTTTTCACCATTTGAAAATTTCACGAGAAAGACCGCGTGTCGAACGAGTCTTAACGCCAACTAAACAGGCAGTGCGCAATCTCAGCAGCCCAGCGCCGCAGGTCACGGGTTTTTGAAGTGTTATGCGTCTGCAATCGTTGCTTGTCGCGCCGAAACATTTTCACCCGCATGTAGCCCATGTCCCCAAGAGCTGCGCTGCAAGGTTCTTAAAAGATCCCAATGCACTCATTTTGACCACGCAGCGCATTCTGAAACGTCGCAAAATGCCAACATTTTGCCTCACCGATTCGATTACCATGGGCAACGCCGCATTTTCAAATCAACAAAAAAAGACTGAAGGAAAAGGCTCACAATCAAGTCCAGAGCTTGGCGATCAGATGTTGCAGCGGCATCAGGCTAACTAAAGCCGCCGGGGCGAAAAACCCGATTGCATCATTGCACGCGTGGATCGATGCGTGCAGACGTTCACGGAATATCGCCTGCAAACCATGACGGCACCCGTTTCAAGACATTTTTGAGGACCGATGTCAGATCTTAGCAACCGGAGCCGATGAGGAGAGGTGAGGTGAGGAGGTGCAGTAAGAGGTGAAGGAAGTGGTGAAACCGGCGTAGGTCAATGTACCACCCACAACTTACTGAGGAATCTCGAGGACCTCCAACCCATAGCCATGCCAGCGATCGAGTGAAAAGTGGCCAATGCCACCTTCTGTTGCACCGATCTCAAATGCAAGAGGCTGTAGCCCAAACCGAAAAACCTTAGGTCATGCAGGCTGCATTGGCAGCCCTGTTCATCGTGACCACTATCAACCCAAAACTATTTGCACGCTTCGTAAAACTTTTCTCACGATGCCGAAGCTGTCAGTCAGTGCACGCTCGTCGATTTCGTCGACGGACAACTTCGGACCAGGCCAGACTCATATCCCGCCAATTTCCAAGTTATTTCATCTACGTATCTGCGTGCGGACAGAAACTATCAGGCATCAGCGCCGGCATGTCCGTCATAACAGCAGACACCAATGCATTTATAAGTCATATTCGTATGAATTCCGAAGGTATCGGACACTTTTCGCTTATGCGGATCATCCACATGTGATGACAATCAAAGACGCAATCCGTGCAATTACTTTCTTTCCCCGTGCTCATCGAATGAGGCGGTGTAATAGTGTCAAATTATAACAGTACAGAAATACGCCACCCAATCAAACAGCCCGCCTTCAATGTTTTAAAAGATTTCAGCGCAATTGCGATACCTTTCGCTCCAAATCCGTGGCGTTGCGGTCGGTGGTCACAAAAATATAATTTCGTCAACTGAATGACTGGGCCGGGCTGGGCCGCTGAAAATATAGAATGCCCGGGTAGATGATATATCGACGACCAAGAGCCGAAAGGAACAACCAGCGACCAAATGAGTGGCATCGCCAGAAGCCCAACACCGCGCGCGAGCGGGGACGACCCCGACGACCTCTGGAGTTTCACGTATCGCAAACTGGCCAAATCACCGTCCCTCCGGCGTCTCCACCGACTCGACGTCGTGTCATTATAGTCGTCGACATCGACGGGGAGATGGGGGAGGGGAAGGAGGGGGCATGGGGCGCGCGCAATCAGTCTCCTGCCGTCGCCGCCGCCGCCGTGGCCGGTCAGCGACCGGCCGTCACCAAGAGGGCAGAGCGGCCCGGCGCGTCTGACGAGCCAGACAGACACCAGGGCCCATCGCCGACCAACGACCGGCCGTCACCGAGACGGCAGAGCGGGCCGGCGGGTCTGGCAGGGCCAGACATCGGGTCCCATCACCGCCGCCAGCGTCGCCGGCGCCTCTGTCGGAGCCGGTGCCGGGCCCGCCGGCCCGGGAGAGCATGAACGTGCCACCCGCCAGGGCCGTCGCAGAACGCTGTTCAGATCTGGCACGACAGTGAAGTCTGCCATCGGTCTGCCGACAAGCGGCGCCACGGTGACAGCCGGCCAGCATTACCCCGCTTCAACGTAATGCGCTGGGGTTGGCTGCGACGTGTGAGAAACGCCAGCGCAGATCAAGTGGCGGTAACAGTTGAAGCACGCTCTCAGAATTGCATGCCCTCTGTGCAGACTGGAAACCTATGTTTTAAGGGTGAACAGGATGTGAGCCAAGTTAATATGCTATCCGGTCTGCATTGCCCGAGTTCGGCTTCAAAAGACAACGATGCTTTTTAACCTGAACAGGATGCAATGTACGTCGCCCTGCATAAAGTACGGTTAAAATGACCAAACCTCTCACGCGCAGTGCAATCACGCACGGCAAAGTATAATGCTCCACCGCCATCGGTGTGATCACTTTTCTGAAACGCGCTGCCGGTCGCATCTCCATCCTCTGGCGGCTTGGCGCCCAAAGAGCCTGCCCCTCATAACGGCGCTCCCCGGCCCCAGGCTGTCATCCGTCTTCGGGGCCGGCCTGCCCCCTCCCCCCCCCCCCCCCCCGTCCCCAGTCCTCGGGCCATCTCTCAGGCATTTACATTGTGCAGCCGAGGTGGTCGATGCCCTGAGCGCAGACAGGCACGCAATCGCCAAATCACGACCGCGGGCAAATGAGGGGCCGGCTGGACGGCAGACCATCTGCCCACACCGTCTCCCCCGCGCGCGCGCGCGCAGTGGCGCAACGGCGCGGTGGTTCACGATGTGAACACAATGTGGGGTCCCGGGTTCGATTCCCGGCTGGAGCAGTGTTCTATGGCTGCTTGCGTATTCGCTGACGCCGTATTAGATTGAGCGGCGACGTCCGCAGTGCACCATTGCAGCGCGAGCGTGATCGCACCCGCCCGGCTACTGCACCCAGGAGGTCCACTGATGGGCCCGGCGGACCAGGTCAGACCGGGAGACCGCTGTCCACGGCGTGTCCATCAGTTCCGACCAATCGTACCCACAGCCGAGATCTGCCAGACAATCAGCCAACATCGGATGCGGACTCTAATACATGAGCTCCGCGCCATGGTAGGGAGCGCTTAGTCGCAGCAGACTCGCAGAAGGCCCACTGAGCCTCGACGGATCTCACCACCAGCAGATGGCAGACCGGGTGGCAAGGGGGTCGCCAGCCCCAGCGTGGGTTGCACTGTCATGAAGAACATCTCTGCACCCAGCAGGCAACGCGCAACGGGCACGTGTGTTAACCACCACAGTTTACTGTACTGGAGACCACACGCTGGAACATGGCGCTGCCCACCGCCGAGGCCGTATGCCATCGTACACCCGTATGTAGAGAATTCGTTGGTCCGTAACACCCGCGTCGGTGTAATGGGGAAAGCTTTTTCGCCTTTAGCGCTCTGAAAGTGATGCCCGCCATGATGCTGATTATGCCTTACAATGATGTCGAAATGTCACGCTGATTTTGGTACGTCATGAGTGCAAGGTTTATCAATAAAAATTACAAACTTTTCACCCAATACCAACATGTATGCAATTGTATGGTGTGAATACGCTCAAACACACCACACAAAGTCGGGACTAAATTTGAAGTCAAGTTTGCATAATATGATTCTGATTCTGACGAAATGGTGCGAAAGGTCAAAATGGTAAACAGTTGGAAAACCCAACCTTTTTAACTGTTTGGAGGTCCTTTTTAAAATCCGTTATCGATAGCTATTAAACATGATGACGAATACCGGAGAAGCACACAAGAACGCAACCGAGACAAGGAAACAGTACGAACAAAAAGGCAGATAACACGGAGTCAGTGACGCCTAAATGGAAGGAAACGATAACACAACGTGGCGCTGCTTACTTCATGACACCGAGTCAAAAGATCAACCTGATTAACTCCAGAAGTGTGGTTTTAGAGCCGGCTCGGCTGACTTCGCCGCCCGCATTCCTTAGGCCCTATCACTTTTTCGGATATTCATTGCTTCTCTGATTAGTTCAGCAGGGGCTGCGTGACCTTATGGTTCAGATCAGTGCCGGATAAAAGCAGGCGGAGGCTCACTAAAAAACTGAGAGCAATAGTCTCGACTATAACACATCGGAAAGGTTTCACCTAACGTCGCATGGCAGTTCGAGCTCAGGCGTATGCTAAGCTGTCGCCAAAGCAGTCTGTGATCACTTCGCCACCCAGGCTTGTATAGAAGCTTGTTTGTAATATCCGATGCAAGTCCGCTCAGAAGAGTCTGCAGCGGACCAAAGCATCAAAGACTCTGGCAGAGCCGCGCGGAAACTCTGTGACCATCATTATCAAAATAGAATACCGTCATTACCAGCCAACAAAAGACAGACTGCTGCGTTTATCACCAAATAAAGTCCCGTCGCTCTCGGCAAATCTAAACACCGACAAAAAAAAACACGGCAAAAAACAAAGTATTTGTACATTCCCCATTATTATACAAAGTCCCGGCATCAAATCGGTCTATTTTCTCCTGCTATCTTGTTAAAAAAACAGCAAAGTAGGCACGTTGTGCACGGGAGCACGGCATATCTTTTATAGTGCATATATATATATATATATATATATATATATATATATATATATATATATATATATATATACATAATTGTAACATATGCATCTCACATTTTTGTGAACATTTTCGTTGAATATGTAACAGATATCGTCTGACAAGTTTCAAAAGTCTGGTGAAGCATGTGACTAAAGGTCATACGTTTTGGCCATGAACCCTCATCCGCAACTAGGTTTTGGAGAAAGCTCACGGTGAAGAAGTATCTTAACCGGAAAATCAGCACAGAAATTATTTAAAACTTTCAGTTTCATATTGTTGTGGCCTGTACAAGTGTGAGATCATATAAGTGTGCGACGAGTGTTGGTGACTCAGGTGCTTAAAACGGATGTGATCACTTCGGTTTTATGTGCCATCGGCTTTGGATTAATATCGATGTTATGGATGGTGTGAGTACTAGGCTGCTACTGGTGGGGAAGGATATAATCTGGTTTGGTAGTATTATATGTGCAGTAAATTCTAACAAAATCTGAAACATCTATACCTGCCCCCGTCTTTGTTCGCATTTGAGCGTCTCGGAATTTGCTTGCTATACTGGTGTAGGAATGCAATATTACTTCATGGTGGTTACAGGATGGCTTCACATTACCGTGCAGAATTCACTCTACCTAAAAATTCTAGAAAAATGCGGCTGCATTTCATTACGTACTCACAGATTATTCTCCGAATTTCTTTATGCCAGCGGGCCCGTACGACTTGCCAGCCATCAATGTAACCCTTTCAGAGAAATGGCATCTCAAAATTATTAATTAACTTTGCCTATGTGCTGGCTTAGAAATTTGACAAGAGCTCTCTGGCAGTTGTTTTCATCCCCTTTTCCTGTGCCCGGTCATGTTGTCCAAAGCCTGGTTGTTTTCCCCCACGCTCAAAATTTGCAGGATGCTGTGATATGTGCAGGATCAGCCAATTCCACGCTGCCGAAAGTTTGGACGTAAGTTTCTGGGAGGGTATTTCATATCAATTTTCATCGATAAGTTATATGTCTCGCTGGCAGCGCCGTCAACTGCTCACATCCGACTCATCTCGTCAGGACTTCATGCAGTTGTGTCATACCCGCGGGGTCAGTTAGTGACCTATGCAAGGTCAGTGAGTGACCTATGCAAGGTCAGTGAGTTCGCGATGCTTTTTCCAGCACAGAAGACGTTCTTGTGTGAAAACGTTCTCATCAATATTACTGAACGAAGCAGCTTTATCGCTGCACAAAATCTCTGCTGTACTTTGCATGACTGCAAAAGTATACGAGGAAAAGCATGACTGTTTGACTGATTGTGAAAGTACCTATCAAGGCAACCTATGACTGCTTCTTCAGCAGTGGCTGTTAACAGGAGTTACCTAGAACAGTGCGATCTTTCTGTACATTATTTTTCACAAAAGGTGTAGTATTCTCCAAAACTTAATCAAATGAAATCAGTGTTATGGGTATGGAAGTATATGTATACGCTGCTTAATGCTGAACAAAATGCTGCAATTGTCATGCTGCAACTTCATACACTGTTCAGAGCAATCACGCCGTTCAACATAACCTCCGTTTGCAATAAGCTAGTTTATTTATTACCAGCGAACATCACTTCTCATCCATGTGTATTGGTCAATGGGTACACGGCTTGTTTCGTGTTTAGGATCCAGATAGCATAAGTTCAGCTTTTCAACCCATAATTGGACTATTCAGTAAAACAGTCAGAACCAAGCGGTTGTTTCTTTTGTTTTGATCAGACAGTTTATTTTATTACTCTGATCAGACGGTTGTTTTCATTTCTCTAAACATTTTCAATAATTTTCATCGATTTAATTCATATCAGCTGACACTTCACACAAACACTTGTCTATTACGTGTCATTTGTGAGAGATGAAGCCTTAGTCAGAGAGATAAAACAGCTGACGGGTGTGGCCAGGTCTGTGAAATTGGGGACGTAAAAATGTCCACTGTAGGCAAAAACTGGGTCAAAAATAAACTTTGGAAAATTAGGTAGGTATTTTACTCTAACCTACTGGGGATTACGCCCACGAATCGGACTAGCTCGCATTTTCAACCGCTTCGTCGGCATCCGGAGACCCATGCCTAAGTAATCTGCGCGGTGCACGGTAGCGCATGGCTGTAATCAATGTCCTCCCCGCAACAGAACATAAATAACGAGCGAGATGCAAGAGCCTACATTCGTTAAGCACTATTAAGGGAATATTGGGACATTCAAGATTTGTTCTCCAAACTCAAATGGCTGAAATATCCCTCAAAACACACCAATGTTCTGCCATAGTCGAAAAAACGGCGGAGGTGGAAGGCGCTTTTATTCCACGTCAAATCGGTCGTCTCTTTACAATAACAGCACAATTGTCCACCACGAGTTGTGCCCTAAAGCGTTTTCTCGTAGCGAGGGGTGTGTTCGCAGCGACTAGAACGACAAAGAATATATACCATCGACGATATCCATGACGTCATCCCCACAAAGTCTGCAACTTTTCTGCTAGACGCGTAGAATACTTTTCGGTTTGTTAAGCAAAGTAAGACAGAAATGGCGCACATCTGATTTATACACAAGTCAATTTGCGCGCCCAGGTCCGGCGACGCGAGAAGAAAAGGTGTACTACACGTTACAAACAGAACAATTTGAAGTTCCCATGGTTAGGACCGAACGCAGTGCCTGAAAACATAAGTGTTAGTGTCTCACGTGCGTAGTTATTGCCATAAAAGTTACAAAAATACTAGCAGTAAACATGTTGCGCCGCGAACATGACCAGTTAAGGTTCTACGCTACGTCACATAGAATAGAACGTCCTTGGTGCGCAGCGAACACACCCGAAACGCCCGCGTGGTCTGCTTTTTGGTGACGTCTTTTCTTGGCCCGGCTTTGTTGCCCGACCGTGTATCATAATCGGCGGCGTCAAATCGAAGGGAAAAGATAGACCGCGACCGCCTTTTTTGAAAGCATGGCCTCTGGTCATCAACGACGGTGACGCAGGACTGTGCGAACATCCCAAAAAGCAGACGGGCCAATCTACTTTTCAACAGCACTTTTGGCTAGCTTTGAAATGAATACACAGCACACCATTTCATGAGGCGCGCGGAACACATAAATCCCGCTTGTGGAATCATATACACATTCATGTATATATATATATATATATATATATATACATATATAAACATAAAATTTAATGACTGCGCTTTAGTTCCTTCCGCGTCTCATAAATTTGTGTCCTGTTTTTCATTTTAAATCCAAACCTCCACCTCATAAAGCGCCGGCTGAAAATGGCCTTCCTGTCGGTATGATAAACGTTCGCCAGCCGGTGCGGCCGCCTCCCGCACAAAGTTACGAGCAGGCGTAACAAAACCAATCGGACCCTGACCACCGGACCGCCAATACGCGACCCGCCCTTCTCGTCTCTCAGCACGGACAAGCCTCTGGCACCAGGTGTCCCTGACTTAAACGTTGTCTTAGGTTACAACGCCATATATCTGCCCCGTTTTGCTGCTCGGGCTGCGACAGGCCCCATAGCCTGCCCCCATCCCGAACAGATGTCCCTTCCGCCAATCCGATCAGCAGAGCCGTGCTCACGCGTTCTGAACCCCTCGTCAGGCGTTCAGAACGCGGGTGGGCACGGGGGTCGCGTCATTTCGGCCGTAGCTAGGGCTGCCACGTCTTGGGCGGGGCGTGGTGCAGCGGCACCAGCTGGTGCCGGTCACGCCAAGTGATCTGTGAGCGCCACAGTCCGTCTGACCTGGGCAAACCGACCATAAAGACATCTCACAGCTCGGTCGCCAGATGGCTGCAGACTCCGCAGGACGGGCATGTCGAGTCGACTGGGGCGGGTCGCAGGGGCAGATAAGAGGGCAGGGGCCGGGCAGAGGGCACGGAAAAGGTCATAGGGAAGAGGACAGGTCAAAGAGCGGAGGAAGGTCATAGAGCAGAGAGCAGGTCAGAGGGCGGAGGGCAGGTCAGAGGGCAGAGAACAGGTCAGAGGGCGGAAGGCAGGTCAGAGGGCAGAGAACAGGTCAGAGGGCGGAGGGCAGGTCAGAGGGCAGAGGACAGGTCAGAGAAAAGAGAGCAAGTCAGAGGGCAGAGGACAGGTCAGAGAGCGGAAGGAAGGTCAGAGAGCAGAGAACAGGTCAGAGGGCGGAGGGCAGGTCAGAGGGCAGAGAACAGGTCAGAGGGCGGAAGGAAGGTCAGAGAACAGGGAACAGGTCGGAGAGCGGAGGGCAGGTCAGAGGGCAGACGGCGGCGCGTCATGCCCAGCCTCGGCCATTCCGCGTAGTGCGCCATCAGCGAATAGTCACTCGCAAGCCGTCTGCCGAGCCGCCGTGACAAATTGAACAGCGACGGCTCAGTCGTGGCGACGCTGTCTGATGGCCTAGTCGTTGGAAAGTCAGCAATAATCACAAACGAGCACTGGGTGGCCTCTACCTTGCCCGGCCTCTTCGCAGCATATTGTCATTTCAGTAGCGGGAACTGCGGCATTTGGAAATGCACAAACGTGAGACTTCGTCACGGTCGAACAACTTTTTGCAAATGTGGCCTATTCAACTTGACTGAAGCAGATGGGATTTTGTTTGCTCACGTTAGAACAGCGCCGACCTCCGCAGCATGCGAACGCGGCACCAGGCCTCCGAAGCGCTGACCCCATTAATGGATCCAGATGGCCGCCCCGTGTCTCTGATTGCCATCAGCACAAAACCGGCGCACCTCTGATGAGCCCCGCCAGAGCTGAGCATTTCCTGCGCCAGGACGCAGTGCGATCAATGATCCATAAGCCTCGCCGCCGGCGGACCGGCCCCACTTCCCTCCGTCGTCAGTCCCCTCTCCCCCCCCCTCCCTCCATGCGCCGCGCCTCGCCGCGTGACCCACAGTCGGCGGCGCGCGGCGCTCCCGGCGCGGCCATCGACCGGCACGCGGCGGTCGCGGCGCGCGCCATGTTGTCGACGACGTGGCCCGCGGCGCCGGCGGAGGCGCCGATCGATGCCTCGTATGGCGGCCAGTCGCCGGGGCCGGTCGCCGAGCCGGGGGAGGGGGGGGGGGACGATGCCGCGGGGCACGGCCGACGCCGGCCGCGCGGTGACGGCCGCGCTGGCCGCCGAGTGGGCGGCCGCGGCGATCGATGCGGAGACGGAAGTGGCGACCGCCACTGCCGCCGCCGTTCTGCTTGGGATGCGTGCGGACGCCGCGTTCGAGGGCGCTGTTGCCGGCAGCTCGAGGACGCCTCGCTCGGCGCCGGCGAGCGCGAGAGAGCGGTGCAGACGCGGCAGGGTATTAGAAAAGGGGGCCCCGGAACAGCGGGAGTCGGTGCGAGTCAGACGTGGGAGCGGTCTTGGTGACGACTGCTGGCCGTCAACATGGCTGCGGGCATCGATGGTCATCAATGGCCATCAATGATTGTGGCGCCAGTTGGACGTGGGCGCGGTCCTGAATGATCAGACATGGCAACCGCAGACGACCGACCAGGCCGCAGCAGGGATGACCCAGCCGGACAGGCTTTCCAGAGAGTTGTCAGGCCTGCTGGATGACAGCGAGGAAGTCTGCCTCGGGTCGGAGCCGGAGTGGACAAAAGCGAGCAGAACCAGATCGGCGCGCACAGGCAACATGGGATGGCAGATACCATGGCAGGGCCTTGTGGCGCTCGAGTGAACGTGACGCCAGGAAGTGACGGCATTTGGCGCGGAAATTGCGCGTGACGTGCGCGCGCCACCGACAGCATGCTGCGGTGGACTGAGCGGCAGCATGGCACCGCCTGACACCCGTGTCATGATAACACGCACCAGCTGCAAGGCACGAGGCGGAAGTGTTACACGTGCCGTCGATACGCATTCCGCTGGACGTGCGGGGCGGCTCGGCGCGACCGGCGTCCGACCTACTGCGATAACAAGAACACGCCGCGGTTCGCCACATCATTATGCTGACATTTCCAGCAATGGGTATAGCGCGCACGGCCGGAAGCCCAAGAGTGTTGACATGACAAGGCAGAACGATCTTCACGCAACGCCGCAAGTGCCACCAATGAGCGCGCTCGATACAGCGCGCAGCGAGGGCCGGCAGTGGCGCGGGAGCGTCAAAGACGGCGCACCAAACCGTCGGACATAGGAAACGCAGCACCAGGAGCTTACAAAATTTATTTTAAACTTGGTGTTATAAAAGGCGGTGTTTGAAAATGTCATGGTGGACGGTTCTACACTTTTCCTTAGCTAAATACCGTGCAAAGCATGCTGAAATTTTGTGTCAAACTTTGTACATGCTTCTTTTGACGAACATTCCAGAAATTTAATGCGTTTTTGCAATTTTGCTCTTTTTGTTATTTTCTTTGTTACTCCTTCGCTTGTTGCGATGTCACAAAACAAGCCTCGCGAGTAATAAAAGCTGTACGATCTTCATGTCAAAAACTTGCAGCGTTTTTACGATAGCGTAGTATGTTTATATCGCCAACACATGGACCCCATGAAAATGTTTGTGAAAAACGCAGCCAGGACAAAAGAACTATACTGCGCATTCCTGGAATGGAAAAACGCTGAGCCACCAATGAGCGTTTGACTGAAAAACCCCAGAGACAAAAAAGAAACGTCAGAAACGTAACTACCGCAAGGTAAAAACTCAGTCAGTCCGGAAAATAAAAAGAAAAGGAGAGAGAAAAAAGAAAGGAAGAGTGAAGGAGAGAGAGAGAGGGGAGGGAGGAAAGGAGGGGAGGAAGGGAGTGGGAGGAAGGTAGTTATATATATATATATATATATATATATATATATATATATATATAAATAATTCTATAAATACGAATTATTTTGCAGAGCTTCTGTCATCTTCTGGCGAGGCTGTGATCGCACGTCCACCCATCACGCCGCGTGCTGTATATAGTCATCTCGCCCCACGCAATTCCACCCGGCGCCCCCTGCGGCGTCTTCTTGTCGGACGCTTGATCTCTGGCTCTGTCCTGGGCAGCCACTACCCCAGTCTCGCTCCCCGCTGATGGGCAGCCGTCGCGCTCACCCTGATCTGACCTAGCGAGCCCTGACACGGACGGGCCGCGGCTCGGCTGCAGCCCGGGCACTGGGCCGGACCCCTGGAGCCGTGCCCGCCTGGAGAACCTCCACACTAGCCAGTCGGCCGAGCGCGTCAACACCAATCCGCGCGCGTCGGGCGGACGAGAAGCTGGCGATGATG
>NW_023596818.1:3593607-3652945 GCF_011947565.3 Pollicipes pollicipes
ACTGCCCGGGTCAGAGGGCCACCGCGTCAGAGAGTGGACGAATTCCATCTCAGGATATCCAGATCGACAGTTTGTCAGGGTTTTTAACAGCAAGTCACAGTTTTTACAGGTCACTAGCACACAGGAGATTATGCCGGAGGAGTTGTCATTCATTACATGATGCGGTGTAAATCCAACAAGGTGTTAAGATAAGCGAAAAATACACGCACAGGCACACGAATTTAAGTAATCAGGCATTGTTCCCACAAATCTGCCTTTACACAGTTCCCCTTTTTTGTGAAATGTCGACTTCGCTGTCCCGTCTCGGGGCTTCAATTTTACCTCCATTCCTCGGTCCCCTGTCGAGTTTCCCTTTAGATTATGTGTTGTTTAGTTTACCGTCCCTGCGACCCCGGCCCTATGGCCAGCCCGGAAACTGCGCCACATGTGTCGTCTTCTTGCGGGGCCGCGCCACCCGGTAACCGGGCAGTTGTCTCGCGAGCGCCGCCAAGGAGAGCACGCGTATGTCCTCTCCTGGCCCGGTATTCAAACCTCAAAATATAGCATCAGCCGACGGATGCGTGTTGAAGAACGATCGAACGATACCGAACAGGCATCACGCATCACATATCATTCATACATGTAAGCAATTTAAAGTAAACAGGCATCACGTATTGCGCATCACAAATGCATGTGAGCGGTTTATATCGAACAGGCATTACGCATTATGCATCACGCATTACGCATCATTCCTACATGCAATTTTAATTAAGCACACGCCATTCATCAAAGCCCTAATCACACTCGCGTAATCGGACATAATGAGCCCTGTATGTTAATGCCTGGTCGCCAACTTATTTTATGAATGGATTCACTTATTTTTCTACCTGGATGGCTCTGTGCTCTGTAGATGACTTTGAGCTCTAAAAGGGAATGTGGTCAGTGCCTCCCTGGATTTCAGCCTGAGTGAGTGAGTTTTTTTTGTCCAAAAAAAGGTTGTTAAAAGGTTACCTCTGTTTCGTTTTTAGCGTCCCGCAGGTGTTTTTTACGAAAACTGTGTGAAAAACATGGGAAGGCCATGATCTTTGTCGTGACGTCCACCCGCCCTATTCGTTTGAGATATAATGAACACATGCGAAACGTTAAAAACACAACAGAGAGTACCCCTTTCGGTAACCAATTTTTGACAAAACAGGCTTAGACTGAAATCGGTGAAGCTACCCGACGGGGAGTGGGACAGCAAACGAGCCGGCCGCGGCCAGGAGCTCCCCTCCGAACAAAATAAGACCATTAGGCAAAAAGGATTCTGAGAAGTCAACGGAACCGATCGCGGCATATCAGCCGCACCTGAAAGCTAACACGGCGCGGCAATCGGCTACCCTTGCTGAACTTGACAGGGTAACGGCGTGTTTTTCCGTTTCGGACCGCCACCCAAAAAGGGGACATCTGTCACCGGCCGGTCAGACAAGATGGATGGACGCGCGGCACCCCACCGGCGGTCCAAGATCAAAACAGCGTGGCTGCCTCATCCCCTCTCCTCCCCCTCCCCTTCTCCCGAGGTCCCGCCGCGGCGGCGCCAAGCGGGAAATGGGTCAGAGGGGGACGCGCAGAACCCGCCCGCGGCAAGAGCGGCGGGCCTTGCAGCGCCGCCGGCGACGCGACGCCCGAGGTCTGGGCCCGGTGCAAATTGGGAACCGAGCCCTCGAAGGAGGGCAGGCTGGACCCGCACAATTGGGCGGAGGGAACGTTCCGGCCAAATAATTGGACCATGCGGAAAAACGAGGGTGGGCCTAGAAGAGAGCTGACCCGGCGCGGAAGAACGCACGAAAAATATACCATGGTGAAAAGAGTCTAATCTAAGGAGAGAGATGTGGAGAAGTCCAGCAGGAGCCCCAGGGAAGTCGGCCGGCCCTGACGCTGATCACCTAGTGATGATCGCTGGCTCTGCGGTCAACCGGACGCAGACGGCAACACGCACGATGTGAGTTCACAGGCTTCCGTCCCCTGTCCTGACCGGACCATGGACTGCTGCACGCTCCGAATATGCCGCTTGGCCCCTCTCCACCGGACGAGCGTGTCCACGGCAAACTCTTCCCTTCCGGCACGGCGTTCGGGGTGAGAGGTCTGATCCCATGATGATTCCAACAATGGGGAGGGGGGGGGGGGTGGTAGCAATACGTCACGCGGTTTTGGAGCTGGACCCGGGTGCGGCTGTAACCTTGTGAGGACGATTCGCGAAAGTCGGGCCCAGTAGGCTGAAATGTGACTTTGTGTGAATGAATGCCAATACAGGTGACAAGCTGCGTTTGAATCATGTGGCGTGGATGCGAGGCCAGCTGGGACCTGATCAGGCGGCGACGGGACACTCGCGCCCGGCGTGGCTGGACATAGTGATCGAGGACGGCGCCATACGCTTCCGTGCGACGGCTTGTTCATCAGCCTACGCCGGGGCTATCTTGGTTGAGCCGTTGGAGGCGGCCATCAGGGTTCAGATTGTTCCATTACGGCCGCCACCGGCCATGCGTCGCGACTGGGCCCGGCGCACGGGCCGCGCCCGCATTCCAAGACAAGTTTTTGGCTTGAACGTTAGTCTGTCGGCGGCTCGTCGGCTTGCCTGTTCCTCGTTTCCCTAATTTTTCCGTTCATTAGTAACGGCAAAATTCGCAACCAAACTATGTCTAGCTCACAGCGCGGGTGCTGCTAACAATTACGTTTAGTTTCCTCTTTAATTTGTTGCTTGATTCAGCTCTCAAAACTTCAGCCAGACTGATAAATCCCTTTGTAGATTGGTATCCCGGCTGCTCGTTTAACGAGGGACGAGTCGTGCAGCCATGGTAGTGGCTGCGAGAGTTGATAAGCGCGGAGCACGGCCGAGCAGTACGGCTTGGCTATGACCAGAACTGGAAGGGGGGTCAGTCCTGCTCTTATGCAAGATGAACGTTTTTTTTTGTGGTGGTGCGACTCGAGCACACGGTTTCGTTCATTTTTTAACTAAGCGACGGTCGACTGTTCTTGTGTCTCTAATTTGACCCAAGATAACGACATGAAGCAGGCGTAACCAGCACACTGAACTGGGATCAGTTCGGACAGCCCCTGGACGTCTACGCTTATGTTACTGCACAGCGGTAACTGGGTCCTTTCCCGTCGGTGTACAACGCCTCGGGAGAGGACCAGGACACAGCCCGTTCTCTTCCTGACGTAGTGTGCGCCAGGCCTTGTGAGCCGCTGGGGGCGGGATGTTCGGTCCGCATGGAGATTCGGTCCTCGACGTTACTAGGACGGGCGACAATGGAACTTAGGTCGTCGGACAGGCCGGTCAGGCTGAGTCCCCAGAGAGCGCTGGCCGAGAACCCGTAAGACGTGAACGCAGGATCGCGCCGGGTGCTCCGCTGCGGAGGTCGAAAAACTTGTTTACCTGGCAACACCAGTTGGAGCCATTTTGGGACGCCGCAAAAAGTCCAAGGAGACAGAGGAGCGTGTTGAAAAAGCCCTTCCTCCTCCCGCGGCCCTGGCGGAGCCCTCAGTCCCTTGGCTAACATGGGGACGGAACGCCCCCGGCCCGGATCACGCCCAGCGTATTCCCCATGCCCGTGCCCGCGCCTTCTTCCCGCATGTCGTTCCTCCTCTCCCCTTCGGAGACAGCCGGGCCGGTCCGGTCCCCGCGCACGTCCGCGGCCCCTGCCTCCGCTCCCCCTCTGTCCCCTCCCCTGGCGGAGACCAGCCGGACGGTCCGGTCCCCGCGCACGTCTCCGCCGCCCCTGCCCGCTCCCCCTCTGTCCCCTCCCCCTCGGCAGTGGGGGGGGGGGAAGGCTGTAAGGGAACAGGACCGGAGACGCGGCGGTACGGGGACAGTAGCAGGGGTTGCAGGTGGGCTTAAACGCCAAATGGTCGAATGTCATGGTGTTTGAACGGATTTTCACCCATACGAATTGTGCCCACGAGTTCCTTTTTTCGGAGACAGTAATGCCACAATATCACATCTATGATGTCAGCTTAACAAAACAAATGACTTTGACAAACGAAAAGGCTATAAAAGTGTCCAACAAGTCGTTATTGTCCACACAAGGAACAAAGACTTGATTGTTGTCACGATGCTGCACACAACTAGATGAAAAGCGTAAAATATGGCAATTGATCTCGTCATAGCGTCTCCCGCAGCCCTTAGCTCTCACTCACAATGCGCTCATGCCAAAACTCCGTGTGCACGCACGTGTGAGGTGTGCGTGCCATTGTGCGGCGGGCTTTGCCGGAAGTCGGAGCGTTTGAGAGGGGCATCAGATTGCAAGATGGAAGATCTTTTCCAACCGCGCTTGTTTGTTGATTGACGATAAGGAACAGGCTTTCTCAGCCGCGCGTCGTGCTCGTGGAAGGCCCAGACGCATGAGCCCAGGTTGTCATATCCATTGCGCCAAGAAGTGGAGTGTGGATATGACGGGGTGTCTCTTCGAGGGTATGCGGAAAAACCTCAAAAGGCCCACAGTCAACAAACACGGCTCCAGCCGTGTTTTGATGGAAATTGCAGTTTTGGTGAAGGATGGAAGATGAAAGGCATGGACGTCATAAACTGGTGAGTAAACCAATTTTTGGAAAGATTCATTATTGTCTTCGAGGTCAAAAATGTATGTTATTGCTGTAAGGGAACTCCGTTTTTCTTTAGCTAGCAGCATTTACAACACGCCCCAGCTTTGCACGCACTCATGGGCTGTGTATGACATTTGCAGTAGGTAGCGAAGCAGCAATAAATATCAGTGAACCTATCGCCTGTGGTGTTTTCGGTGTCCAACTCCTGTTTACGAAACGAACTTATCCCAGATTACAAAGGGCATGCACCGTCACAACTGCTTCTTTCACGTAGAAGGAATCTCAAGTGGTTCAGCGCGCCCCGAAACACAGCGTTTGAGGTACCTTGAATTTGCAGGAATACAGCTTTTGAGAAATGTGTATAGAAAACAGCTCTAAAAATGCTCAGAAGTTAATCTTAAGAGCCTGCTTTCTTGAATGGGCTGGAGAGACAGGCTGTGGGCCCGAAAAGCCAGTTGGGAGAAAGTCCAGCATGTTTTTCGACCTCTGGCTCGATGTCTGACGAGGGGCGCCACCGTCCCTCAGTGGCGCCATCTACCCCAGGCCTCTGAGTGCCGCGCCGTGGGATGTTGGTTGGGTATCGCCGGCGTAGATCTTGCACTTCCTGACAAAGTCTTAACCATCAGACTCTTGGATGAAACCCAAACAATATTGATATCAACAGATACGCAACACATTTTTGAACGTTTCCCACTCTTTCATTTCTCTCCATGCGCAACATCATGGCGGCACGTACGGTTTACCTCACACATGTCGAGCGGTTAGCTTGCCAAATCTGTGGTCCGAACGAGCAGATAATTAAACAAAAATAAAGTGTACACACATCATCAGTGATTGTGACGTCACAAAATCAAAATCGCCGCCAGCCTGGCAATAGTTCCGCACGGGACCGGACGGCACCGGACGACAGCAGGCGGGATAAGAAGGAGCTGAACAGAGCCGAGCGGGACCGGACGGGACCGAACGGGACCGAACGACAGCAGGCGGGACGAGAAGAGCTGAACAGAGCCGAGCAGGACCGGACGAGACCTGACGACAGCAGGCGGGATAAGAAGGAGCTGAACAGAGCCGAGCGGGACCGGACGGGACCGGACAACAACGGGCGGGATGAGAAGGAGCTGAACAGAGCCGAGTGGGATCGGACGGGACCGGACGGGACCGGACGACAGCAGGCGGGATAAGAAGAGCTGAACAGAGCCGAGCGGGACCGGACGGACCGAGCGGGACCGGACGGACCGAACGGGACCGGACGACGGCAGGCGGGATAAGAAGGGGCTGAACAGAGCCGAGCGGGACCGGACGGGGCCAGACGACAGCAGGCGGGATGAGAAGGAGCTGAACAGAGCCGAGCAGGACCGGACGAGATCGGACGACAGCAGGCGGGATAAGAAGGAGCTGAACAGAGCCGAGCGGGACCGGACGGGACCGGACGACAGCGGGAGGGATAAGAAGGAGCTGAACAGAGCCGAGCGGGATCGGGCGTTGTCGAATGGTGCCGAATGGAACCGGATGAGATGCTTTCAGGCCAGACGGGGCCAGACGGCACCGGACGGCACCGGACGTACCGGACGAGCCGGATGGAACCAAACGGGTTTGGAAGTGATCGAACCAAACCGCACGGGGTCAGATGATGTCGGACACCACCGGACAAGACGGACAGAAACCGGACGGCGCTGGATCGGGCGTGATGAGCCCATCCGGGACCAAGCAAGATCGAAAGAAACCGTCCGGACTGAATAAGCATGTCTCTATGCCATTAATTGGCATAGGGACATGTTCCCACCAACAAGAGAGGCGATCTCAGGATCTCGATACTCAGGATGACCAACGTGGACGCTACAAGATGGAGATGATTAGCGGTGTAGAACCATTAGAACTTCAACTAGAACCACACGAAAACTAGAGGAGTGTCTATTCAGTTGAGGGAGAGGGGTTTCGTCCTCCCCCCCCCCCGCGCCGATCTTAGGCTCTAGACTACTTCTCCCGCAACTTTAGAAGGAAGTGGGCATGATCTGAACAACACCGTCCGTTAACACAGTTGGAAAAAGTTTGTTTTTTCACCATTCCACCCCCATATCATTTTGCGAAGCTACGCCTTTGCAATGAAAACGAAGCACTCCCGTGTGCGAATACTAGAAGCTGAAAACATGGCGCTTGAAACAGCCGTTGTAATTCTCAGTCAGCTGCCTAATTATTGCTTTCATAGCTGCGGCAAGCATTCATCATGCATCTGATAATTATTGAGGGCGAAGACTTTCACAATTACTCCCCACCGATATCACAGAAATCCCCGATCACTTCTTGCTAATCAAGTGCAAATTCACGCTTCTCTCACAGGCTTCGCCAAGCGGACATATTAAGAACCATAGCTGTTACCAGATTCCCGGTAGATGCCTCTGCGTTATTACCGAGAAAAATAGCCGCATCCGCACAGTTGGACGGTATGCATATTGAACTTAACTTCATCGCGCCAATGTCCTTGGGCTCAGCCGGATATCAAGGAGATTCGCGCAAAATAGAATGCAATTTTCCACCAGTTTTAACGGCGATATGAAGGTCTGTTCTGTTTGTCCATTATCCAAATAATGTTTGTCAGCGACTAGCATGATTTTTGCCGCTTCTTTACGTAGGAGAAAAAATGCCGTCGAAAGGTTGCAGCACTCGGTACGAGTGCCAAAACAGAAGTATTTTTGGCACGACTGACATGAACATTTCAGCTGGCAACTGATCAAACAGGGCAACGCTGGATGAGGTATTCATTTGCATGTTTTGCTCGAAAGCCATCAAAGAGGTAGCTTTTCAGGTCTTCTGCCTGTTACGTCACTTGCTCGATGTGGTTCGTTACAGCACTCACTCGTTACGACACATGACAGCAAAACATTATAAAGACGATGCTACAAAATTGATATACGACAAAGTACGGGACGACCAAATACGATACATAAAATACGATGTCATAAAATGTGTACGAAGTCATCTGTGAATCCATAAATGTGCTTCAATGAAAGCGGAATATGCCAAAAACAGCGTACACACGCAAAGATAAATGAAAATAAACTGTGAATACATGGAATACGCATTGACTTGTGAAGATCGCGCACGTGCGTGCATGTGGCGTACATTCACGCTGGTCACCAGCATCGGCTCAAAACTAAGGCGCATGACCTAACATTTACGTTTTGAAATGCGAATCTTGGATCACTCAGAGATGAAAGAAAGTAGTGGTGGTTGGAGGCAGGCGGTTCCAGGTTGCCGCGGCACCATAAGGAAAGGCTTGCCTGGTGGGCTCCAATCCGTACCTGGGCAGGTGGGGAGACATTGACATGGAGGAGCGCGTCTCCCTCAGTGAAAGAGGGGAACATGGCTTGAAAAAAAATTGGACAGCTGGGGGCCATTATTTGCATCTTAGGGCTTTGAATACTTTCAGCACGTCCCTTTCTTTCACCAAGTCATCGATCCGGGGAGACAGCCTAGAGATTCCAGAGTCGGTGTTATAACCAGCTGCGTTTCATGCCACAGATAATCCTGACAGCAAAATATCTAACTTTTGACATGTCTGCACCTGACACTTAATCGCTCCACCCAATGCGCATAGATAGTGAGATATATGCGGGCAAACGTAGGCTTCGATAGTGATTTTGAGAACAGCAGTTGTATAGTTAACGCCTGAAGAGGGTACAGAGAGATGAGAATTCCGTTGCATTTTCGCACGACTTTGATGACATGGTTCTCTCACGAAAGCGGCGAGTCTACAATCACACCGAGAAATTTGATGTGCCGGGAGGGTGAGGTAGCCCTCTTCGTCTATCGTCAAGTGAAAATCACAGTTTTTGCCTCAAAATTATGCTTTGAACCTATCAGAACAAAGCCGGTTTTGTGCCCGTTCATTTTAAGTGCGTTTGCGCAGAAACAAGCCTGAAGTTCGCAGATGGATATTTCCAGATGACGTTTTAGTGCTTCCAGGCTATGCTTGTTAGGAGGAAGCGTGCTGTAATAGCTGAGTGTCATCTGCATATGAGATGAGGCGCCCATATGAAAGGTGACTGGGCAAGTCATTAATGAATAGCGTAAATAATAGCGGACTAACCATGAAGCCCCGGGGAACTCCGGGTGTTACCGGTAGTCATCCGCCCACCACCTGCCTCTGACCACGTAAGTAACTCGTGAACTAATCGGGGCTCACACTGTCCCCCTGAAGTTTTGCTATAAGCAGAACTTGATCAACGCCGTCGAAAGCCTTAGATGGGACGACAGCTATCAGCGAAGACATCTCTCCGCTGTCAATGTATTTCAGCAGCTCTCCGACGGCGTCCAGCAGCTCGTCCTCAGTACAGTGGCCTTGTTGGTAGGCATGTTGAACTGGGCAGATCATACTATCGCTATGGAGATACGCGTCCAGCTGGCTGCCAGCGACGCTTTCATGAATTTTAGATAGGGCCATTAAGCCTTAAAGTCACCATATGGATCTCTTGTTAATTAGTACAGTTTGTTCACCTGACTCCAGGACGGGTACCGTGCAATCAATTTTCCACGCGCCGGGGAATACCTGAGTTGCGAGGGAGCAGTTGATGGTCCACAGGAGATGCGGACCAATCACATGGAAGCATCGGCGCTATGCTATCATCGGTACGTCGCCCACGCCCATTGCTCTCCAGCTGCTCACTTCCCGGATAGACACAGATAGTTCAGGGAAAGTAGCGGGCCTAAAGTGGAGGAGGTCGTACAGGCAGTTGGAAGTTCGGGTAACTGCCCGGTGCTCCCTGTCAGTGTGGCGGCAATTCAGACCCAACCGTCGCAAAATGACGGTTAAACTCGTCAGCCAGAGCCGGTTTTCCTTCTAACCGATCTTCTCGCTTGGATGATGGCGTCATGGCGAATCGTCTGAAAGCACGCCAAACTGGCCACCAGAAGTCATCACACTAGAGAGGAAGCCACGTCTGGCAGCGATGACAGCACACATAACGCTGTTCCGAAGCCGTGTGAAGTCCGTGTGAGCCTCTGGGATGCTCGGAGCTAGCCAGGTGTCCCCTGCTGTATCCCAGTCGGTAAAAAAGAGCTCGGAGCTACGCGTTGTCATACAGCCAGGGACAACTCGCACGCTTCATGCGAACAGGGTTTGCTCTTCAGTTGTGATCCATGACGTCGTTCCATAAATTATCGTTGTTTTCATGATATTTTTACCATCATGTTCCCTTCATTGGTGTCAGGGAGTTCCGCCCAATCATCTACGATCAGGTCCACGCAGATGGCGTCCGGGCCAGCCCGGTGCCAGCCCGAGTGGTGCATTTCTGGGCTGGCTGTCTCACCCTGCCCAGTTCCGCGGTGATAGTGATGGGGCTGATGATCAATGATGGTTTCAGGTAGGATGGTGACCGTTAGTGGTGGGTCGAGCTGATTAGCGACCACGTGGTTAAGTGGCGTGGGCGTTGGTAGAAGTTGAGTAGGCTGATCCACCAATTGCGTGATGTTCAGGTCGCTGGTCAAGTTGAGGAAGTGCTGGACGCGCTGAGTGTTTGGTGTCAAGACGTTCATGTTCATGTCCCCCAGAAGAAGCGCCGGTTTGAACAAGCAGAGCGCATCACGGAGCTGGTCCTGTAATTGGTCCAGGCTCGCAGCTATCGGGCTGTCAGGTGGATGATATACCACGCCGACAGTCGCCGGTGATGCACCACGCCACGCTATCGCCAGCTGTAGCCTTTCCAGCGGCCCGTTTTCCTGCAGTTTCAACCGTTCGCTTCGTCTTTCCACCCGATTTAGGCTGGCAGCTCCGCCGCCGCGACGTGCCGTGCGGTCAGTTCTTTCTATACAGTATCCGAGAAAGGTCAAACAGCTGTAGAGAATGTTTAATGCAAGCCAAATCTCCGATATGCGCAACATGTCCCATTGTTGTCCACTCAACAGCCAGTTTATCTCATCCAGCTTCCATTGTCTGTGAGCGAACGCTGATATTGCCAATACCTCGCTGCGGTTGAGACTTGTCGATTGATGTGGTCCCACCGTTGATCAGGCGACGTGTCTGGCGTGGGGCCAGCCAACCCGGCCGTGTAAGGCAGCGCGGTACGTGGCCTGATAGTGCTGAATGCATTACATCCACCTTCACGAGCTCGGTCGATTGCTGAATCCGGCGCATTTCGGTGTTCGGCCATGCGCGTTGGATTGGTGTAGGTCGACGTCGCACAGTAACCGGAGTAGGTTTGATCGAGTTACGCTTCGTGTTACGCCTTCGCAGTTGTTCGACGGCGCATTTGAGCGCAGTTCGACACATTTTCAGACATTGATATTTTCCACAGGGGGATCCCAAGGAAATTCGTCCCGGTTTTGGTATGACAGCGTGTCAGACGGCTTTTCACTTATAGACTGCGCATTGACTCAAGCTGACATAAATCCTTCCAATCCAAGCTTTTTGTAGATCCGTCATAACACATGAAATCGTGATGAGAAAGCCACAAAACTTGATCAGGGGAAGAAAGGCGCATTTATCTTCAAGCCCACACTGTACAGCAAGCTTGCGGATCATAAATGCACGAAGAAATCCGTAGAAACATGGAACTCCTAAAAAGGCGGCAGTGATGTACTGTAAGGCTGGACGAACGTCTGGCACGCTGGGACCTGTTGCGGTCGGCCGGTGCGTGACCCTAGGTCAGCGGCGGGGGTCCTCCCGGAGCCGGCGGTGGCGAGTCACGTGACCGACCGGCGGAGTCGGCACTAGAGACGCAACTTTCCCCAAAAACACCAGACTGCGGTCCGGCCTGCCCAGCCCAGCTAATGATCCAGCCCGCGATACTGAGCTGTGCTACAACGCTGGTCCGCCATTAGCCCGCAAGTACAAAGCTGTTGCAAGACGTTGTTTTTTCGTTTCACCTTGACTTTGGTCTAATACATTAAATGTGGATAAAGTGGCACGTCGGTGTCTAATACATGGCATTGTCTGGCTAACGCCAGTGATGTTGATTAGAGAGCAGCTGTCAAAGTGCCTGAAAAAATGAAATCGTTTATGCGTCAAAGTAGATCTTGAACGTTGCTATGACAGTTATCATCAACACGTGAAAAGGCAGAAGGTGGAAATTAAATGTTGCATTGTTGAAATGTACCAAAGATTACAACTCTATATCTCATTTTAATGTACTACAGGCCATTTCTTTTAAAATTGCATGCAGCGACTGATGGATTTGGACTGACATAATAAGAAACGCTGGATGTTTCAAGTCATGGGATGACTCCTCAGTTCATTATCATCCCATGACTCCTCAGTACAGTACTGAGGAGTCATGGGATGACTCCTCAGTACTGTACATAAGCAAACGTGATTCGACTGCGTCACAACTGCCACAATTTCATGACGTCATAGAAGAACCGACGTCAGTCTCTTATATGGTGTTTGCTGTCCTTAAGTAGATACATCGTACAACACCAAATAAAAACCACATGGTGGCTTTGAAATCGTCCACATTTCTCTTCTACCGCTATTCATGTTCATTGAGGCATTTACCAAGGTCACAAAATATGTAACACAACGCTTCTGCGGCACAAAAGCTTATATGACATAACGAAATGTTAAAAAATAATTTCCAGGACCATATATTCCGTATCACCTGCTGACTGCAAATTTCGAATTTTATCGACTGCTTCATGGACGTCTTATGTTGAAATCAATTCGCCCATCGAGCACCATGCTATAAGAAATGAACAAATCAGACAAGCAACTGCTCATTTTCTCCTCTCTCTTTGCATGTTTACGTACACAAACGGAGAAAGAAGTCTTGCCTCTCGCCCTCTGTCGCCTCCGACTCTCTCCTGACCATCCCCTCCCTCTCTTTCACCGCCCGCCCCACTCTTTCGCTCTGAAAGAACGCGATCATAGCGTGCAGCTGGCAACAGCAAACGCCGCATTCTAAAGTCAAAACGCCATTGCGGCTTGTTTACTCCTTTGCAGGAGTGGCCGCCATCACGGAAGCCTGGTACATCTGCGCGGCGCCATGGCGGCTCCGGCGGTGCTCCCGTCACGCTTGTGGTCACGCGGCGGTCAGCGCCCGGTGCGCAGGCCACCGGGGATCCCCCCGACGTTCCCTGGCAAACCTGAATGGGCAGAAAAAAAGCCGCCAACAGGCCGGTCTACGGGCGCGAGGGGACCGGTTCCGCCGCCCGCCACCACGCCAGTCATGGTCAGACCTGGATTACAGAAAGCAGGGCAGGGTTTGGAGGGGCTTAGGTCATTAATGTTGTTGAGATGGCCGCATTTGCCCGAGCTATCGGCGGCTGAGAGGCTGGCACGCCTACTGTCGAAAGATAATGGATGCATAGATAGATAAGCAACCTGATTGCAAAGAAGCAAACACCTGTTCAAAACTACGTAAAGATGCATACAGCAACAGAAAACACATACTCACCTCCTTTAATATATATGATATTCATACATGACGTTTAACCTTCAGTTCTTCAATATTCGGGAGAAGTAAAATGTCCAGAATATTGGGTCTGACGCGCAATTGCATTGTTTGCCATGTCAAGTAAAAAACATACCCGTACAGCATTCGACTAATCATCTCGCTCAGGTCAGCAAATCGAGGCAAGGACAGGTAAGATCACGACTAGCGCACCTGTACAAGTCCAGAAATCGTTTCAGGTTGATGTGGTGTGCTACTTGCATTTGCTCGTAGGACATTTCTGCTGTTCGGTGGCAAAAGGACGTAATCGACACTTTTTCGGAGATGGCTTTAATATCACTCAAATCAGCTCACTGCGATGCATCGCCTTGTAAAACACCAGACAAATGAGCGATATTTCTTTTTCATGCGACATCACAGGTGATGTCGTAGACGCTGTCTCCAAGGGCAAAGAATCCAGCCAAATCAGAACGCATGTCAACTGTAACGACTCTCAACCCCACACTCGCTCGCTATTTGGAGGTGAGAGGGCTCTTAAAAGGCTCTAGTTGTTTGAAATCGTACGGTTGCGTAGGCCTACATGTCCACACTCCATTTTTTCCACACCGCCCGTCCCGTATCGACGAAGCGTTGCCCTGCGCTTGTACACTGGGTGCTGAAGCTGAAGCTGAAGCTGTCGGACGACATGTATAGGTATGTTCCACATAACTTGGAGTCTGAAGACGTTAGTGTCCATGCCCTAAGGCCAATGATATGATAAGCCTTGTTTGTTCTGCTCTTCATGCAAAATTGCATTCCTAACGGACAACAAGCTTTGTTAAAGAGAGTGATGTGGACACTTTCGAGATTATTTGGTGTAATCCACATACCTGCCCTTCTTAAGCTCTAACAATCCTCCAGTTTATGAACTATACTCCGCGAAGATTGCAGACTATTTTGTATAGACTAATTCAAGGCCATTCAAGCATGTATGACACTTTGGCAAAGTCATTCAAATTCTGTCACCCACAGGTCATGCGGCGTTCAAGGCAAAACAAACCTTAATATCGATCCGTCGGGTCTAGCGTCCGTGAGCACGATTTCCAAATATTTTGGATGCCCACTCTTTCCTCATCAATATTGAGCAATCTGTGCAAGTCCCAATTACGATTTGGTTATTTGGTTAGTTGTATTAGAGCCTTCTCGACCAAAAATGATCATTTCAGGGCATGAGAATGGATCACGGTGGGGCAGAACTACATGCGTCGGGGAGGGGGGGAGGGGAAGGGAGGGGCAACCGCCGAGCTCGGAGCATGTTCTGAGCGCCCTGTCAGGATCTTCCCCAGAGGGCCTCTCGGCCCACTCGTAGCTGACGCATGCAACCTGCCCCGGATGAGCGGGGCGCGGCGGAGATGCAGGAGAAGGCAAGACGGAGAGCCGTCCGCTTTTCCCAGCCGCCGGCCGTCGGACCAGCCACCCACTTGAATGACGCGGATCTAGTATAGGCTGGCAGTGAACGGGTGAAAGAGATTGGGCACGGGGAGGATGTGAGATCCCTTCTCATCCATGTGTCACTCGATCCTTGCTCTCATCATATTTCGCCTACGCCGGGTCTGGTGGACTGACGACCTGGTCATGTGCCTGCCCTGCGGACCGCTGGCTTTGAGTCCCACACTGCGTCCCTTCCTTGCATACACAAGGAAGGCCTTGAAGTCGCAAGTCATCGTGACGTTTTGGCTTCGCCGGTCGTGTTTCATGCAGTCCGCTTAGTATCGTGTGTCGGGTGTGAGAACGTCGGAGCTCCAGTGGTATGTGATGCTGAGCAGCAGAACTAAGTTCTTAACTACATTGTCTGCAGAAATTCGGAATATTTTGGCATCTACTTGCCTAGGTTTTCAGATAACTTTTTGCTTGTTTAGCTTAGCCTTGTGTACTCATGAACATGGACGAGAAGTCCAGTTGTGTCGGTATGGCCAAAGCCTGCGTAATGATTTCGTTTAACCAATGCACCCTGGAATCTTGATGATTGATTAGCGTCAGAAAAAAAACTCCTAATTGATTAGCCTCTGCTTCAGCCAGCCGCTTCTTCCAGTGGCGGAGACGCGCCGTCCGAAGCCCCGACGAAAAAAGACCAGCAAGCAACCTAAGCCGTTGAATCGACTCGCAGTGTGCCGGTGCAGGAGATCGGTTACTTGCCCGCTCCCCTCCACAAGTATATTTCTGGAACTTCGGAAAATTCCACTCGTCCAAACCTGTCATCAACATCGCCTTCAGTACATTTCTGGGGTCGGGCTTTCAGCCAAAGCAGTGTCCCAGAATTGCCGACTTTGGGTGTAAAGCAACACCCTATGAGGAGGAATTTTCCCTCTTTTTCCCCATGTTTTATGTGAATTTTTCAATCCTGCCTGATATGGTCAAATCGCACATGCCAAACCCCTATTTTCGTTCCTGAGGTTTTCAGATGTCATCCAAAACCGAGCTCACTTGAAAACACCAAGCATAACGATGCTCCACAGAACCTTGACACCTATGGCTATGTCCTGCCTCACCTACATCTGAATCATGTCTATGCATGCACACAGCAAGGGCGCCAGTTACCTCCAAGCCCAAGAATCCCAGCGACCCCAGCCGCTTGCACGCATTAAGTTTGGTTTGTTTGCAAAATGCATTACAACCTGCAGCTGTGCGCCAAATGCAAGGTATTCACGTATCCCCTATTGCCTTTTTTTTGTCTCACCACCACCACCACGAAAGCAGAGCCTGGCGCAAACGCCAGCAAGGCCTGGTATAGAATTTTACTTCACGTATTTCCTTTTCCCGAGGAAACTTGACCACTAAATTGCATCACTCCCGAAATGCAGGAGTGAAAAGTTCAAGAAATGTCTTCTAAATTAAATTTGCAAGATGAATACTTCCATTTGAGCACTTATATTAACGTATTTTAAGTCAAATCAACTGATTACAAAATTTTGCGCGTAAAGTACCAGTCTTTATATTCATATAGCTACTTTTGTTTTATTGGTACCATACGAGTATGATGCCACTTTATTCTTCCTTCCTTTTCGATTGCCTTTAGAGGTACCATCTGCTGCTTAAAATTTATACCAATTTCTCTGCAAGATGCTCCATCTGCAAACTTGTACGTATTTCTTACATAAATTGGATTAATTCGCCAGCTGCCCAAACATGTTTGATATGAACCCAAACGTGAACAATTCACAGAGAATAAAAGAGAGAATTTGGAGCACAGAACTTATTTTTAACCGCCATTTTTTGCCCGCTTAAACCCTCGGTTATCCGTTTTCTTGGTTCATGGCGGTCCTCAATAATGATAAATATAAGTCTTTCAAGTGTCTGACTCACCAGGCTACCTGGCAAGGCTATGCTAATGCTGCCATATATAGCCTTGGGAAGACCTGACGCAGCTAATACAGAAGTGTTTGGTGGCGAAATTCTGCCCTCTGGAGATGTTTATCATGCACACCTCTTGCTTGTTTCGTATTTTAATCATTAGGTTGGTGGGCATGATAATTATTTATATTTGGGGGTGAGTGGGATGACTCTGTTTGCCAGAAGACTATGCAAAAGGTAATGACTTTTTGTTTTTTGGGGGGAGCAGAAGGAACCCAGTAAGTCTCCTGTGGACAAAGTAATTGCTTACCTTACCTGCTTTCAACACATAATTGGTAACCAAAGTTTACCATTTTCTGTTTTAATCCATCGAGTTTTGCCATAATACAAATTATGATGTCACAAGGCATGCAATGGGCTTATTTTGTTCCATATTCTTGGTTATTTGCCCCAAATTTCTCAAAGTGGTCCCTCATGACTGCCTCAGCCAGATGTTTTCTATAGTTGTCATGGTTTACTGGCTGGCAAATGACTGTACTGTATATATGCACTATATTTTTGACACAGGAATACTCTAAGCTGCATGGCAATTATAATATGAGTTAAATATTAGTGTGTAACAGATAGTGAGACCATCTCATGTAAAATGTGAAGCCAACATCTCAAACTTTGTCATTAAATATGAATAAACAAGCTCAAATGGATGCATTTGCTACAGTTGAAAAGGCAAACAGCAATACTGGCATGGTCATCTAAAAGTTTTGTTACTTTTGGAGAGGAGAGATTGTTTTGTAGAGCATACCCAGTATTGCCCTTGACGTAGGTTAACCATGACAATCAAAATAATTTGTTAAAAGTGATTTAAAGTGTTTGATTTGTGTGTTGTCAACTTTTTCTGACGGCAACAAGCATACACAAATGAATTGTGCACAAATGCAAGTTGAAACCAGCCAAAAACTAGCTTTAGGTATTATGTTTTTATCACAAGTGCTGCTGTCAACAGATAGGTGAGTTGAGATGATGTTCATCATATAGGCTACTCTAAGTTAGGTTAAGCTGGTCAAATGCACGGCAAGAAGCAATAGGAATTGTGCAAGAATCAGTGACTCACAACCGCTGCTGTGATGCAAACAGGTTATACAGGATGAGATGATGTAAGGCCTCTTTAGGTTAGGCATAGACTACCTTCATGTAAATAAGCACTGGTATTTTGTAAGAAGCAGTGACAAAATGTTTGTTTTCCCTGACCCCATCTTAACAGAAGTCAGAAGTATGTCTATTGTGTTTGACTTGGTGATGGGCTGATGTGTAGGAGTCCAATGTTTTTTGTTTTTTGTTTGTTATGCCTGTTGAATTTTCTGACGTTATTTTGCTATTTAATTATTTTGCTTTGTTTTGTTTTAAAAGTGCTGTGTTTGTGTTGTATTAAAGTATGAAAAGTGCTGTGCTGTGTTGAGGGGAATTGAAAAGTGCAGCATCAAATTATTGGTGTTAATAATTTGTTATGCTCATAATACTGTCATGAAATTACTATGCTTTAACACGCACACGGTTGGCCGGCTAGATACCCTTCACTCGGGTGGGGGGGGGGGGGGGGGGTCAATTTGACCCCACCCCCTGAGATCTCGGGAACTAAGAAAGCTAGAGACACCAAATTTGCAGGGTGTCTTAACCAATACGTGAACTCACTTAGGTTTAGGTTTCAAGCTTCCTAGGTGATGACCTTCAGGTTAAATAAGGTCACACAAGGTCAAATTCCAGGTTGGTCTCCCAAGCGCCCTCAGAACCTAGGCAACTGTTTCTAAGCAAAAGGTCACAACCCCATTTGAGGTCAGTGACCTTGTTTGACCCTTTGAAGATCATGGTGACCAAAATGATACAAGACTACTCTAAGTTTTACATTTGAATAAGCGATTAAGATTACGCTAGGCAGTATGTTCCTAAAACAAAATGTTCGACCCGGGTCATCTTAGGTCAATGGCCTGTTCTGATCTGTAACAAGTCAACTGAAGATGTCTTATGCGGTTCCTGCTGTCAATAAATTCGAAATGAGCAACAGAAACTATCCCATACAGCAAGCCCTAGAGCAAGAAATCAGGTTGGTTTTGACCTTGGTCTGACCTCCATGCCCGACCTTAGGTCAAGGTAATTTGCTCATTCAATATGTTGTGGTGCCTAAAAAAGTCATCTCAGAGACGTCTGTCTTCGTCAAACACTCCGTTGTATCAGATTGAACGATTCGCTAGAAATTGTCTTCGCTGAAACCGATGGGCTGACTTTCACCTGTCATAGGTCAGCGACCTTACAAGGTATATCCAAAATTTGTACGTCAAGCGATCCGCTATGCAATTTTCTACAACTATGTAAAAACTTGACGCGGCTACACCTTGCTGTTCAGGAATCATTTGGGAAAAGCCCTTGGGAGTCAAGTTTGCCCCCCATCCCCCACCCGAGCGCGTGTTAATTTATTCTGTTTCACTTTATTGGCCTAATACGCTAAAAACGAAATAGCTTTGTCAGGTTCCTGATATTACGTCCATACCAATTTGAAATAGATGTCTTTGTTTGCTGAAGCATCAGTCACGAGCTCATAAGTTCCATCTTTTGTGAATTGAATTTTTCACTCCGGACGGTCTTTTGCGATGGAATTTTTCACTCCCACCCTAGTTTAAAGGCGATTCTAGCTCCATGAACCAAAGTCCACGCGTCCCTCCGAACTACCGCTCGGGGGTGCCTAAGCGCTCCGCCCGTGCATCCGCTGACTCCTTCCTGACCCCGCACCGGTGCGGACTGGGTAATACGCAGAGAGCTGTGCCAGCCGGTCCGTTCATTCTCGGAGCGGTCTCCCCCGTGGCGTTCATTCTCGGAGCGGTCTCCCCCGTGGCGTTCATTCTCGGAACGATCCTCCCGTGGCGTGCGGCAGGCCGGTACCTCCGGTGAATTCACCAGACGCTTCTGGGCGACGTGCGCACAGCAGCTCTAGTTTAAATCTGTTCCGGAGTTGTTGGGTCCCCATGTGCGTTTTACCTACATCCTCGTGTTTTGAAAGGTGTGTGATTATTGTATGTATCTTACAGTATCGAACAATCCGTGTACTTTTCCTGTTGTGACTGACAAAACGCTGATTCATTATGGTCATGCATTAGCAGCCTGCGTCACACTGTGGGGAAAAGCACACGGCTTTGCTGCAACCCAAAACGATGTGCAAATTATCGTTACATAAACAAATGCGTCCACCTGGCTCTGGCCTGGTGGGTCTGGCGCTTGGAGCTCGGCCACTGCTGGTGGCGCCCCCTTCGGACCCCCAACCCCGTCCGTCGTCTGGAACTCGGCCGCAGTTGGTAGCGCCCCCACCGGCCACGTAACGGGCACAGTAGATTGGCTGTGTCTTCCCCTTCCCCCATCCCCCCCCCCCTCCCGCCAGACGGTGCTTTCGCCTTCGTATTTGCCTCTGCTACCGTCATCGCAATCCCCGCTTCATCAACCGGTGCCGTATCTGATCTGACTTTGAACCGTGCTGATTGTTATGTGCATTATCTCGTGGGAACTCGGACCGATGCCTTTGCAGCGAGGACAGGCGAACCCACCTTCTCTCGTTAACACTCACTGGCTCTCGTCTAAAAAAACAAGGTTGTCGTTTTTCTACCCAGGCTTGCCAGCGTCCTAGGACTGTTCTCAGTATAGATATACCGTGGCAGTGAGGGAATGTGATGTTTTGAATCTAATGAACAGCGAGCAAATGAAAAAATTTGCGTTGATGCGTACTTGACCGCCGCTGGTCAAATCAAGACCCCCAGAATAATAAATCACCGAAAGAATTTCTTTGAAAAAGGCGTCTGCGTTAGCAGACCGGCTGACATCCAGGACCGTGGCGCGATCGCTGTTAGGCTCCTACCAGCCGAGCCTTCAATTTCGCTCGTTTCTGTCGATGTAAAGGCGTTGGTCTCGCTATGCACACCCTGCAAGCATTCGCAAAGGCATGAGACGCCCCAGCGGCAAGCCCAGCTGCTGAGATGAGCACCACTTACGCGGTGACTAACAAACCTGCAACCTAAATGAACAGAAAATACGCAGCATACGCATTTCTATGCTGTTGATCCTCACGCACAAAAGTGAGCTAACACGAACTGAGCCAACAGCGGTTCATGAATTGTTCATGTACTGCTGACGAGCATCTAACCCCAATTGAGAGTGTTATTTAACAGTTGAACCTCAGGGGCACGGGAACTATGTTGAGGCTGGGGAGGGGCGATCTCCAAAATACCGAAATGGACCCCCTACGGTTCAGAATAGGCTCTCCGCATGACCAAATGGGTTCTCCACAGACAATGATGGCCTCTCTACAGGCCAGAATAGGCGATCTATAATGGCTCCTCCACAGTCAATAAAGGGTCCTATGCGGGCTCCAATGGGCCCCCTCTAGAGCCCAGAATGAGTCATGTACAGGCAGAATGACTCTCGATAGTCAAAAAATGAGCCCGTCCATGCCACAATGTGCCCTATGCAGATCAAAATGGACGCTCTACAGACCATATCGGCCCTGTAAAGGCCAGAATAGGTCCCCTACAAGCCAGAATAAACCCTGTTGTCAAAAATGGGCTTTCTTCAGGTTCAGAATTGCCCTCTTTTGGTCAGATTGGATCCTAAATAGACCAGAAGGACCCTCGACAGGCCAGGATGGACTTTTCCATGCTTGAGTTATCCCTTTCAGTTCATAATAGGTCCCTTACATACCAGACGAAGCCTCTACAGACCCTCCGAGTTGGGGAAGGGGAGCAGTCTGGTCACACTGCCGCCCCCCCGGTTCTCGCGTGCTTGTTGAATCTACATCGTCGTGTCTCAGTGCTCATCACACTCCGGCACGCGCGACTGCCATGCCTCGTTTCGTTTGGATTGACTGGGATTAGAGCCCCTCCATCCAGCACTGACTATTTCGGGGCTGCATGCATGCATGAGGAAGGAGAAAGATGAGTGACAGACAAGACTGCTGCGTCTGGTCCTCCGCTTCCTAGAAAGATCCCGCGTACGGACTCTTCTTAGTAGCACAGGTGGGCGCTTTGATGGTGCGCCCTCTAGAACGAACTTGAGCCGACTCATGGCTTACGCTGGACGAAATTATGAGAAACGATGTGTGGATCCCGCGCTCCGTCAGTCGACCAGGGAACAGAATAGATGTGTCGATCCCACGCTCCGTCAGTCGACCAGGGAACAGAATAGATGTGTCGATCCCACGCTCCGTCAGTCGACCAGGGAACAGAATAGATGTGTCGATCCCGCGCTCCGTCAGTCGACCAGGGAACAGAATAGATGTGTCGATCCCGCGCTCCGTCAGTCGACCAGGGAACAGAATAGATGTGTCGATCCCACGCTCCGTCAGTCGACCAGGGAACAGAATACTACCAAAAGGGGAACGACTCAAGTCGATATTAGCACATGTGAAACGGCTAAGGTCACCGTGGTGCTCCAAAGCCGCTGCAAATATCACAGCTTTGCCAAAGAGATGTTGGACTCGACGAGAGCCCTCACGATCAGCAGGCAGCGGCTAATCGTGAAAATATGGCGCGAAAAGGTCAGCCAACCGCAAAGCTCCTTGGCGCGATGTGCCTTCGGTATGAGCTTCTCGGCATCAGTGGGACTGGCCGGTAGTTTGGACGCCGAGTGAAAACAGGTTCTGAAGAAAGCGGATTTGGCGCGGTCGCGCTGCGGTGGAGACGCGTTCTCCTTAATCACGCTCTGGGGCGCAGCCGCAGGCACCTCTGAGAAAGTGGGTGGACCAAGCCCAGTTTTAAAGCTGATTCTTTCCACGCATCATCATTGGGTTGATGAATATCGGAATAGGGCACAACACTCCTACCCCTTATTGGCCCCTCACCCCTTCCCCTGTTCCCACACCCATGCCTTGGAACCGATGTTGGATGTCGTTGGATGTTGGAATCGTACTGGGGTGATGCATCTTGATAACAAGAACAATTAAAAGGGGCTCACTGAGAGCAGCCTCCAGGTTTCAAACCCAGATCAAAAACGGTTCGGAAATACGGACCAAAGGCCGTTGGAGATTTTAGTACACGTTAAACACCGTATCGCGACGGCACAGACCGACTGCTAAGGGTCTTAATGTGGTACACCGCCCCTTGCACGTTTCAGCGCTAGCATATTTCCCCTGCGGATATATCCTTCTCGTCTGCCACTGGCGGAAAATATCCTCCAAGTTCTGGACAGCTTTCCTGAGGCATTGTCTTCTGATATACCTATTTTGGCTGTTACGTCCACTTGTAGATCAAACAATAATATGTTTGACGCGTCCACGTTGTCCATTAAATGATAGGCGTACAATTGCATCTCGAGACAGACAAGCTGGTTATTCGCTTTGAAGCATCATAATGCACCCATGGCCATACCAAAAGCACAACTCCTTGTCTATTTCCAAGGGGATGGCATATTTCCTCTGGAAGGTTTCCGCCAGTCAACCCTCCTACCGCCGCCGGGTGTCATTGAGTCCTGTCGCATGGTGTCTTCACCGTCATGGGGTCTTTGGTCACATGGAAATGCTGTTGGTCTATGATGTGGCTAGGTTGTTGGCCCGTATCCTGAAATGGGGGGACTGAACAATAACACTTCATAGACCACATGAACTCTAGTTCTGCAGGAAAGATAGCGCACAATGGCTTAGCTTATTTTGGGAGCACCCAGCCGGTGTCATCTGGTAAATGAATAGGTAACTTAACGTGTTGACAACGGGTGATGGAATGCGTCATTTTGTTTTACCCGTAAGAAATGTGATTACCGAGATCACCTTTCAGGGCAACGTTACACAAGGCGATTTCCTAAATACGGGCTTGTTTTCCTGCCTGTCAATAAACACTGATGCAATGATAATATACATCACGGAACTGTCTGGTAAAATCCTGAAGTTCAGATTTTAAAGCGAGAGATGATGAAAGTAGTCAAAGCCACGTGTGACGACTGGCTGGTCGCTAACACGAATATCCACGTCAATCTAATGCCACAAAACTACGTTGAGTAATGCACAACAGAGCGTTTGAACCAAATCCGGACACATCAGGGCAAAGTTGGTCTAGCTGCGCGCGTCCCGACATGCTTGTTAACGAAAGACTTACCAAACTTGTTGTCCACCACTCGTTAGAAGTGGCGTCATGGTCAGTCAGGGTGAGACCATAGCTGGGCTGTATTTTTGCAGCGTCATGCCGTTAATAGTTGCTTAAGATGTCATGCAGCTATTAATACATTGACGCACTTACACATTACACGTACCCACCTAGATGGCCTTGTCTGTGCTTTTTGCATCAGCCGTTTTCACCAAGGATTACGGTGCAAGACTTTTAAAACTAGTTTAAAGTTTTTCAGCGTTTATTTTATAACCACAAAGCTTTTAGCAGCGATTTTCGGCTAAAGATGTTTCGCACATATTCAGAAATATGTTTGTAAAGAGACATGGATAACACAAATTAAGAAATAAAGACACAAGATTTAATAAAATTGCAGTTACCTTGATATAAGCAATACCATGCTTTCATGGACAAGTCTGACGCCAGATCTCTTCCTGCTGAAACTTTTTACAGTATATTAAAAGCATTGGGTGGCATTTCTGACGCATACGTGACAAACCGTACTCCTATATCCATGTAGCGTTCTTATTCAGAGGTATGCACAGAGCTTACTTAGAGTACTGACAGAGATTGCAGGGCTTACATACCTTAGCATGATGCAAGGTGAATGACCTTTAAACTAAATGATCCTTAAAATCCGGCTTGCTCCACACAGTACTTATGTAAACAGTTATGGGGCAACCAGCATCCAACGCCCTCGACCGATGCACATTGCTGAATGCCAGGCCAAGTATTTTCCTGGAATTTGAGTGAGTTTGAGGTATGGGCGAAAGAGACGTGTATAAATGGTTTCGCTTAATATGTCATACAATTGCACTAAAATAGCATTTTCCTTGTCAGTGCTGGGGATTTAATTAAACTTCCTACAAACACTTATATTATTTTAGTGCATTGATCCATCGTGACGTCGACAGTTGTTCTATCTTTGGTTTCTTTTTCGATGTTTTGTGTGCCCAGGGGTGTAAATTCCTATTCGGTGGGGTACTTCAGCCCCCCAACCTTGAGAAGAAAGGGGGCCAAATCCTGGAAGAAACTCATTCGATGGCGTAATTTGGGAGTAGGTTGAGTCATTGTTCACTCTTCAGCTTTTCCCCCTAAACTCATTTTGTCGAAACCACATCTTTGCTTGTACCTATCGGCTTCTGACATTTTGCGGCTCAGTTCCAAACTTGCGGCGGGAACTGCCCACCCACCCCGGGTTCCACAGGTTACCAAGGGAAACCCGCACCCAAGAGGGCGGTTCACCGGCCAGGCCATAAACTCGCGTGAACTGTGCCGCGTCAGCACCGTGCTTTTTGGAATTTAGTCCAAGCCTCTTGATTGGATTGATTGTAGGACCGGCGCACACGCCATGCAGTGATTGTTGCATGAGACGTGATCCCACCATCTGACCGTAAAACCCAGGTCAATGGCATAATTTTGGGTGGAAAGCTTGGCGTGCTGCAGTGCTCGGTACGGTCCGTTCTGCTCTCTGACGTCATCTAGCTTTTAGCGCGGCCGTTGCCGTCATGTCAGCTAAGGACTGGGGACTTCAAGGTTCCGTAACGGTGGTGAATGTGTTCTGCACGGAATGCAGTTATAACCCAAGTGTGGTAAAAGAAATGAACAGGACGTCATTAATACAAATGTTCTGAGCTCAGAAAAAAACCGACACTTTTCAATGCCGTAACACTACGGCTAACTATGCTCATATACATCTAGTTGGAGTATGTTTTTCACTTCACGTCCAGGCCAAGGGATGTTCAAAGGTACTGTACTCTTTGAGCACGCCGAACAGTTGCATTCTCGATCAAAAGATGAATCTTCAAATGTCTTTGGTCATTGTATGTATAATTATACCGTAATATTGTACAAGATTCATTCCGTTTCTTATCTACATGCAACTTTCGAAAGGCTCTATAACAACTTTCATCCATTACTTGTCACAGTGCGTCACGTTGGCGTACAATATCAGGCTGTTCCGTAACACAGCGCCCGAGCTGCTGGTTGCACAAGATCTCCTCTGAATGAATGGTCGCGTGACTCCCGCTTCGGCAAAACCGTGCGAGTTCATTCACGCCGTGGATTAGCGGCCGGCGTCCTGAATGACGCCTAAAACCAACACAGGAGACTACGCGGCTTTGCGTGAGGAAATCCGAGTGGTCTTGCGCGGCTTGACAGAAACGATTACGTGCTTTTTGACCGACCAACCGCGATTTCACACCTTTGTTGTTTTTTGCGTTACGAGTAAAGGCGTGCACGCCACGAAAAAGTGTAAGGAGTAGGTTTAATCGCGGGTTTCATTTTCCAAATGCCGCTCTTCTCTGCACTTCTCTTTTTGCCTCAGCCACATGCTGTATGGATCAAAAGCTTGGCAGGATCTTACTGGGACTATGCAGTGTTTAGGTACTAAATAAACTGGAGCTGGCAAGTTGATTGATGCATGCTTATCACCGGATAAACGCGGATAACACATTTGAATCCTCCTTTTGGAATTACACCAGTAGATTTCCGTATTACCGCGGACTGTTGCATTACGAGTTCCAAGTTTTTATGTTCACAATCATCATCGACCTTTGATACACCGGGTGCCGGAGGTGCCACTTTCTAACATCGGTTGGTTATGCTGAGGTGACAAGATTGACTTAACCTGTACTCGATATCTCCCCGGATTTCGTTCGCTTCAACTTGCGCTCTATGTTCACATGTGCCAAATATTTCATTGATTCCAACATCAATTTACTAATGAGTAATCAGTTCGCATTTCCAGCTGATGTTATATTGCATTTTTGTGAAAAGCTCAGAATAGTGTGCAATTCAAAGAAAAAATATTGGTGATTGGAGTGAGCCCCTGTGATCATTGCGACGGTGGTTCAAATCGCGTTCGAACTGCGGTGGCGTTTAAATGACCATTTAATGGCAAAACGTGATAAAACACAATGGTACTAATGAGTGATCACACATTTGTCAAGCAGTGACCACAGGATGCTTATTAATGCCCTGGTTGAGGGCGACGCGGTAACGACCAGTAGTTTCCCGCGCGCCGCGTTCCCGGTCGGCTGCGGTGCTGGGAGATCCGTTCCCTCCTGCCTCGCTGCACTTTACCTCGTCCTTCTTGCCGGCCAGTAACTGGCGTGTGAAAGTGATCACCCGCGTGACGTAGCGTGCCGCGGATTCGTGTCAGTCCGAGAAAACAGTCTGGTCGACGAAGCAGTCTGCTTCTGCCGCGGCAAAGGTACATCACGACCTTGCCAGCCGTCTGATGCTGCTGGTGTTGAGCCACCTGCTCACAACAGCTGCGAGAACAGCATCACAGCCGCCTCCCCGACTTGGACCAGTACCGTCACCGTCGCTGTTCTGTAGCGACCCCTCCCCGCAGCCCATCGGCCCTGTCGACACGCTGGCCGATCTCGAAGGGACCTCACCCCGGCCACGATAAACTTGACCCTGGCAGGCCTGCGGCCGCTCGCGCTGCCCGGCGCGGCAGGCGCGGTGCTAGCACCAGGCGCCGAGGCTGCAGGGGAGGACAGGCGTGGCGGCGCTCTTCTACGGACGGTCGTCGTCGGAAGCTGCTGGTGGGACTGATCAACATCCAGTCCCACTGCGGCATGACCATCTACACCGGCTCCCTTACGACTTTTGCGTGATCACCGAGATGTGGCTTCGGTCCGCCACTGCGTCCAGGCTGGTCGCATTCCCCGGCTATGCGCTGAACCGAGGGGACCGGCCAGGAGAGGTCGGCTATGGAGGTGTGGCGGTTTTGAGCCGTGATTGCTACGAAGCCACTGCCGTAACACAGCCGGCATCTGAGTGTCCGGACTGTCGGCTAGAGTCGCTCTGGCTTCGAGTGAGAGCGGAGTCTGGCCCACATTTCGCTGTGGCTGCAGTCTGCCGGTCCCCTCGTCGCGCCGTGGCTGCAGTCTGCCGGTCCCCTCGCCGCGCCCTGGCTGCCCTCCAGGCGGACTCCAACGAACTGGAGCTGCAATATCAGGGAGTAGTTCTACAGCACCCAGGACCGTTTGTCATCATGGGTGATTTAAATTGTAATTTACTGGACCCTGCTAGTGACGCTGCAAAAGACCGGTGAAACGAGATGCTCCGGTCGTTTCATCTGCACCAGTTTGTCAGACTCCACTTTTCTTCCGGGTCGCATTTAGGCGTGGTCATTTATCATTCAGGTAGCGTCGTTCGGTGTGTTGGAGCTTTTCAATGCACTTTTAGCGCTCACCATTTCGATTGCACGCTCTTAGTTTTATTCTCAAAGGGTTTCATCAAGCGCCTCAGTATCCATACACGACTGTTGAAACGAATTGGCCATGTTTTCCGCGTCGTGATTTATGTCATGTCGACTCGTCCGGTGTTTTTAGGCGCCCATGAGTCGCTGATATGTAGTCCCACTTGCTTGACTCTCTTTACCAATCACTGACATACACGCCCTGATCAAACTAATGCCACTTAGGAATCCAGGTCACCAGCCGTCACCGCGGTGACCCTTGACCTCACGGCGCAGCGGAGGGGCGCGTTGCCTCGCGAGGGAGGAGAGCCGGCTTTCCGCGAACTGGACCGGAGGGTGAGGTCGGCGGTCAGACTTGACCGCCTGGCGGATGTTGAGGAGAGGTTGCGTGATCAGGGAGCAGTTGTCTGTGCCGCATTATCCGCCCTGATGCCAGCGGAGACAAAGGGCAACGCTCACAACCTCTCAGCCGCGACCCCGGACGAGAGGAATACTTGCTTTGCCAGCGTCGGCTTCACGTTGCAGCCAACGTGACCAGTCTCGGACAGCCATCTGACGTCCCAGGTCGCCCGCCCAGGGTGGTTTCCGGGCGACTGGCACGACCTCTGGCGCGCTGTACGAGGTCATGTTCTCCATGAAGCGTTTCGGGGCGTGTGGACCTGATGGCGATTGCATTCGTATCCTGCTTCTCTGTTTTAACGTCGTCTGCCCTATCCTTCTCCATACTGTCAACACCTGCCTCACCATCTGCGATTTTCCCGACTCCTGGAAACACTTACTGGCTCATCCTATTTTCCAATCCGGCGATCCAGCCCTGGTCCCCAGTTACCGCCCAATTTCCATCGTTCCTATCATGGCCAGAACTGTCGAGCGTGTGGCGCAGCGCCAGATGCCCACCTACATGTCCGACAATTATCTTCTGTCCTCACCCCAACATGGTTTCCGTCCCCGCCATTCTACTGAGACTGCTCTGCTCATCGTGACCGACCGCATCTTTTCAACATGGATCGTTGTTATCTCTCACTCTTTTGCCTCTCATATCTCAGTAAATTTTTCGGCGTCACTTCATATGCTCAGCTACTTTCCAAGCTCCAGCTCCATAACAATGACCCAGCTTGGTTCTCCCCTGTCTTTCTGGTCATTCCCAGTCAGTCTGCATCTCTTCTTCTTCTGGTGACAGAGTTGTCTCCAAGACCATACCCAATACCATGGGAGTCTTCCAGGGATCAGCCCCTGGCCTTCTTTTATTCGCAATTTTCGCCAACGACCTCAGCCTGTACGTGTCAGACGCTCATGTAACCCAGTACGCTGACGACGCCCAAATCCTCATATCCAAAGTTAAATGCAGCCTTCCTTCCCTCATCCAACGCATGTCCTCCATAGCATCGTGGTTCCATACCTGCGGTCGCAAACTCAACGCATCCAAAACCGAACTCCTTCTCCTCGGCACCAGACAGAACGCCCGCGGGCTTTTCCTCGTCAGCGCACGGGTCGGTGGGGAGGCCGGTCGGGGAAGCCTGACCGTAAGAACTTAGGGTGTGCTATTTGGCTGCCACCTGAGCTGGGACACATACGTCAGTGATGTAGTAAAAAAGTGCATCGGCGTCCTAATCGGCCTCCACCATCTGGGACATTTCCACCCGCAACAAGTTCTTCTGACCCGGGGGTCCAAAGTCTAGTATAAAATGGGGCAGCAACGGCGCACATTTCACGACTGGCCATAGGGTTTCCATGTTAAAATGCCCTTTTTCAGGCCCACGGCTTTCTAAATCTTAAACATATATATGCGCAAAAAATGCATAGGAATGTAGCTTCAACAATTTTGTTTAGATTTCCGGGATCAAAGTGTGCGCCGTGGCACTGATTTTCGAGCTACCAGGCAAAGCGTAGACCCATGTACGCACCGCTACGTTCAGGCGTGGGATCGAATCCCGCTGCCGCCAACTCTTTTCGGCAGAGCTGAGATGGAACACCGTGTGAATACGTTCACTGACCGGCGATAGAACTAACGAGTGCGAAAATATTCTGATTGACTGCATATATATATATATATATATATATATATATATATATATATATATATATATATATATATATATATATATATATATATATATATATATATATATGGTATGCATACATACGCATATTATCTGCAGCCTGAAGATGCAGCTGCTGTGCTGTGAAGCGTGCTCGAGTTACTACATGAAATACAGATGAGATGTTTTTATATCTATAGAATATACCTGCCAGGTGTTATGCAGACGTCGGGCTACGCGCAACAGCCTATGGCTGGGGTGCATGGCATTATTGTGCCTGACGCATGTAGCCTATCGCGACGGTAGCGGTTCAGAGCTGGCCGTCCAACACGGCCAGAGGTAGGACCAGGCACTGTGTTAGGTTCTTAAGTTGTGATGCTGGCGGCCACTGCTGTAGGGCCGGCAATGCCGCCTCAGGACCAGCGCAGCAACGATAGCATAGTACAATTGCAAGCACCGCTGATTGGAAAGAAGCTGTGCTTAAAAGCGGGATGGTAAGCTTATAATGATCAGTGCCATAATGGTGAGCTGTACTGCACAGCGGCTCTGATATGACAAAATTTAAAACACTTTTTTGATTGGTCTTGAACAGCGTAAACACCTGATAGACCTATGGCTTAAGTGGACCATGCTCCCTAAAGCCATTGGCAGGAGGGTTTTTTGGCATAAGGTGAATACAAACATTTTATTACTGGCTACATTGAATAACTGAACCTGAAAGGCTTGCTTCCACATTACAAAACCTGCAAAATAAATATTTGGATCTTTAATGTAACATAAATTAATGACGAATAGAAAAAAGGTAATATCAAAGTTAACTAACTTCCATCCATTGATCTCAGGGTAGGAAAGGTACACCTAAGCAGCTGGAATGGAATGGGCAGCTTAGACAGATTTAGAAGATGCATCAGTATCTGAAACATATGCAGCCTTGGCTCAAGGCAATACAAATTCTCAATGGACCTTAGATTGTCCCAAACTATGCTCCAGTTATGCACATTTTTATAAAATATAGCATGTTGTATTGGTATAATATTTCTGTACCACCTTGTACTCAACATTTACTCATATTTTTCAAGGAAATTGTGTTGATATAAATTATGCGATGATGTTGTGTAACAGATACAGTGCTGAGTGTAGGTTTACAGATAGCATTCAGAATATCGCAATATTTGACATGAAACACTTTATTTAAATGTCACAAATCTGAAAACTTCCTTTGCATAGGCATTCATTCCATGATGTTGAAATAAATTTGATGGCCCCGTATCCTACATGATCTCATTATTTCAGCATGAGACTTAGCATAAATCATAAAGATGATTTACCTTGCTTAGCAATGGTACATTTCAGGTACAACACAAACCAGTGCACCCATTAAATACATTAACTACAACATTTGCTGCTTACATCGGATACATTTCCCAAGCACAGGTTATTGTTCAATGCCAGGTTTATGCCGCATGCAGTTGCATGAAATGATTGAATTGTGTGATGGCGGCCTCCTCCAACAATGTTGAAATGCACTAGCAAATGTTGGCTTGCCCTTTTCATATGGCTGCTAGAAAATTACAAAAAAAAAAAAAACAGGGTAAAAGTGACTATCACACCATGACCACCTGCCTTGGGCATCATTTTGATGACATTGGTTGGACTTTTGAAGGAAAGACGCAAACTCCAACTTGAATTAGCATTTAATCAAAATGAGGCGTCCAGACACAATGGGAAACACATATTAGGTGGAGATGAGGTGGGGTCGCCCTCAGCACAGCCCACCAATAAGCCACGCACATTGATTCTTCTGATCTAAAAAAAAAAACATAACTTGCAATTTCACACAAGCTGAATTATGCCGGAAAACTCAGCCAATTTTTGACATCAGACGACCTTTTCTCAACGGTGCACGCGGATCACTCCTTTCGTTGAATGTCATATCAGGTGTGGGCACAACATTGCATCATACCAATCATTTTCATGACATGATAGTGCCTTTCATGCCTCAATAAACACATCTAATACACTTCACACAGCTGTATTGAACTGACATAATTACTGGTTGGCCCATTTCATGGGTGGTAACGCCACTGTGGACAAGGGCTATCATTGAATATGTCGAATATTCAAATGTCAATCAGGCAACAATATAAATATTCATGTATTGAAAATAACAAGACCCTTAGCTCCAACACAAATATACCTGAGCACACATTGACCGATCACCTTGCATGCAGCACTCCACAAGCATTCGACAGCCGGTAGCCTAGTCCACAATATTCACAACTGGCAACTTGTGCAGTAACTGAATCATTACATGAGCAGTTTTGCTACAGAATGTTTAAATGAGTCATTACATGTAAACTGAGACATAATGTGACTTGGCAAAGAACAACATGCATCTGATTAGCCCAGAGGTGTCTGAAATTACTTGAACACAATCTGATCCGCCAATCACCATCCGCAATACCGCACCGTGCTTCGAGTGTCCTTGCGACTGAGAAACGTGATTACACTTACTCGCAATAAACCAAAGATGCCGCTAGCACAGCACTGCCAACTTTTGGTACAACATGCTAAATCTAGTGTTAATTCCGATTCTGGTATACTTATAGCATGTGACGATACCTACAAGTCAAAACTTTGGAGTACACGGCGTCGTATTGCCCTGCTTCTGACCATAGTGCAAGGTCTATTCATCTCGCGCGTGAGATACTGCATTTCGGTGTGCGGCCACGGGTCAGCTGTTAACAAGGCCAGGCTGCATTAAGCAGTTAATTTCGCTGTCAGAGTAGTGATGTCGTCTGAAGATATGAACACCGTATCCCGTACGCGGGATGACCTGCACTTTGCCACGCCTCACCGAACGTGTGAATCACTCCGTTATTTTTGACATACCGTTTTATCTCTTGGACTAATGACACGTCAAAGCCAAATATGTACGTGGAGTGTCGGCTGATGTCAAACAATGATCGAGGAATAGTTCCCTCACCGGGCGTATGCATTCCCCACGTAGGTGCCAGAGCACGGGGTGAAGTTGACTTTATAAACCGCGTTGTCAGTCCCCGCAGCTTGTGTCGCGTCTCCGGAGTCGCCAGCAGAGCACGTGCCGCTTCTACATCGGTTTCCACCGCCTTGCTCCGTTCCCTTGCTTTTGGTCGCAGGTGATATCCGTCTACCGATCACATGTCTGCATCGCGAATCCATGCGGCTAACGAACGCGGCGCCGTCTCTCCGCGGATTGCCTGGGGCGCGGTGCGCAGCGTCTGGTGACGTCACGGTTTGTCAGCTGACGTCAGCGTCACCGTACATAGTGACCACCGCCCGGCGGCATTCTAGCAGGACCAGCCGGCGCGCTTCTCCACCCACGTGCGTCGCGGAGAGAGAGATCCTGTGGTTCCCCGCGGGTAATTTTGTTCTTTCGTATATGCGTTTCCAGGTAACACGCAAACGTCGTGAGCAATAGTGTTGACGACTTCTGCTCGGCTTGTTATGCTTCACCACATTTGCGGCGCACAAGCGACGTGTGAAAAACGCGTTTCTATGACCTTGGCACGGCTCCGGCATCACGGTATTACCATCGGGCCTCCGTGGCGGCCACCTCCGGCGTGGGTCTTCCCTTGGTGTTGGTCGTCATGGTGCTGTCATCCTCGCGCCGGGCAGAGCAGGGACAGTCTGGTCATTGTTCACAGAGGTGAGCGTTGGGTGATGGCCAGGCTGGGCCTGTTTTTATAATTATTGTGTTCAGACATTCGCGCGAGCAATGTTCATAACCACACGGCAATAATACGCCCATGCACAGTAGGTTTTCTTTATATGCGGAAGAGAAGTTAGGGGACTGTTGGGGAAATCATGAATGGGTTTTCCGCCACGCTGATATCAATTTCCCATGTCAAGTAGTTATTACAGGATGTGATGAAATATGCTGACGCTTTGACGGAAAGGTGGATTGTTTTGATTTATTGTCCGTCCCAATGACTCAGTTGGTCAGAGCGCCTGCATTCCGACTTCACCCACCTCGTGACGGGGTGGGTTCGAGTCGCTTTAAGCGCTCGCTATCTGTCCGTGACAGCCATGGCCGGCGGCTAGTGGCGGCGGCCGCGCTGAACGCCAGATGACGTCAGCGGACAGGTCGGACCGTACTAAGCATTGCGGCACGCTGAGCTTTCGCCACCAAATTATGCCGTTGACGTAGTATCGCGCGATCGGGCGGTAGGCGTCAGGGCTCACACAACAAATACTGCTTAGCGTGAGCTCTGATCCCAGAAATCCATCCACTGAACAGGTCCGGATCAAATATTTGAAAAAAAATCTCCTAGTGCATTTAGCAACGAAGTGTGCAACGATCAGTGATGGCATGTCCATGCATAGGTCTATTAACTGAGGTCATTATTACACAAAATGTCTGCATCAAGTCTGCAAAAAATCAATCCACTGCACCAGACACCAGACATCTGTGCGATAATGCTCATGCTCATTTGTGTAAAACTCTGGCCTGGCCAAACTGCACTGAATTTTCAAATCATTTTGCGTAAGGCTATGTCTGGGGTAGGTTTGCCTGAAATTACCTTAGCAGCATCATAATTTCTTGAAATATTGCTTATCTAAGCACTGAAATTGGTGGCACCTTGTGCCAAACTATGAGCTCTTGGACTTACAGAGTGTGTGCTGAAATTGTTCCCAAGATGTCACTGTTACGCCAGACATGTCGAGCGTAATGTCATTTTGTTTTGCAATCTCGGTCTACTTTGATGACATCGTTCAATCAAAACAATTTGCTCTTACAAACAACTATTTGAATACATGCGCAGAATGATAGAGCATGTCAAGGCTATTCTCCAAGATCTATATTCTTTCAAAAAGCATGGTACATTGAATTTCTGTTGATCATTTCAAATGAGCGCAGTCAATAATGGTATTCATATTTCATGACAATGATCTGCGTGCTCAAATAACCAAATGCCTTTGACTGTTAGTAGATAGTTTCCTGTGCCTTAGTTTACAAAAAAAAACTCAGTTGTTCAACATGCTCGTACCTCTAGCTTGCTTTTACGTGTTTTCGAAGGAAAACGCATGATCTCACATAGCTGTTCATGACTTAGACCCAGCCACTCACTGATGAATGAAAAATGAGATTTTCCAAAATTGTGCAGACACTGCCAGTGTCTGCACAATTTTTTGTTACCAGTGTCACACTGGTAATAAAAAGATGCAAAGATATGCAATCATTCCAGCTCCCACATTCCTTCACGCGGTACTTGGTTCCAATAATAAATGGCTACATGAGATTCAGAGGGTTAGCCTAAAGACTTCCCTGACCATGACTAAGCATGCGTTTGGAAGTACACGTCCCAAGAGCATCAGCGTAGCCCATCGGGCTCCTGCATCCTAACATCCGATACCCGGTGCAGTGTAGCCCATCGGAATCCGACATCCTAACACCCGATAACCGGTGCAGTGTAGCCCATCGGGCTCCGACATCTTAACACCCGATACCCGGTGCAGTGTAGCCCATCGGACTCCGTCATCCTACCACCCGATACCCGGTGCAGTGTAGCTAATCGGGCTCCGACATTCTAACACCCGATACCCGGTGCGTGCGAAGGGCTGCCCAAAACACGACGGCTAGGATGGAAGGTTTCGAAGACACGTGCCGTGTATAAGGTTTCAAGGCGATTTGCTACATCCGTACCCAAAGCGTCAGTACTCAAGTCAGTACTAAGTCAGTACTCAAGTCATGTTCCGCCGTATGTGTACCTCATGGTAGCCGCACTACGTTTTGCAAAGAATACTTGCAGTTGGTGCTTACAAGGGGTCAAAACGAGTTGACATATCTCAAACGGTCTAACCAGGACTCAAACAACCACAGGCAGAAACAACTGAAGACTTAAACGTGTTCAGGGCATTGGAACTTAAGGAACGACATGACAGCTTGCAAAAAGGACCATGCTGTAATAGTTGTTCAGACACAAGTTAGTTGTCTCTGCAAAGTGCACATGGTTTTGAGAGGACGCACATCACCTTCACCCAATGACATCCGCCGAATTTTTAAATAGTTATGGGGCTGTTCTTTCTAGGCAGGACGACGTGATACGCCATCTGGATGGTTTGTCATCCTGAGGGCGAAGACTAGCTTCGTCATAGAGCCACGCCAGGGCCGTCTGGAGAGTCCACCGAGACGTTAGCCCTTCAGCCTCTCACGGAGAGCGCGCGGGGCCGAGCCGATGACGACAGCGATGACAGTGACCTCGTGGATCTCCCATTACGTCAGACCGTCAGAACTGTCGGCGTCCGTGGTGGTTCGCAGCCCCCCCCCCCCCCTCCCCCCGCCCCCGCCTGTGGCTGACCCAACAGCCGGTGCACGCAACACCCAGTCGGATCTCCCAGGCAAGATGCGGGAGTCCATTCTTCAGGATCTGGATGATCACCCCGAACAAGACCTGGCATGGCACAACGAACTGTCGGCATTCATGACAGACTGGTGCGCCGCCCCGCCCCCCGTCGCGCGCCGGGGCCAGCTGTACGCGCAGCGTCAACAGCGTCAGCGAAAAAACGTGGCCACCATCCCTGTCGTCTGGCCGGAGAGGCGGAACAGCTGTTCATTTCTTGGATGACGACGTGTGTTCGCCGGTCGTGCTCCGAGGGCTAGAAGGGGTGACCGCCTGCACCAGCGGGATGTGGGACAGAGTCGTGCCGCAGCGCCGCACAGCCTGCAAGACTGCGTCGAGCAAAACCGAGCGCTTTATCGCTGAATATCTCAGGTCAAGTTGACGGCATGGGGCGGTAAGTTTCGTAGTTAATCAGACAACGCACCATAGAGATGTTCCATGCAAATTGTTCTCGCCCATTTCAGAGCTTTGATCATTTCATGTACACCAGGTGGCTTCCTGCGGAAATATCCGGGCCCTCCAGTTTATAGCTATGGCTACAGCCTACTGGGGGCTTTACTGAGGATGGGAAACTGTACGCCGTGCTTGGTGCGGTCTCCTGTGCGGCTGCGTCACTCCCTTGTACATCATGGGAATGCTGCTTTCTTATGCCTGTGAGAGGTCCTTTGGACGGGACGAGCTGCGTCCGGTTAAGACTGAATGCGTTGTGTCTGTTGAGGTGTGTTCTGTCGCTCTGAATACACTTGTATGGCATGTTAAAGCTGATGATCTTATGTTAATGTATATTGCGTGTTAAAGCTGATGATCTCGCTGACCGTCCACGATTTGCATGTCTTCGAATGTCTAGCAGATATCTTTGTATGCGGGCCACTGGACCGTCGCAATGAGACATGACGTCAGGCGCAGCGCATCATTTCATTTAATGGCCCAGCCATTAAATGAGTACAGCCGACGGAGCTCCAAGAAGTGAGGAGAGGTGCCAGCTGACATAGCGCGAGGCCCGTCTGCTCCAACTCAGATCCGGTGCAGTAAATATTCTCGTGGGATCACATGGGATCCCGGCTTTACGTCGGTCTTTATGCCAGTTACAGCATGAAATATGCTGGAAATATAGAACATTTAAATAACATGGTTAAGGTCCCGTTGCTTTGAAAACGGATATCCAGAAAGGTGTGTAATTGGTAATATTTTGGGGGGGGGGCGTAGATTCCCAGCATAGCCCAAGGTTTGCAAAATCTGCAAACACGCGCTCGGGTGGGGCGGTGGGGGGGGGGGTAAATTGACCCCCCCAGGGTTTTTCCGGAATGGTTTTTCGAAAGGCGTAGCTGCCGCGCCAAATTTTTCATAGCTGTAGACACATAAATAGCGGATCGTGTGGTATCAAAAAAATTGGATGTATCTTGTAAGATCTCTACCTGCGACAGGTCAAAGTCAGGTCATGGGCTCAGCGAAATCAATTTCAAAAGAACCGCTCAATCTGATGGAACAGCGGAATGTTTGACGAAGCCATACATCTCTGAGACACTCTCTTAGACAACACAACAATTGAATGATCAAATTCCATTAACCTGGTGTCAGATATGAAGGTCAAACCAAGGTCAAGACCAACCCGTTTTATTACTGTAAGGCTTTGCTGTGTATGGTAGTTTTCAGCGCTCATTTCGAATTTATTGATGACAGAAACCGCACCAGAGATCTTCCATAGGCTTCTTATAGATCAGAATAGGCCGCTGACCTGAAATAACCCAGGTCAGCGTTTCGTTTTTAGGAACATACTGCATAGCTCAATCTTTGTTGCTTATTCAAATTGAAAAATCAAAGCAGTCTTCTTTGATTTTGGTCACCATAGCCTTTGAAACGTTAAACAAGGTCACTGACCTTTAATGAGCACGCGAACTTTGGCCTAGAACAGGTGTCCAAGGCCTGAGAACACTGGAGACCAACTTGGAGTTTGACCTTAATTGACCTTATTTGACCCGGAAGTTATGACTAAAGAGGCTCAAAGTTTGGCCTAAGTGAGTTCACGTGCAGGCCAATACACCCCGTGAATTTGAAGTCTTTAGCCCTCTTAGTTCCCGAGATCCGAGGGGGTCAACTTGACCCCCACCGAAGCGAAGGGTATCCAACCGACCACCCGGGCACATGTTAAAGGAAGGAGTGAGCGCTGGATTGATCAGCCTGGTGCAACGCTGACATTAGTTAAGTCTAAATGTGCTAAGCGAATGAAATTAAGGCTAATTCTAAGTATAAATGCCCATTCTTTTCTTATGCGGGCCTCGTAGTTTTGTCACGTCAAAAAGAAGGGTACCTACCGTTAGGCTCCTATATCTTCATGTTTTCTTTGGTATCTCAGGGCTGCGCGGCAAAAGGAGACCAACGATGGGGAATAAGTCTGAAGATATTGTATTCCCCAAGATCCTTCAAGAAAGCCTGTATTAAGCAAGATTTTTTTCATCAGCACGATGCGTTATTTTGTGGGGATCCATGGCATTATGGGAAAGTAAAGCTGCAGTATGAGAAGGAGGGGACGTAGCGTACGCTTGCGGGCTCAGCTGCGATTTGATAGGGGCCCGAGAAGTCGAGAGTGAGGCCCTCAGCGAAATGCACCTCTGGACCGCATGGCGATCTTATGACCATTGGACGGCTGTGCGCGACGCCCAAACTACTGGCGAAAAAAAAAATACATGGAAAGATTAGAAAGAAGCAAACACAAAATAATTGGGAGAGTTTCGCCGACCTTCTATCACTTTCATCTAATACATGTTCGACGATGTAGGTTTTGAATGGCCTGAACTTTCATGTTCCAAAGCACTGTCACTCGTTGTTCTTGAAAGTTAGTCGAAGAGCCACAGGAAGATATAAATGAAGGCACAAAACGAGATTCTGAATCAATTTATTGCCGTCTCTAATATATGACAAGACAAAGCATTTTTGCCAGAACATCAATAGCTGTATGACTTCGGTCAGACCAATTTCTAACACCACTGACAGCGGTTGCTAGGAACCGCATGTACGAAAAAAACATGCTTCCCGCCTCTTCAACTGCTGGTGCCCACCACAACGGGTCACTGTGGGGAGGTGGCAAAATAGCGCCACAGTGAGGTGATAAGCGGACCACGGAAGATAGACCGATTCTGGAAACGCTGCGATGCTGGCATGTCGTCTACGCATGCGCTGTAATCGATCCTGGGAAACTGAGCAGTTTCTTCTTGCATACCAGATGAGGACGACAGTCGTTTCGTACCATTTATTCCCGTGATTTATTTTGTGTTTCGTCCCATTCCATTATTCCCCAACAACTATCCCATCCATGGTGATGATGCCTCGCATTCGCCATGTCGTAACTTACTCCGTCACACTATGACGAGCGGCTCGTTTAACGCAGTAATGATTACGAAAAGTGCCTTTTCAACCGCAACGCTGATCCTGCGCTGTGGTTTGAGAATGTTGTGCAATACGCTCTGCGCAAGAACGGCATAAATAAACTCTAGCATCAACGCAATTCCATTGCGAGCCGTCGAGGCTTGGCAGCGATATCCCAAATTATGCATAAAACTGTCAGCTGTTGAAGCCGTCTGGATGACAAAAATTGGGAGGGAGGAGGTGCTTGCACGTTGATAAACGTCCTCCGCGGGGAAAACAAACTATGCTGAGCATTTGTCCGTGATTCGCGGAGCGCGAGCTGTTTGGCAGCCGCAGCGCCTACTAACCAGCATGTCGACGCATTTCTGCTATCGACATCGTTCATCAAAATTATCCAGGATCTCAGTGAATGTGAACTAGGCAGGCACATGCTGGAGTAACTTAAAAATGGTCGCCACATTGTCAAATAAGAGGATACAATACGGTGTGAGGGTTTGGCCATGCCTGATAAAGGAAAGTGCCACAATCGATTGCAGACGAATTGGTGTTGGATTCGTCTCCTATCGGTGTTATGAAATTATCACTTGGCAACATGTGGCAATGCATATGTTCAGCGGAATTGGAGTTAATCCCACCGGTGTACTGGAAGAACAAAGCAAAAATAAACGATCAAAATGGGCCCAAGTTGCAGGCCCTCATAAACAGAAAACTTCATCCCATGATGCGAAGTAAACTCACTTCGTACTTCCAGCGTCAGATGGACATATTTGGAGGACACCACCTTAATTAGAGGGCATCAAAATCACCTTAAGCGAAATTCATTAACAGGCCACGGCCAAAGGCTGCACGCTTATCCTTCAGTCTCATATCAGCTCACCGCAATTGTTTTGCGCTAAGTGCGATCCGCATGTCCAACGACAAGTGATCAAGGCCAGGTGGCACTGACGCAAGTGCATGACGTGCTGACATCGGCTTCTTAATTAATTTTCAGCGACGTCTTGACGACAGAATTAAAATGTTTATTTCGCGAAAAATAGCTAATTCATACGTAGCGAAAAGCGCTTGCAGATTGTTGTGAATGCAGGATACTGAGTGAGACGATCATGATAAATTAATTCTTGCTGTTCAAGGTGCTGTATCATTATCACATGTTCAGAAACCGAATGGCACAACCAAAATGCAAATATTAATGTTGTAAGCAATTAATTCCGGTTGTTTGCATCGATATTTGTCTTCCTGAATGATATCAATTGGCCCATGCTTCACATACTGCTTTCAATCCTTGGAAACGCAGACGACCTTACAAGCAGTTACATCTATGCTGTGCAATCCGCACCTAGATAAACACATCAACTTTTGCTGTCAGAGTGCCTGAAAATCAAGCATTGATTACAGCGGCATACTGACTCTCCTGCATCGCTTATCCGGCCAAAGCGAGACTGCACAACCACGTTCTCGTCCATGAGTGCGGAAGTCTTGAGAGCTTGCATGATGAAAGAGGAAAGATACATCGCTAAAGGCAAGGCTACTCGGAATGTTTGGCCCCATGCCGCCTGCTCACCGCATTCACGCCGCAGGCCCCGGCCTGGAACGGCACCCCGGCGCCACCGGGGTCCTGCGGCGAACTCTCCCGCCACGGGGCCCGGCGTGACGTCACGCGGGAACGAGCTGAGGCCGGGGGAGCATTGGCGTCGCGTTCGCCGCCGCTCGCGGGGCCCGTCTGACGGAGGAGGCTGGCGGACAATGGCTGTCAGCTGTGGAGAGCCGGACAATGCAGCCCGAGCGCAGCGTCACCGCGGGCCGACGCGTGGTGTGTGCTGTGGCAAGAGATTTCGAATGAGTTCATCCCTCCGGTGCGCGACTTGGTGCCTATGCGGTCCTGCTAGGTGTTGCGATGGTAACTGGCAATTCCCATAGTGAAGCGATAATGACTAGTAATAATCATGGTTATACGATTATATTTGGCAGTTGGTTATTCAGGACTGGGCTTTGCGTTTGGCTCGCTCGTTTTGAAAGGTGTATGAGATTTTAAAAAAGCTGTGAGGTGTTGTTGCCCCGTAATCAATGCATTCATATTTGGAGGGTACCAACAACGTAATGGTTAATCTGCGCGTCTGGGAAACGACAGGTACGAAGTTCGATTTCCGGCGGTTCCTGCCCCTCTTGCCAGGGTCAGACCCAAGCGACGCCACATGGCTTCGACAGCTGGGTACGTCGGTAGCCCTAATTGCATGCACAATCAGGTTTTGCCAGGAGGCAGCTGAACTAAATTCCAGTAGTGGTGAAAAAATGAAGGAGGTGCCTGCAAGGCAACTGCCCTCTGTCCCACTAACAGAGAGGCGAAGGTATGCTTTGACCTCCCTTCCTTGACTGCTGTAAATGGCACGAGTGCGCCACCAGATGGCAAAAGTGCGTGTTAATCCTCGAACTGTGTTGCCTCATTGGCTTGACCGTTGGCTGCAGTTTCATTGGAATCATCTGCTGAGGCCATGCCTGCCCCGCTTTACGATAAGCTTTTCACGATTTGTATGGTCCATGCACATTTGATGCCGTTGTCGCACATCTTACTAAACGTGCATTACCTAAACAGCATTGCTTAGATATGGTCCAAAGACGACATTTGTGAGTTCAGTGTGCGCGAAGATGACGAATTTCAATTATTTAGATAGGTTTAGAGGACGGTTTTGTAACAAGAAGGTATTGCTGCCCCCTTGACAAAGCTAACACAATTGAAATTATTTCCTCCACTTTCCAAGTTCCATAACGGCCCTGACACCGGACATACATTTCACCTTCAACACCTTTTTATACTCCAAACCGGCTGTTCAATATCAGAAGCAATAGGGAGGTCGGAACTTAGTCGGGACTAGACCTGGAAATCCCACGGTGACGTCACCTTCGGATTGCCTCAGGGCATTTACGTGTTGAAGGGCATCGCAATGCTTGTCTTTTCATAATCGTTTTCGAATTTTTTATGCCGTCCTCTCCCATAAAACATGTCTCAAAACGTTTGCAAGTGTGTCTCCTAGCCAGACCCGGGGTTAAAACAGCTGTGGCTGGTCAAATATTCTAACATCAGCCCGTATTCTCGAACCATGTTTTACATCCAATAAGGGCGATCTTTATGAACGTGAGACACGGTTATCACCCTTACCGTCAGGGCACGTTTCCAACTGCGATCCAGATGCGGATTTCTTCGAACCGGTGATACGCATAATCGAGCGGTCAGCTCAGCGGAAGGGAAATATTTGAGTGCGCAACCACTGAGAAGGCGGCAACAGTCACATTCAATGTTAACACGCGCCCGGGTGGACGGTTGGATACCCTTCGCTCGGGGAGTCAATCTGACCCCCCTGAGATCTCAGGAACCGAGAGAGCTAGATACATCAAATTCACAGGGTGTATTGCCCTGTACGTGATATCATTTAAGTTAAAGTTTAAGGTTTTTAGGTCATGACCTTCGGGTCAAATAATGTCAAGCAAAGTCAAATTCCAGGCCGGTCTCCAAATGGCCCCTGGAACCTAGGTAGCTGTTCCAAGCGAAAGGTCACATGCTCATCTAGGGTCAGTGACCTCGTCTGACCTTTTGAGGGTCAAAATCATACAAGGCCGCTTTGAGTTTTGCATTTGGATATGCGACAAAGATTACGCTAGGTAGTGTGTTCCAAACCACAAAATGTTGACCTGGGTCGTTCTATGTCAGTGACATATTCTGGCCATTAAGAAGTCTATGGCAGGTGAATAGTGTGGTTTCTGTTACCAATAAATCCGAAATGAACACCAGGAAATACTCCATACAGCAAGCCCTAGGGTAATAAAGTATGTTGAATTTGACCTTGGTCTTACCTTCATTCCTGAGCTTAGGTCAATGCAATTTGTTCATTCAATTGCTGTGTTGCCTAAGAAAGTATCTCACAGATGTATGGCTTCATCTAACACTCCGTTGTTGCATCAGATTAAACGATTCCCTAGGAATTGCCTTCGCTGAAATCGTGGTCTGATTTAGACCTGCCATATGTCAGAGACCTTACAAGGTACACCTAATCTTTTATGCTAAGCAATCTGTCATTCAATTGTTTACAGCTATACAAAATTTAGCGCGGCTACGCCGCGTTGTTCGGAAACCACTCCGGAAAAACCTTTGGGAGTCAATTTGACTCCCTGACCGAGCGCGTGTTAAGAGAGGGACTAGGAGTTTTGCTGAGCAGAAGGGCCGGAAAGGCAGATACGATTGGACTTCGCATGATGTCGGCGATAGCAATGCATGAATTACTTTTGAGCACATGCATGAGCTCGGAACCGAAACTTCCCCTCAGAAGTTAAGAGTGTATGCATTTTTTGGCCGGCTCCTTCTGTGCACCGTCGTAGCCATGCCCAACCCTTGCACTTTTGGGCCGGTGCAGTTATGGTCCCAAACGCGTAGTATGGAGTTTTACACCCGTGCAGACTTAAATGCAGGTAAAAAAGGAAAGTCGGGTTTCTGCAAGTCATTCCAGGAAGAAATTGTCGTGCTACAGGCTTACATTACGAGCAGGGGACAACATGGATTCTCCAATAACGTTTTGACGATTTATGTCCAGTCATTGTCCGTAGAAACAACATAATATTTTTAAAGAGGTTAAAGATCAGCCCCAAGCTGTAATCTTCTACCCCCCCCCCCCCCTCCCATCCCCCTGATCTTCAAAAGCCAAGGAATAATGAAAACTGGGCCTGCGTATATTGCAAATTTGTAGGTCTCTTGTGGTATACATGATCCTGGCACAGTGAGACCTTAAAAAGTTGATATGATGTGTGAAACCTGGTTAGTTCCACATCTAAAGGCAAAGCTTTAAATGTCGAAGTGAAGCACTTTGTGTGATTTCTTCGATATCTGGTGCAGGCCGAGGCAGATTTGAGATTTGGGTGTGTGGGGCCGGATATTACGTTTTAAGGTATACAAATGAGAAGGAAATTACAGTTCTAGTAGGCAAGCAATGCCAACTGACTCCACAAAAACCAACAGGATTAGGGACAGGGTAATTCATCCATGTGTCATTCGGTGCTAATAGCGCAGCTAGCCATTTTCCAACAGCATAAGGGGTTGCCTGTGTGTAGGACAACCTGTGCCAACCGTCGCCTGTGCCTCAAATGACATGCACTAGACACATTTTTTGTAATTGTACCAGTAGTACATAGAAGCATAAGAGCATCTTCATCATGCATGTGCTGGGTCACACTTGTCATCAGTGACTATAAAGATATGCCTAATACTGACTGGCATTTGGCACAGATGCAGTTTACTTTTCAGTCAGGGGCCCCAGTCCCCCCCCCCCAAATATTGTACCTGCAACCTGACTTTGAGAAACAAATAAGCCAAATCTGGAAGAAGAAACAAACGTGTTCGTTGGTGTCTTTTGAGGGGTGAGTTACATCATTTCCACTGCTCAGTTCTCTGGGGCTGAGTGGAGTGAGTTGAGGTGAGTATAAATTGAGAGCCCCACTCATTTGGCATCCTTGATCACTTACCACTGGTGTGCAGCACTCAAAACAATGTTAACATTGTTTTTATTGTCATAAAAAGAAGGAAACCTGATGATTGACTGCATGCCAATGGTTGTATTTTAACAATTAAAACATGGTAGGTGATAACCTCAAGACAACCAGTTCATGGCTTGCTGCTGAAAGCTCATGTTATGTTTCACCTTATTATGTCTGAAATTATATTATTGGCATGACATTGCACAAGGACGTCCTGATTACAATGTCTATAAACAAATGCACCTGGATGGGCACCACACAATCGACCTTCCATGACAAATTTGAATGTAGCACTGGTGCAGGGCCCAAAAATTAGGGGTTTTGTTTATTTGTAAGGTACTTCAGGACACAATTTAGGGAATATGATTGCATAAGCGTCAGGATAATGTCATTGCCGTTACTCTTACGAAAGTGTTCACCGGCATTGCAGAGCAATGGACGGCGGAAAATGCCTGTGCTGCCCTGCATGCTGCCAGCAGAACCAGTGCCATTTTGTTATGTCGCCGGAACACCATAACTGTAACATTGCCAGATTAAGTCAAAGTTTTAGGCTATCGAGGATGTTTATCTACGTATTCCTTATAACAGATATTAATCCTTAGTTAGATATTCATCCTTAGTCAGATATTTTGTGCTTGTCAATTTTTGTTTCAATGACACTATTGCACAAATAATGGATAAAAAGCAGCATATGAGATTGCTGTGCCTGGGTACCAATCTGAAACCTAGCATATTCTGGTATTATCCCACCGCCCAGCCTGTTGTTATAGGGACTTGATCAGAAGTACCAGATGTTGCCGCACTGCCAACAGGCAGCTTTTTTATTTTACGATGATCGGCTGCGCCCATTGAGAACGCTAACTTAGTTTCTATGTTGCAACCTAGATTTAGCACGTGCCTTAAACGTGCAATTTAACGTTTTTGTGTCGCAGTGATGTTTAACATCTGTGTTCTAAACGAATCTCTACTAGCACGGTAGGCAGGGGTCAAAAGTACACAGGAAGGTATAGCACTTTGCGTGTGACACTTTTTTGTTTCTTTCTAGTGAATAGGAAATGAAACATTCCAAGTCGCATAGGAAAGCAGGAAATCCGCATGGTCATGCGGAGCAGAAATGAAGTAAGTGTAGTGCGTCACTTATCAGTAACATCCTTTGCCGAGGCATGTCGGAGCCGAATAAAATGACACCACATGGGTGGGCGCTGAGGCATTATGGTTGCTGTTCTGACCAGCATTTGCAAAAAGTTATTTGTTGGTGAATTTCAGTGTCGCCTAAACAAAATAACTGGAGCACGGCAGACAATCTTGTGAGGTAGGGTCAGCCGCCGTCTGGGTGTGGCTAGGGGGTGATCAGCGTTCATTCTTCAAACAACATCAAATCCACGGCTCTTTGAAAGGGAAGAAGGCTGGCCGCTTTTGACTGCTTCAAAGAGTCAACAGCCCTTTCGCTGATTTGAAAAGGCGGTTTGGATAATCACGGGTCAATTTCTACCTTGATCGGATCATCCCGCCGACTTACTCTGAACTGGCAGTGCCTCTCGTCGCTGAGAACAGGATGCTGAATCACGGTACCGCCAACCACGTAAACAATGCCAACAATTAAACCCTAGATACGTATTCGTGACACTGCAATGCGAATGCCACTTGCTAAGTTGCAGTGCGTTGAAAGCCACCGCCCCACTTCATACCAGTCGCATCGCAACAACTGAAACACGCCCTTGCGGCCAGATGGGTTCCCTTATCTAGATATGTTTCAGTACTTTATACCGTCAAATTTGGGACACTGAGAGTCGGCTGTTAAAAGCAGCGAATTGGCCGACTGGCCCGGCCATAGCAAATACATTGATTTGTCGCCGACCTGTCACCGAGTCGGCCGACCAGCTAAAAATCATACGATGTATTGTCGCCGGGTTCGAATAAAACTTAGGAAAGATACCAGGGTGCAGTACGGTAAATAATCTTCACAGAAACCTTTGCGCGTGTTGTGCGACGAAATATATCGCCATGGAGGCATTACATCTATGCATGGCGACCCTCATTTTATGATTTGCATAGTGTGCTGTATTTTTCGTCTTAACGGTCAGCAAAATTCGCCGTCCAAAAACAATTTTGGCACCAATCTTCTTGTGAATATATGCATTTTTGTCGCCGACCTTATCCACCAAGTAGACAGGTTTTACCAATCCTGCCCCCCCCCCCCCCCCTCTCCCCGACCGGTCTCACTGGTTTAATGACACTACTTACAATCCCAAGTACAATATCACACCGATTTGTTCATGCCTACACGGTACCCACTAATGTGTAGATGTACCTAGGCATCTCCCCATGATCTCCTCAGGGCAGTTTCTTTTGCCACTATGGTGGCAGAGAAATTGTAGGTAGGAAGAGAGGCGAAGAATATAGGCAAGTCGGTTCAGCGGGATGTAAAATCTAGGCTGGCGAGTTTACTTCTGTTTAGATATATAGCCAGGTGCAGTTACACATAGTCGACTTTATTCGAAGCAACGTGAGCGGTATTGATCTATGTATACATCCACCATCGCCTTCTGAGGAGCTGAGAACTCACGTCGATAAACAAAATTTCCCACATTTTTTTTTTAATTCAGTGCTGACAAAAGTTGTCATCCCTTACATCCTTGCAAGACTAAATTTCAATCACTGAGAAATAGTGAGGACAATATGGTAAGTTTTTCAGTGCGTCTAGGTTATTCAGGTAAGTCCAATCATGCTGTTTTCCTAATTTTGCTAGGGAAAGATTTGAAGAACTTATAGCCTTTATTGCTTTTATCTGGTGCGTAAATAAACTGGTCTTAATGCACATCAGATGTGGGAAGTGTTTACAGATAGTTTAGAATATAAGGAGAAAGGTTAATTATTTTTAAGACAATTCGAGAAAATGGTTCTAGGAAAGCACGACACACTGCTGACACGGACAGTGTGCGAGGTGGGGATGGCGGTGAAGAGACATATGATAGCGAAGAAGTGCAGGAAACAGGAAGTAACGAGGTAAGGTGTAGGATTGCAAAAAAGGCTAAAGCAGGAACCAGGGTAGCCAAACAGAAATTTCACTGGCAGAAACTTGCTTTAATGACGTTAAGAAATTTTTGTAGACACCACAAACTCAAATATAAAGGATCCCCTGTCGGCCCCGCTCAAGGAAGACGGATAGTCTGTAGTTAGAGTACAGGGACATTGTAGATGCTCTTAGCGGTCAGTTCCTTTCAGTTTTTACAAATAACTTCTTTCTTCAATTTTTTCAAGGCTGTGTGTGATCTCCCTAAAAACGGCAAAATCCGCCTAAAGTTTATCACGAAGATTTTAACGGCGACCGAGGGTAACGTAAGGAAATGGCTTGAAAAAAAAATCGAGGTTAATAAGGCGGCCGTATCTGACTCGACATGTGTTAAGTGTTGCATGGATGCGCTAGTGCCTTAGCTTATCTCCCTACGCTAAATTTAATCGATCATTGACTTTCTCAGAAGTACCTGAGGTCTGCCGCAATGCCAATGAGTTTCGCTTTTTAGAAGGGGACCTAAAGAGATGTCAGCAAGTACAGGCCTGTCAGTCTAACCTCACCAGTATGCAACATCTTAGAGAGAATCATGAAGGCTAGAATTCAGGGACACTTAGATAGCCATTAGTTGATTTTTAGTATTCGGCATGATTTTCTTTCTGGTAGGTCCTGTTTGACAAGTCTTCTGGATTTCATGGAGCACGTTACCTGTCAGAGTTCAAGGAATTCATTTAGATGTTTGTCTATCTAGATTTTAGTAAGGTATTTGATAAGGTGCCGAACCACGTCGATTATATGAGTCGAAACTGCACGACGCCGATGGAAAAATGATTTGCTAAGTAAGGGCTTGGCTGATAGACAAGAAAACAAAGAGTAGTGCTCATGGTACAAAATCTGTGGGCTAGAGGAGGGTAGGATTCGAGAGGGTTCGGTGTTGTTGGGTCCCTTGCTCTTTATTGTCTTTGTGAATAATGTTGAGATGGGATAATGAAGCAACGTGCTAAAATTTGCCGACGATATTGAATTGGTAGGAATGTCGAAAAATACCTATCAGGTGAACCAAAACTAGTGAACTGGGCTCCTCTGTGGGAGATGTAATTCAATTATGAAAAGTGTTAAGTGATTCATTTGGGTAGTTTTGGCAGTGAGGGCATTGGATATAAGTGGGAGGCAAGCAGTTAGACCAAACTGAGAGCGAAAAGGACTTACGGGTTATACTTTTTAGGGACTTAAAGGGTGAAAAATGTGGGGCTGCGAGGAGTACAACACTTCAGATGCTGGGGGACATATTAACAGGAGGAATAAGGTTGATTATTAACAATACAAGAGGATGAATGATGTTGAAAAGTTGTGTTTGGCTTGTGTCGGACCAAAAGCTAGATTATAGTGTACAGGCGTGGACCCCACGTTTCCAAAACAAAAATGGATAGACTGGAAAGAGCATATTGAAAAGCAACTAGGTTGATAAATGAGACTGACCACTTTGGACCGAATTGGGAATTCCGGCGAATTTGGACCGAATTCCTTTGAAAGAGATCAATGTAGGTACCTTGGCTCATGGGGCGGGGTACGGCCCCGTGCTCCCCTCATAGCCACGTGTCTGACATCGGGTCCTGTGTTTTGGAATATGCGGGTATAGGTCACGGCGTATATGGTACACAGTGGTTTAGGGTGAGTGAAGCCTTAGTTAAATGAAAACTCGCATTAGCGTGTGTGTGCGTGTGCGTGCGCGTGTGCGTGTGCGTGTGCGTGTGCTGTGCGTGTGCGTGTGCGTGTGCGTGTGCGTGTGCGTGTGCGTGTGCGTGTGCGTGTGCGTGTGCGTGTGCGTGTGCGTGTGCGTGTGCGTTGCGTGCGTGTGCGTGTGCGTGTGCGGTGCGTGTGCGTGTGTGTGTGTGTGTGTGTGTGTGTGTGTGTGTGTGTGTTGTGTGTGTGTGTGTGTGTGTGTGTGTGTGTGTGTGGTGTGCGTGCGTGCCGTGCGTGCGTGCGTGCGTGCGTGCGTGGTGTGTGTGTGTGTGTGTGTGTGGTGTGTGTGTGTGTGTGTGTGTGTGTGTGTATGTGTGTGTGTGTGTGTGTGTGTGTGTGTGTGTGTGTGTGTGTGTGGTGTGTGTGCATTCGCCGCACGCACACATCAGCTGGGCGTTCGTCGCCTGACGTGATTGTTCGGAGGGTGTATAGGTGTGCTGCGTAGCCACTCTCCGTTTTTAGAGTGTTTACTGCAGCGTTTTATTTGAATATTTTACTTCCTCTGGAGCGCAGCGGAAGACATAGGGAACAGCGGTGCGCTGCAGAGCTATGCGCTGGCGCTCGGCCTTCCTGAAGGCGCTCTCCCGGTTTAAGAAGTCCACCATTAGAACAAGAGCTTGCTCCCGCCAAAGTCCCCCGGTTTCCTAAGAACGTCCTTGCTCTTTCAGACGGCAACCCTTCTGCCCCCGGCGTCTACCCATCGACCTGTGGGAAAGACACCGAGGGGCTGAAGTCCGGAAGACGACGAATCGCCCTGTGACGTCATCCTGCTGCCGTCGGTCACAAAGCGGGCTGTGCGAAGCTCAGAAGTCTGGTGTTTAGAATGCTGCATCATTGCCATCCAAGCAAACCCTTTCGATGCATCAAGTTCTAGTGGGCACATCGTTTTTAACACACTTTCAACATGGAAAATTGAGATCAGCGCTCTGTAACGCATCGTGCTCTGGCACGATCGCTTACACGGACCCACCGTTTACCGCAGAGTCGCCTGGCGAATGCATGCATGCTTGCCTCTATGTTAATTTGGTGTTTGACGAGCAATGTGCCAATACACGTGTCCAAACGAGAATGCTGGTGCTTACATTCAGCAGAGCCGTTTTGTCACTGCACCGGTAACCGGAAAGGCGCAAGACAATTTTACAGCACTGGACATCCTTTTTGTTGCGTCTCAATCTCGTGCGCACGATTCTAACGAGTGGTTTGATCTGCACCTTGTCCAGAGGCGCCCTGTACTGCAGGCCATTCTGTTCATATACGTTGTAACAAAAGCAATGGCAGCGGCAATGATCCTGAGCAATACGCAACAGGCCAAACTAACAAAAGGGTCACACCGTTGATGTTAAAGGGAATGTTGCACATCTGTATGGCGCTTTGAACTGAAATAGCCATCTTGAGGACCTTTTGATGCAGCTCACGGTTATGTCCTTTTAAAGACCCAAAATGATCTGGTTCATGAGTTACGCGCCAGCAAAAGAACGAAAAGAAAGATTAATTTGGAGTTGCATTAATGCCGAGGCAACTATTTCAAAGTTGCCTCGGCATTAATGACGTCACAGAAACATTACGCGATCGCGGTCATACTACGTGCTGTTTTCTGCTTATGGTCAAAACAGCATGGCCGCTGGTACATTCGTAAAAGTGATGATGCGGCACGTATGATACAATGCGCGGAAGATGATTGATTGGCTGTTAGCAAGATTTCGGTGCTGTGCGTATCGCAAACGTAAGCGTGAGCATTTTCGGGTTGTGCGACACTCGTCGTGAACGAGTCATTTTTCCTTATTTCTGGGCCACAGGTCAATGTCATAAAAAAAGAACGCCACTGTCTGCAAAAAGCACAGCACCCAAAAATGGACACTCTCCCGAAAGTTATAAAAAAGAAGACGCAACAGCAAACCTGCCTTTTTCCCCTGCTGGCGTTTTTTCTTCTCCTTGAAGAAACCTCTTGAGCCGCATTACCATGGACCCCCGTTAAAACTTTGTTTTGAAGGGAGGTCACGGTGAAATGCTGTGTTATGACTGAAATATGTGCGGAAATTGCGAGAAAGCCTGCAACTTGATAGTTCCGCGAGCTGTGCCAGTATGAAATCACACTTATTTGACAAAAGAGTGTGAATGGGGGCTTGAAATGTGTGTGATCACTACTGGTGTGTGCAAGTGGCTTGTATTGATATTGATGTGATGGAGAGTGTGCGTGCGAGGTTTGCGCCTCTGAGAGAACATTGTTTGGGTATTCTTTACGTCTACTGACTCCCAATAAAATGTGATATATTGATACCTGCGTCTACCTTTAAGTTTGTGTTTGAACATGACGAAGGAACGCTGGCAAATTGAGAGAAACACTAGCACCATGTTTCAGGGGTGTACAAAGGCAAGGTGGCACATCATTATGATCTTGCCAACATTTTGAACCTACTGAGGTATTACAGCATGCAATTAATCCATTGCGTGTCACTAAATCGGCAATTCATTTTAGCAGTAGGGGCTGGTGTGTACAGCTCATTAATGCACAAGTTCAGTATAGGCTCGCATTATGTGGCTCTGCAAAATTGTCCTTTCCTAAAGAATCTGAAAATATAGAGCTGAATTATTACTGATGTACACTGTACTGCCATCACAAATTTGGTATGCATGTGAGCATTGCTCGTGAATCATCAATGTCATAGTCACTGCAACTTGCGTGAGATGCTGGGTGCTGAGAAAGGTGGAAAATATTGCTGTTGGTGTCTTGGATAGCACTTTATAGAAATTGTTATCATGAACTTTGTGTGCGCTGGCAGCTTCATGACTTCCCTGCATTTTTCCCATCCAACCATTACTACATGCACTTGTCACGTTTCCAGCCTTGTCTAAGGTCATCATGTTTGCAGTGTCATTTCACCACATATAAAATTGTCCTGTTATTTTTTTAGTAAAGCAGTCTGATGGCTGCAGCATGTTGCATGACAGTGGAAGTGGAAGATCTGGTTGCATCTTTCTCACTTACGTTTGGTGGATCCCCAAAACAGACTGAGCAAGTGATGCCACGTATTGGTTGTCGGCTTTGCTGAAAGTGATTTATATATTGTATCATGTCTTTTTGGTCAGTAAAATGTCAGATTGGGAATCAATAAAAGGGGGGCCACTTGATCCATCTTTTCATGATAGAATTTATTATGAAAGCAGCGTGAATTGCAGTACAAAACCATATAATTGCTCATTATGTTATGCCACAGTACAGCACTGAGGTAGTGCCACAGCTGTTGATCCGTGCAAATGCACAAGGTACCACAATGGTGGCTGCTCTGTCAAGCCTATGAGTTAGCAGCTTATAATTTATGAATGACTGTAACAACTGATTTAACAATGCCAAGACTATCAACAGCAAGAATGTCATTGCACCATAATGATTTTATCAGGGTTAGCTATTAATAGCATAAATAGCTCTAGGAAAAAAAGGCATTCTTGGTAGCCCAACCCTACCATCTTTACCATAGCAACAGCAATGCTTTGGCAATCAATTCATAGCCACGTTAATAATCTATTAATTTTCGCATGCCACCGCATTTCGAGTTACAAACAATAAAGAAAGTAACTACTATGCACATCACACATCAATATCGGGACTACAGCACTGTAGGCAACGATGGGTCGACAATAAAGTATTGACAAAATCATCAAGAGCGCAGCAGCAACGGCAGCAGCAAAGCATATCGTGCTTTGATGTTAATAACCTGCCATCAAACCTGGCGATCGCTACGTTGCGTTTGTCAAACAGTCCACCAAAGCCTTTCTCACGGCCAGCACCAAGACAAAAAATACACAAACCACCCACTAATCCGCCACCCGACACAGCCCCCGCGACTAAAAGGGCCAGTTGGCGTCAGCTTTCGTGTGTTTGGAGGTATTCTTTAGGTCTGGCTGCCAGATGCTGTCAGGTATTGCTGTCGTCACAGAACCATTCCATGACGCATCAAACAACGACGTAATAGGGCGCATTTTTACAAACTTTGAAATTTTGCTTTTTAGCGTCGTTTTTGAACGATGGAAGTTTACCAATAGTTACAAGTAAGCTTTTCCCATGGCATTTGATGCCTACTTCAGCATCTTCAAATGTGGAACATTCCCTTTAAGTCAAGAAGATGTTTGGATGATACCTCAGTTTTAACTGCATACGGTGTCCACGTCACCTGAAGCAAGACGGTTCAAGAGCTTCGGACAATCATAAAATCTGCAGCAATTGGAAGGAGGCCAGAAACGCATCCCTTCCTCCCCTGCCATTTCGACCGGCTGAGTCCACACATTGTAATCCTCTCCGCGTCCATCATCACTGTAATTCAATTCAACTACTTTCTCGGACAATCTGATTGCCTCGCTGACGCGTCCAGCCCACCTTTGAAAGGAAGTGCTCAGAACCGATGTCCGCACATACGCGAACAATGACAAGATAGCGTCCCTCCTGACACCTGCCGTCGACTGTACACGCACTAATCCGTGTACTAAAAGGGCAGGCTTAGCTGAAATCGTTGGCTGCCTTGCACGCCAGCGTCGGCACACGCCGATCCCCAGTATGGAAATTGCAAATACCCGCCCTTCGGCAACTGACAGCTGGAGCTGGACACTCTCGTCCCTGCTCATTCACCGCGTCGTTCAGACAGCCCCACAAAGTGGCGGTAAACGGCGGTAAACCATTTTGCTACTGCGGATATTCGAGCTCGCACAAAAAATGTATCTAACAAATCGGTGGATGCTTATTCCTGTAAAACGAGACACGCAGCATAACGGCGCACATGTTATTACAAGTTAGCTGCCCAGAGTAACAACCAGAATCTTCATACCTGAAGCGATGCACATCTTCACCACACGGACAATCCTGAAATAAATTAAATAATCCAGTGCTACTGCCATAAACGAAACCAGCGTGAGCACGCTCTTGAGTCGTTTTCCTGGCACAGGAAGACAACTTTAAAGCTCCGCTTGAACATCAATGTCACCCTGACAGCCAGTCAACAACTCGTACCAGCAGCATGAAAAGATGCATTTATCACCATTCCAAAAAGAGAAGGACCATGCGACCCAGCCAGCACGGGTCTAATCCCACTCTACCAGGAATCTACCAGGAATGATCGAGGGCTCAACGGGGATACCCAAAAGAACACCGCACAGAAACCTCACTCAGCGTCATCACCGACCGTGCTCTGCGTGCCATGGACGACCTTGAAGTATTTGTGTTGGCGGGGCTTGATTTGTCTCAGTGCTTTGATGTGCCGCCGCACCAGGAGCTGCTAGACAAGCTGACGCTGTGCGGAGCGGGGACGGACTGGTTCGCCGACTTTCTGAGAGGCACACCCAGCGAGTGTAGACGTCCAGCGCTGAAGGAACGCGTATACCGACCAGGACGAAACCGAACACAATCGGCGCGTTCCAGGGTGAAGCCTTTGGTTATATAATGGGTGGCGTATTCTCGAACGATCCGAGCCGCTATTTACCCGAACGTACCCGTCGCATAGATTGCTGATGAAACGTAACTGCGCATTAGTGGTAGGAAGCGTGGCATGCCACTGATAATCGAAGGCGCCCAGCAGGCGCTGGAATACCTTTACAGCCAGTTTTGTACGAATGACATGAGACTCAACGCGACCAGCACCTGAGCCCATGAAGGTACCGAGCACGCCGGCCATGCTTGCCAACTGTCTGGCTGAATTTCTTTGGCACTGATACCCGGTTCAAGAGTTATGAAGCATGTCAGTGCTACAGGTTACATTACGGACAACCATCTCAGTTTCACACCGCGTATACGCCAGAAAACGTCAAAATAAGCAGGCGTCTTCACTGGTTGTGACACAGATTAAACGGTCCCTACCGAAAGCTGTTCTCAGAAATATTGTTCAGGCTTTGGTATCTACTTTCGTAGGGTACTGTACGTCGGAAATAAGATAGTTTTATGGCATTTCCCACGAGACGTCCCAGTATTTTCGGACGTCCGCTCTGTACCCAGAGGTTTTAATTTAAAACAGCAAAAATAATCAACCCATGCGCATTACCTCCCGGACGCCCCGCTTAGACTATAGTCTGTAACACGTTTTGCATGCTTGATTTGTCGAATAATTATATTCCTCTCTTCTCTCTCTCTCTCTCTCTCTCTCTTCTCTCTCTCTCTCTCTCTTCTTCTTCTCTCTCTTCTCTCTTTCTCTCTTCTCTCTCTCTCTCTCTCTCTCTCTCTCTCTCTCTCTCTCTCTTTTTGTTACACTTGGCTGTTGAGCTGCGAGGTCAGTGAAATTAGTTACCTTTGAATTTTGCAAGTTACGGGTCCCTTTGTCCTGGAAGATATGTGGAAAACAGTCATGAACTGTAAATACCTGGCTCGCCAGACCTTTTGACCTGTCGTCTGACATTGAATCTTGCGTGGCTGACAAGCGCTTACTGCGCCTTCGCATTAAAAACGTTAAAACACGTTGTACGAAACAGCGCGATTCCCAAAATCGACAACACTCCTGATACGCACGTGTGACGCGCTGCATCGCAACGTTTCCAGAATCACTTTATCTTTTTGTGCGGTATTACCCTAACAGTGGGATATCTATCGTCCGCTCCCTGCCGTGGTGCGCAACAGCAGCTATGCACGCGGGAGCCACAGGATCTCTCTGCTCGCGTCGCACATGGCTGGGAAGCGCACCGGCTGGTCTAGCTGGAACGCCGCCTGGCGGTGGTCACTGTGTACAGTGACGCTGACGTCAGCTGACACGCCGTGACGTCAGCAGACGCTGCGCACCGTGCCCCCAGGCGATTAAACCGTATTGGGCAGCATACAGGCACAGGCGGGAGAGGCCCCGCCGCCGGGGGTAGCCTGCGCCGGCGATGCCGGTATGGGACTGCAGCGTGTGAACCCGGGGCTGCGACCGGCTGGCAGGTGGGCATCGCCTGGCGCGTGTGCCGCACGGAAAGGGGGTGAGGCAGCTGGTGCAAACCGAGGAAGGGGCGCCACGGATCATGATGGCAGCTGTGGAGAAGGCCAATGGTCCCGTGTTCTTAACTACAACGCTGATAGAGCACAAGAATTTGGAAGTTCGAACTGGACGAGAAAGCTTGCCGAGGCGACACGAAGCAACTATTTGAATAGTGCCCAAATGGCGAGTTAGATTGTCATAAGATGGAAGACCTTGACAGCTTTGTGAAGTGCGGGAGCGGTTATGTGAGCCAGTGATGCTTTATCTTGACTGGTGCCATTATTCATGATGCCATGATATTCATCCATAAGCCTTCAGTGTACATCACAAAATATGTGACAGTTGTCCATCAGTGTTCAGCCGGGTAGCAAACATCTGTATACCCTCTGTTAATAGCTTTAACGCAGTACAGGATATAGTGCTCCGCCCGCGGGAAATGTCTCGCCGATGCATGTTAAAGGGAATGCTTAACCTTTGAAGATATTGAGATAAGCATTAAATATGCCGGAAAAGCTTAGTTGCAACTATCGGTAAGCTTTCAAGCTCCAAAACCACCCTAAGTAGCAAAATTTCGAAGTTTGTAAAAATGTGCCCCACTACGTCATTGTTTGATGGCGTCATGAAATGGCTAGTGACGACAGCAATACCTGGCAGCATCTGGCAGCCAGACCTAAAGAATACCTCGAAACGCACGGAAGCTGACGCCAACCGGCCCCTCTAGTCGCGGGGGCTGTGTCGAGTGGCGTATTAGTGGGTGGTTTGTTCGTGGATTTTTTGTCTTGGTGCTGTATGTAAGAGAAGCTTGGTGGACTGGTTCACCTTCGCAACGTAGCGATCGCCAGCTTTTAGGGCAGATCATTGATGTCAAAGCACGATATGCTGTGAACACTCATGAATCTCGTACCGAAACCTGCCAAGGGCTGCTGAGTATGTGAATGCTGTGATGTCGACTTATCCTTACCTGCAGTGTAGTCCTGACATTGATTTCATGTGATGCGCTCAGCAGTTATTTTCTCTATCATTTGTTGCTAGAAATGTAGCTGCATGCAAAAATTAATGGATCCGCACCATTGCTGTGAATTGATTGCGAAAACATTGTTATTTCTATGGCTAAGATAGTAGGGTTGAGTTACCAAAAAATGTCTTTCGTTTTGCTTAGGATTATTTATGCAATTACTATTGAACCCCGATGTAACCGTCGTGGCGCAACAGTATTCTCGCTGTTGATGGTCCTCTGGCGTTGTGAAATTAGTTGTTACCAGTCATTCATGCATAATAACTTATTATCTCATAGACTTCACATAGAGTATTCAACCAATGTGATGCATTGTGTAATGGCACGGGTCAACAGTCTTAGCGCTACATCGGTGGTTTACTGTGGCATGGCATAATGAACAATGATATGGTTTTTGTATTGTAATACCTGCTGCTTCCACAAAAACTCCATCATGAAAAGCTGGGTCAAATGTCCTCTCTTGTACTGACTCCCCATCTGACATCTGACTGACCAAAAACACATGATGCAATATACCAATCACTTTCAGCAAAGCAGACAACCAATAAGTGGCATGACTTGCTCAGCTGTTTTGGAAACCTTCAAAACGCAGGTGAGAAGGATGCAAACATGCCTTCTGCTTTCACAGCCATGCAACATGCTGCAGCCATCAGGCTGCTTCACTCATAAAAGTGTTCACACAACTAATAGCACAGGCATAACAAGAAAAGATTACATGTGAAATGACACTGCAAACCTGATGACCTGTACAACTGGAGACATGACAAGTGCCTGCAGTTATGGTAAGGTCAGCGAAATGCAAGGAAGTGGTGAAGTTGCTGATGCACACAAGACTCATGATAAAAGCATTTTCAAATGCTATCCAAGAAACCAGCAGCAATACTTCTCTGTCTTTCTCAGCACACAGCATCTCACAAGTTTCAGTGACTATGACATTGATGACTCACAAGCAATGCTTGCCTGCATACAAAATTCAGAATTCCTAAGGGAAGGGCAATTTTGCAAAGCTGTATCATGTGAATTACACCAAGCATGTGCATTCATGAGATACGCAGACCACCCTACTGCCAAAATGAAGTGCTAATATAAAGGCATGCAATGGATTAATTACAAGCTGTAAGGCTTAGTAGGTTCAAAATGTTGGCAAGATCATACTGAAGTAGCAAGTTGTCTTTGCACACCCCTGCAACATGGGTGCTAGTGTTTCTTTTAGTTTACGAACGTCGCCACCTTGTCGTGTTCAAACACGAACATAAAGATAGAGGCAGCTACCGATATATCACATTTTATTGGAAGTCATTAGACTTAAAAAACACCAAAAACAATGCTCTCTCTCTCAGAAGTACAAACCTCGCACGCACCCCCCCCCCCCCCCGCATCACATCAAGATCAGTACAAGCCACTGGCACGCACCACCAGTGATCACACCTATGTCAAGCCTCTGATTCACATTACTTTGTAAAATAAGTGTGATTCCACACTTGCACAGCTCCGGTAATATCAAACTGCAGGTTTTCTTACAATTTCTGCACAGGTTTCGACCATAACACCACATTTCACCGTGAGCTCCCTTCCAAGCAGTCCCAACGGGGTTCATGGCAGTGCATATCAAAAGGTTGTACTTGAAGTGCACAATTTTTCTGAAGATTTACATTTGTCGTGCATTATGTGTTAGATATTAGCTGTATATATATATTATATATATATATATAATATATATATATA
>NW_023596818.1:3653945-3667892 GCF_011947565.3 Pollicipes pollicipes
TCGAGTCGCTTTAGGCGCTTGCTATCTGTCCGTGACAGCCATGGCCGGCGGCTAGTGGCAGCGGCCGCGCTGAACGCCAGATGACGTCAGCGGACAGGTCGGACCGTACTAAGCATTGCGGCACGCTGAGCTTTCGCCACCAAATTATGCCGTTGACGTAGTATCGCGCGATCGGGCGGTAGGCGTCAGGGCTCACACAACAAATACTGCTTAGCGTGAGCTCTGATCCCAGAAATCCATCCACTGAACAGGTCCGGATCAAATATTTGAAAAAAAATCTCCTAGTGCATTTAGCAACGAAGTGTGCAACGATCAGTGATGGCATGCCATGCATAGGTCTATTAACTGAGGTCATTATTACACAAAATGTCTGCATCAAGTCTGCAAAAATCAATCCACTGCACCAGACACCAGACATCTGTGCGATAATGCTCATGCTCATTTGCGTAAAACTCTGGCCTGGCCAAACTGCACTGAATTTTCAAATCATTTTGCGTAAGGCTATGTCTGGGGTAGGTTTGCCTGAAATTACCTTAGCAGCATCATAATTTCTTGAAATATTGCTTATCTAAGCACTGAAATTGGTGGCACCTTGTGCCAAACTATGAGCTCTTGGACTTACAGAGTGTGTGCTGAAATTGTTCCCAAGATGTCACTGTTACGCCAGACATGTCGAGCGTAATGTCATTTTGTTTTGCAATCTCGGTCTACTTTGATGACATCGTTCAATCAAAACAATTTGCTCTTACAAACAACTATTTGAATACATGCGCAGAATGATAGAGCATGTCAAGGCTATTCTCCAAGATCTATATTCTTTCAAAAAGCATGGTACATTGAATTTCTGTTGATCATTTCAAATGAGCGCAGTCAATAATGGTATTCATATTTCATGACAATGATCTGCGTGCTCAAATAACCAAATGCCTTTGACTGTTAGTAGATAGTTTCCTGTGCCTTAGTTTACAAAAAAAACTCAGTTGTTCAACATGCTCGTACCTCTAGCTTGCTTTTACGTGTTTTCGAAGGAAAACGCATGATCTCACATAGCTGTTCATGACTTAGACCCAGCCACTCACTGATGAATGAAAAAATGAGATTTTCCAAAATTGTGCAGACACTGCCAGTGTCTGCACAATTTTTTGTTACCAGTGTCACACTGGTAATAAAAAGATGCAAAGATATGCAATCATTCCAGCTCCCACATTCCTTCACGCGGTACTTGGTTCCAATAATAAATGGCTACATGAGATTCAGAGGGTTAGCCTAAAGACTTCCCTGACCATGACTAAGCATGCGTTTGGAAGTACACGTCCCAAGAGCATCAGCGTAGCCCATCGGGCTCCTGCATCCTAACATCCGATACCCGGTGCAGTGTAGCCCATCGGAATCCGACATCCTAACACCCGATAACCGGTGCAGTGTAGCCCATCGGGCTCCGACATCTTAACACCCGATACCCGGTGCAGTGTAGCCCATCGGACTCCGTCATCCTACCACCCGATACCCGGTGCAGTGTAGCTAATCGGGCTCCGACATTCTAACACCCGATACCCGGTGCGTGCGAAGGGCTGCCCAAAACACGACGGCTAGGATGGAAGGTTTCGAAGACACGTGCCGTGTATAAGGTTTCAAGGCGATTTGCTACATCCGTACCCAAAGCGTCAGTACTCAAGTCAGTACTAAGTCAGTACTCAAGTCATGTTCCGCCGTATGTGTACCTCATGGTAGCCGCACTACGTTTTGCAAAGAATACTTGCAGTTGGTGCTTACAAGGGGTCAAAACGAGTTGACATATCTCAAACGGTCTAACCAGGACTCAAACAACCACAGGCAGAAACAACTGAAGACTTAAACGTGTTCAGGGCATTGGAACTTAAGGAACGACATGACAGCTTGCAAAAAGGACCATGCTGTAATAGTTGTTCAGACACAAGTTAGTTGTCTCTGCAAAGTGCACATGGTTTTGAGAGGACGCACATCACCTTCACCCAATGACATCCGCCGAATTTTTAAATAGTTATGGGGCTGTTCTTTCTAGGCAGGACGACGTGATACGCCATCTGGATGGTTTGTCATCCTGAGGGCGAAGACTAGCTTCGTCATAGAGCCACGCCAGGGCCGTCTGGAGAGTCCACCGAGACGTTAGCCCTTCAGCCTCTCACGGAGAGCGCGCGGGGCCGAGCCGATGACGACAGCGATGACAGTGACCTCGTGGATCTCCCATTACGTCAGACCGTCAGAACTGTCGGCGTCCGTGGTGGTTCGCAGCCCCCCCCCCCCCCCCCCCCCCCCCCCCGCCTGTGGCTGACCCAACAGCCGGTGCACGCAACACCCAGTCGGATCTCCAGGCAAGATGCGGGAGTCCATTCTTCAGGATCTGGATGATCACCCCGAACAAGACCTGGCATGGCACAACGAACTGTCGGCATTCATGACAGACTGGTGCGCCGCCCCGCCCCCCGTCGCGCGCCGGGGCCAGCTGTACGCGCAGCGTCAACAGCGTCAGCGAAAAAACGTGGCCACCATCCCTGTCGTCTGGCCGGAGAGGCGGAACAGCTGTTCATTTCTTGGATGACGACGTGTGTTCGCCGGTCGTGCTCCGAGGGCTAGAAGGGGTGACCGCCTGCACCAGCGGGATGTGGGACAGAGTCGTGCCGCAGCGCCGCACAGCCTGCAAGACTGCGTCGAGCAAAACCGAGCGCTTTATCGCTGAATATGTCTGGTCAAGTGTGACGGCAATGGGGCGGTAGTTTCGTAGTTACTCAGACCAACGCACCATAGAGATGTTCCATGCAAATTGTTCTCGCCCATTTCAGAGCTTTGATCATTTCATGTACACCAGGTGGCTTCCTGCGGAAATATCCGGGCCCTCCAGTTATAGCTATGGCTACAGCCTACTGGGGGCTTTACTGAGGATGGGAAACTGTACGCCATGCTTGGTGCGGTCTCCTGTGCGGCTGCGTCACACTCCGTCGTACATCATGGGAATGCTGCTTTCTTATGCCTTGTGAGAGGTCCTTTGGACGGGACGAGCTGCGTCCGGTTAAGACTGAATGCGTTGTGTGTCTGTTGAGGTGTGTTTCTGTCGCTCTGAATACACTTGTATGGCATGTTAAAGCTGATGATCTTATGTAATGTATATTGCGTGTTAAAGCTGATGATCTCGCTGACCGTCCACGACTTGCATGTCTCGAGTGTCTAGCAGATATCTTTGTATGCGGGCCACTGGACCGTCGCAATGAGACATGACGTCAGGCGCAGTGCATCATTTCATTTAATGGCCCAGCCATTAAATGAGTACAGCCGACGGAGCTCCAAGAAGTGAGGAGAGGTGCCAGCTGACATAGCGCGAGGCCCGTCTGCTCCAACTCAGATCCGGTGCAGTAAAATATTCTCGTGGGATCACATGGGATCCCGGCTTAACGTCGGTCTTTATGCCAGTTACAGCATGAAATATGCTGGAAATATAGAACATTTAAATAACATGGTTAAGGTCCCGTTGCTTTGAAAACGGATATCCAGAAAGGTGTGTAATTGGTAATATTTTTTTTTTGGGGGGGGGGGGGGGCGCGTAGATTCCCAGCATAGCCCAAGGTTTGCAAAATCTGCAAACACGCGCTCGGGTGGGGCGGTGGGGGGGGGGGTAAATTGACCCCCCCCCCAGGTTTTTCCGGAATGGTTTTTTCGAAAGGCGTAGCTGCCGCGCCAAATTTTTCATAGCTGTAGACACATAAATAGCGGATCGTGTGGTATCAAAAAATGATCTTGTAAGATCTCTACCTGCGACAGGTCAAAGTCAGGTCATGGGCTCAGCGAAATCAATTTCAAAAGAACCGCTCAATCTGATGGAACAGCGGAATGTTTGACGAAGCCATACATCTCTGAGACACTCTCTTAGACAACACAACAATTGAATGATCAAATTCCATTAACCTGGTCAGATATGAAGGTCAAACCAAGGTCAAGACCAACCCGTTTTATTACTGTAGGCTTTGCTGTGTATGGTAGTTTTCAGCGCTCATTTCGAATTTATTGATGACAGAAACCGCACCAGAGATCTTCCATAGGCTTCTTATAGATCAGAATAGGCCGCTGACCTGAAATAACCCAGGTCAGCGTTTCATTTTTAGGAACATACTGCATAGCTCAATCTTTGTTGCTTATTCAAATTGAAAACAAAGCAGTCTTCTTGATTTTGGTCACCATAGCCTTTGAAACGTTAAACAAGGTCACTGACCTTTAATGAGCACGCGAACTTTGGCTTAGAAGGTGTCCAAGGCCTGCACACTGAGAACACTGGAGACCAACTTGGAGTTTGACCTTAATTGACCTTATTTGACCCGGAAGTTATGACTAAAGAGGCTCAAAGTTTGGCCTAAGTGAGTTCACGTGCAGGCCAATACACCCTGTGAATTTGAAGTCTTTAGCCCTCTTAGTTCCCGAGATCCGAGGGGGTCAACTTGACCCCCACCGAAGCGAAGGTATCCAACCGACCACCCGGGCACATGTTAAAGGAAGAAGTGAGCGCTGGATTGATCAGCCTGGTGCAACGCTGACATTAGTTAAGTCTAAATGTGCTAAGCGAATGAAATTAAGGCTAATCTAAGTATAAATGCCCATTCTTTTCTTATGCGGGCCTCGTAGTTTTGTCACGTCAAAAAGAAGGGTACCGTTAGGCCTCCTATATCTTCATGTTTTCCTTTGGTGTCTCAGGGCTGCGCGGCAAAAGGAGACCAACGATGGGGAAATAAGTCTGAAGATATATTGTATTCCCCAAGATCCTTCAAGAAAGCCTGTATTAAGCAAGATTTTTTCTCATCAGCACGATTGCGTTATTTTTGTGGGGATCCATGGCATTATGGGAAAGTAAAGCTGCAGTATGAGAAGGAGGGGACGCAGCGTACGCTGCGGGCTCAGCTGCGATTTGAATAGGGGTCCGGGAAGTCGAGAGTGAGGCCTCAGCGAAATGCACCTCTGGACCGCATGGCGATCTTATGACCATTGGGCAGCTGTGCGCGACGCCCAAACTACTTGGCGAAAAAAAAAACACTGGAAAGATCAGAAAGAAGCAAACACAAATAATTGGGAGAGTTTCGCCGACCTTCTATCACTTTCATCTAATACATGTTCGACGATGTAGGTTTTGAATGGCCTGAACTTTCATGTTCCAAAGCACTGTCACTCGTTGTTCTTGAAAGTTAGTCGAAGAGCCACAGGAAGATATAAATGAAGGCACAAAACGAGATTCTGAATCAATTTATTGCCGTCTCTAATATATGACAAGACAAAGCATTTTTGCCAGAACATCAATAGCTGTATGACTTCGGTCAGACCAATTTCTAACACCACTGACAGCGGTTGCTAGGAACCGCATGTACGAAAAAAACATGCTTCCCGCCTCTTCAACTGCTGGTGCCCACCACAACGGGTCACTGTGGGGAGGTGGCAAAATAGCGCCACAGTGAGGTGATAAGCGGACCACGGAAGATAGACCGATTCTGGAAACGCTGCGATGCTGGCATGTCGTCTACGCATGCGCTGTAATCGATCCTGGGAAACTGAGCAGTTTCTTCTTGCATACCAGATGAGGACGACAGTCGTTTCGTACCATTTATTCCCGTGATTTATTTTGTGTTTCGTCCCATTCCATTATTCCCCAACAACTATCCCATCCATGGTGATGATGCCTCGCATTCGCCATGTCGTAACTTACTCCGTCACACTATGACGAGCGGCTCGTTTAACGCAGTAATGATTACGAAAAGTGCCTTTTCAACCGCAACGCTGATCCTGCGCTGTGGTTTGAGAATGTTGTGCAATACGCTCTGCGCAAGAACGGCATAAATAAACTCTAGCATCAACGCAATTCCATTGCAAGCCGTCGAGGCTTGGCAGCGATATCCCAAATTATGCATAAAACTGTCAGCTGTTGAAGCCGTCTGGATGACAAAAATTGGGAGGGAGGAGGTGCTTGCACGTTGATAAACGTCCTCCGCGGGGAAAACAAACTATGCTGAGCATTTGTCCGTGATTCGCGGAGCGCGAGCTGTTTGGCAGCCGCAGCGCCTACTAACCAGCATGTCGACGCATTTCTGCTATCGACATCGTTCATCAAAATTATCCAGGATCTCAGTGAATGTGAACTAGGCAGGCACATGCTGGAGTAACTTAAAAATGGTCGCCACATTGTCAAATAAGAGGATACAATACGGTGTGAGGGTTTGGCCATGCCTGATAAAGGAAAGTGCCACAATCGATTGCAGACGAATTGGTGTTGGATTCGTCTCCTATCGGTGTTATGAAATTATCACTTGGCAACATGTGGCAATGCATATGTTCAGCGGAATTGGGAGTTAATCCCACCGGTGTACTGGAAGAACAAAGCAAAAATAAACGATCAAAATGGGCCCAAGTTGCAGGCCCTCATAAACAGAAAACTTCATCCCATGATGCGAAGTAAACTCACTTCGTACTTCCAGCGTCAGATGGACATATTTGGAGGACACCACCTTAATTAGAGGGCATCAAAATCACCTTAAGCGAAATTCATTAACAGGCCACGGCCAAAGGCTGCACGCTTATCCTTCAGTCTCATATCAGCTCACCGCAATTGTTTTGCGCTAAGTGCGATCCGCATGTCCAACGACAAGTGATCAAGGCCAGGTGGCACTGACGCAAGTGCATGACGTGCTGACATCGGCTTCTTAATTAATTTTCAGCGACGTCTTGACGACAGAATTAAAATGTTTATTTCGCGAAAAATAGCTAATTCATACGTAGCGAAAAGCGCTTGCAGATTGTTGTGAATGCAGGATACTGAGTGAGACGATCATGATAAATTAATTCTTGCTGTTCAAGGTGCTGTATCATTATCACATGTTCAGAAACCGAATGGCACAACCAAAATGCAAATATTAATGTTGTAAGCAATTAATTCCGGTTGTTTGCATCGATATTTGTCTTCCTGAATGATATCAATTGGCCCATGCTTCACATACTGCTTTCAATCCTTGGAAACGCAGACGACCTTACAAGCAGTTACATCTATGCTGTGCAATCCGCACCTAGATAAACACATCAACTTTTGCTGTCAGAGTGCCTGAAAATCAAGCATTGATTACAGCGGCATACTGACTCTCCTGCATCGCTTATCCGGCCAAAGCGAGACTGCACAACCACGTTCTCGTCCATGAGTGCGGAAGTCTTGAGAGCTTGCATGATGAAAGAGGAAAGATACATCGCTAAAGGCAAGGCTACTCGGAATGTTTGGCCCCATGCCGCCTGCTCACCGCATTCACGCCGCAGGCCCCGGCCTGGAACGGCACCCCGGCGCCACCGGGGTCCTGCGGCGAACTCTCCCGCCACGGGGCCCGGCGTGACGTCACGCGGGAACGAGCTGAGGCCGGGGGAGCATTGGCGTCGCGTTCGCCGCCGCTCGCGGGGCCCGTCTGACGGAGGAGGCTGGCGGACAATGGCTGTCAGCTGTGGAGAGCCGGACAATGCAGCCCGAGCGCAGCGTCACCGCGGGCCGACGCGTGGTGTGTGCTGTGGCAAGAGATTTCGAATGAGTTCATCCCTCCGGTGCGCGACTTGGTGCCTATGCGGTCCTGCTAGGTGTTGCGATGGTAACTGGCAATTCCCATAGTGAAGCGATAATGACTAGTAATAATCATGGTTATACGATTATATTTGGCAGTTGGTTATTCAGGACTGGGCTTTGCGTTTGGCTCGCTCGTTTTGAAAGGTGTATGAGATTTTAAAAAAGCTGTGAGGTGTTGTTGCCCCGTAATCAATGCATTCATATTTGGAGGGTACCAACAACGTAATGGTTAATCTGCGCGTCTGGGAAACGACAGGTACGAAGTTCGATTTCCGGCGGTTCCTGCCCCTCTTGCCAGGGTCAGACCCAAGCGACGCCACATGGCTTCGACAGCTGGGTACGTCGGTAGCCCTAATTGCATGCACAATCAGGTTTTGCCAGGAGGCAGCTGAACTAAATTTCAGTAGTGGTGAAAAAATGGAGGAGGTGCCTGCAAGGCAACTGCCCTCTGTCCCACTAACAGAGAGGCGAAGGTATGCTTTGACCTCCCTTCCTTGGCTGCTGCAAATGGCACGAGTGCGCCACCAGATGGCAAAAGTGCGTGTTAATCCTCGAACTGTGTTGCCTCATTGGCTTGACCGTTGGCTGCAGTTTCATTGGAATCATCTGCTGAGGCCATGCCTGCCCTGCTTTACGATAAGCTTTTCACGATTTGTAAGGTCCATGCACATTTGCTGCCATTGTCGCACATCTTATTAAACGTGCATTACCTAAACAGCATTGCTTAGATATGGTCCAAAGACGACATTTGTGAGTTCAGTGTGCGCGAAGATGACGAATTTCAATTATTTAGATAGGTTTAGAGGACGGTTTTGTAACAAGAAGGTATTGCTGCTCCCTTGACAAAGCTAACACAATCGAAATTATTTCCTCCACTTTCCAAGTTTCATGACGGCACTGACACCGGACATACATTTCCCCTTCGACACCTTTTTGTACTCCAAACCGGCTGTTCAATATTAGAAGCAACAGGGTGGTCGGAACTTAGTCGGGACTAGACCTGGAAATCCCACGGTGACGTCACCTTCGGATTGCCTCAGGGCATTTACGTGTTGAAGGGCATCGCAATGCTTGTCTTTTCATAATCGTTTTCGAATACTTTTATGCCGTTTTCTCCCATAAAACGTGTCTCAAAACGTTTGCAAGTGTGTCTCCTAGCCAGACCCGGGGTTAAAACAGCTGTGGCTGGTCAAATATTCTAACATCAGCCCGTATTCTCGAACCATGTTTTACATCCAATAAGGGCGATCTTTAGGAACGTGAGACACGGTTATCACCCGTACTGTCAGGGCACGTTTCTAACTGCGATCCAGATGCGGATTTCTTCGAACCGGTGATACGCATAATCGAGCGGTCAGCTCAGTGGAAGGGAAACATTTGAGTGCGCACTACTGAGAAGGCGGCAACAGTCACATTCAATGTCAACACGCGCCCGGGTGGACGGTTGGATACCCTTCGCTCGGCGAGTCAATCTGACCCCCCTGAGATCTCAGAAACCAAGAGAGCTAGATACATCAAATTCACAGGGTGTATTGCCCTGTACGTGATATCATTTAAGTTAAAGTTTTAGGTTTATAGGTCATGACCTTCGGGTCAAATAATGTCAAGCAAAGTCAAATTCCAGGCTGGTCTCCAAATGGCCCCTGGAACCTAGGTAGCTGTTCCAAGCGAAAGGTCACATGCTCATCTAGGGTCAGTGACCTCGTCTGACCTTTTGAGGGTCAAAATCATACAAGACCGCTTTGAGTTTTGCATTTGAATAAGCGACATAAATTACGCTAGGCAGTACGAGATGAACACCAGAAACTACCCCAAACAACAAGCCCTAGAGTAATAAAGTATGTTGATTTTGACCTTGGTCTTACCTTCATTCCTGAGCTTAGGTCAATGCAATTTGTTCATTCAATTGCTGTGTTGTCTAAGAAAGTATCTCACAGATGTATGGCTTCATCTAACACTCCGTTGTTGCATCAGATTAAACGATTCCCTAGGAATTGCCTTCGCTGAAATCATGGTCTGATTTAGACCTGCCATATGTCAGAGACCTTACAAGGTACACCTAATCTTTTATGCTAAGCAATCTGTCATTCAATTGTTTACAGCTATACAAAATTTAGCGGGGCTACGCCGCGTCGTTCGGAAACCATTCCGGAAAAACCTTTGGGGGGTCAATTTTACTCCCTAACCGAGCGCGTGTTAAGAGAGGCACTAGGAGTTTTGCTGAGCAGAAGGGCCGGAAAGGCAGATACAATTGGATTTCTCATGATGTCGGCGATAGCAATGCATGAATTAGTTTTGAGCACATGCATGAGCTCGGAACCGAAACTTCCCCCCCCCCCCGGAGTTAAGAGTGTATGCATTTTTTGGCCTGCTCCTTCTGTGCACCGTCGTAGCCATGCCCAACCCTTGCACTTTTGGGCCGGTGCAGTTATGGTCCCAAACGCATAGTATGGAGTTTGCACCCGTGCAGACTTAAAAGCAGGTAAAAAAGGAAAGTGGGGTTTCTGCAAGTCATTCCAGGAAGAAATTGTCGTGCTACAGGCTTACATTACGAGCAGGGACAACATGGATTCTCCAATAAAGTTTTGATGATTTGTATCCAGTCAGTGTCCATAGGGACAACATAAAATTTTCAGAGAGGCTGAAGACCAGCCCCAAGCTGTGATCTTCTAACCCCCCGCCCCCCCCCCCCCCCCCCCTCCTCCCATGCCCCTGACCTTCAAAAGCCAAGAAATAATGCAAAGTGGGCCTAAATATATTGCACATCTGTAGGTCACTTGTGGTATAGATGATCCTGGCACAGTAAGACCTTAAAAAGTTGATATGATGTGTGAAACGTGGCTAGTTCCATATCTAAAGGCAAAGCTTTAAATGTCGAACTGGATCACTTTGTGTGATTTCTTCGATATCTGCTGGCAGGCCGAGGCAGACTTGAGATTTGAGTGTGCGGGGCCGGATATTACGTTTTAAGGTATACAAATGAGAAGGAAATTACAGTTCTAGTAGGCAAGCAATGCCAACTGGCTCCACAAAAACCAACAGGATTTAGGTACAGGGTAATTCATCCATGTATCATTCAGTGCAAATAACTGCAGCTAGCCATTTTCCAACAGCATAAGGGGCTGCCTGTGTGTAGGACAACCTGTGCCAACCGTCGCCTGTGCCTCAAATAGTATGCACTAGACATATTTTGGTAATTGCACCATTACTAGAAACATAAGAGCATCTCCATCATGCATGTGCTGGGTCACACTTGAGATCAGTAATTATAAAGACATGCCTAACACTTACTGGCATTTGGCAGAGGTGCAGTTTCCTTTTCAGTCAGGGGCCCCAGTCCCGCAAAATATTTGACCCGCAACCTGACTTTAAGAACAAAGTGAGCCAAATCTGAGAAGAAACAAACGTGTTCGTTGGTGTCTTTTGAGGGGTGAGTTGCATCATTTCCCACTGTTCAGTTCTCTGGGGCTGAGTGGAGTGAGTTGAGGTGAGTATAAATTGAGGGCCCTACTCATTTGGCAGCCTTGACCACTTACCATTCGCACAGCATTCAAAACAATGTTAACATTATGATCATTGTCATAAAAAGTAGGAAACCTTACGATTGATTGCATGCCAATGGTTGTATTCTAAACATTAAAACATGTTAGGCGACAACCTCAAGACAACCAGTGCATGGCTTGATGCTGACAGCTCATGATATGTTTCACTTTATTATGCCTGAAATGTTATTATTGGCATGACATTGCACAAGCACGTCCTGACTACAATGTCTATAAACAGATACACCTGGATGGACACACAGATGGACGTTCCATGACAAATTTGAATGCAACACTGGTGCAGTGTCCAAAAATTAGAGGTTTTGTTTAGTTGTAGGCTGCTTCAGGACACAATTTAGGGAAGATGATTACATAAACGTCAGGATAGTGCCATTGCCGTTACTCTTACGGAAGTGTTCACCGGCATTGCAGAGCAATGGACGGCGGAAAATGCCTGTGCTGCCCTGCATGCTGCCAGCAGAACCAGTGCCATTTTGTTATGTCGCCGGAACACCATAACTGTAACATTGCTAGATTTAGTCAAAGTCTTAGGCTATCGAGGATGCTTATCTACATATTCCTTATAACAGATTATAATCCTTAGTCGGATTTTATGTGCTTGTCAATTTTTATCTTAATGGCACTATTGGACAAATAATGGATAAAAAGCAACATATGAGATTGCTGTGCCGGTACCAATCTGAAACCTAGTATATTCTGTTATTATCCGGCCGCCCAGCCTGTTGTTATAGGGCCTTGATCAGAAGTACCAAATGTTGTCGCACTGCCAACGGCAGCTTTTTTATTTTACGATGATCAGTTGTGCCCATTGAGAACGCCAACTTAGTTTCTATGCTGTAACCTAGATATAGCATGTGCCTTAAACGTGCAATTTAGCGTTTTTGTGTCGCAATGATGTTTAACATGTGTTCTAAACGAATCTCTACTAGCACGGTAGGCAGAGGTCAAAAGTACACAGGAAGGTATAGCACTTTGCGTGTGATACTTTTTTGTTTCCTTTCTAGTAAGTAGGAAATGAAACATTCCAAGTCGCACAGGAAAGCGGGAAATCTGCATGGTCATGCGGAGCAGAAATGAAGTAAGTGTAGTGCGTCGCTTATCAGTAACATCCTTTGCCGAGGCATTTCGGAGCCGAATAAAATGACACCACATGGGTGGGCGCTGAGGCATTATGATTGCTGTTCTGACCAGCATTTGCAAAAAGTTGTGTTGGTGAATTTTAGTGTCGCCTGAACAAAATAACTGGAGCACGGCAGACGACTCTGTGATGTAGGGTCAGCCCCCGTCTAGGGGTGGCTAGGGGTTGATCATCCTTCATTCTTCAAACATCAAATCCACGGTTCTTTGAAAGGGAAGAAGGCTGGCCGCTTTTGACTGCTTCAAGGAGTCAACAGCCCTTTCGCTGATTTGGAAAGGCGGTTTGGATAATCACGGGTCAATTCTACCTTGATCGGATCATCCCGCCGACTTACTCTGAACTGGCAGTGCCTCTCGTCGCTGAGAACAGGCTGCTGAATCACGGCACAGCCAACGAAGTAAACAAGGCCAGCAATTAAACCCTAGGCAGGCATTCGTGACACTGCAATGCAAGTGCACTTGCAAATTTGCAGTGCATTGAAAGCCACCGCCAACCTCATATCAGTCGCATCACAGCAACTGAAATACGCCCTGGCGGCCAGATGGGTCCCTTATCTAGATATGTTTCAGTACTTTATACCGTCAATTTGGGACACTGAGAGTCGGCTGTTAAAAGCAGCGAATTGGCCGACCGGCCCGGCCATAGCAAATACATTGATTCGCCCGACCTGTCACCGAGTCGGCCGACCAGCTAAAAATCATACGATGTATTGTCGCCGGGTTCGAATAAAACTTAGGAAAGAACCAGGGTGCAGTAAGGTAAATAAGCTTCACAGAAACCTTTGCGCGTGTTGTGCGACGAAATATATCGCCATGGAGGCATTACATCTATGCATGGCGACCTCATTTTATTTTGCATAGTGTGCTGTATTTTTCGTCTTAACGGTCAGCAAAATTCGCCGTCCAAAAACAATTTTGGCACCAATCTTCTTGTGAATATATGCATTTTTGTCGCCGACCTTATCCACCAAGTAGGCAGGTTTTACCAACCCTGCCCCCCCCCCCCCCTCTCCCCGACCGGTCTCACTGGTTTAATGACACTACTTACAATCCCACGTACAAACGTCACACCGATTTGTTCATGCCTACACGGTACCCACTAATGTGTAGATGTACCTAGGCATCTCCCCATGATCTCCTCAGGGCAGTTTCTTTTGCCACTATGGTGGCAGAGAAATTGTAGGTAGGAAGAGAGGCGAAGAATATAGGCAAGTCGGTTCAGCGGGATGTAAAATCTAGGATGGCGAGTTTACTTCTGTTTAGATATATAGCCAGGTGCAGTTACACATAGTCGACTTTATTCGAAGCAACGTGAGCGGTATTGATCTATGTATACATCCACCATCGCCTTCTGAGGAGCTGAGAACTCACGTCGATAAACAAAATTTCCCATATTTTTTTTTTAATCCAGTGCTGACAAAAGTTGTCATCCTTTACATCCTTGCAAGACTAAATTTCAATCACTGAGAAATAGTGACGACAATATGGTAAGTTTTTCAGTGCGTCTAGGTTATTCAGGTAAGTCCAATCATGCTGTTTTTCTTAATTTTGCTAGGGAAAGATTTGAAGAACTTATAGCCTTTATTGCTTTCATCTGATGCGTAAATAAACTGGTCTTAATGCACATCAGATGTGGGAAGTGTT
>NW_023596818.1:3668892-3703970 GCF_011947565.3 Pollicipes pollicipes
GCAGCATACGCATTTTTGCTGTGATCCTCCACGCACAAAAGTGACTAACACGAAACTGAGCCAACAGCGGTTCATGAATTGTTCTGAATGCTGACGAGCATCTAACCCCAAAGTGAGAGTGTTATTTAACAGTTGAAACCTCAGGGGCACGGGAACTATGTTGAGCTGGGGAGGGCGATCTCCAAAATGCCGAAATGGACCCCCTACGGTTCAGAATAGGCTCTCCGCATGACCAAATGGGTTCTCCACAGACAATGATGGCCTCTCTACAGGCCAGAATAGGCGATCTATAATGGCTCCTCCACAGTCAATAAAGGGTCCTATGCGGGCTCCAATGGGCCCCCTCTAGAGCCCAGAATGAGTCATGTACAGGCAGAGACTCTCGATAGTCAAAAAATGAGCCCGTCCATGCCACAATGTGCCCTATGCAGATCAAAATGGACGCTCTACAGACCATATCGGCCCTGTAAAGGCCAGAATAGGTCCCCTACAAGCCAGAATAAACCCTGTTGTCAAAAATGGGCTTTCTTCAGGTTCAGAATTGCCCTCTTTTGGTCAGATTGGATCCTAAATAGACCAGAAGGACCCTCGACAGGCCAGGATGGACTTTTCCATGCTTGAGTTATCCCTTTCAGTTCATAATAGGTCCCTTACATACCAGACGAAGCCTCTACAGACCCTCCGAGTTGGGGAAGGGGAGCAGTCTGGTCACACTGCCGCCCCCCGGTTCTCGCATGCTTGTTGAATCTACATCGTCGTGTCTCAGTGCTCATCACACTCCGGCACGCGCGACTGCCATGCCTCGTTTCGTTTGGATTGACTGGGATTAGAGCCCCTCCATCCAGCACTGACTATTTCGGGGCTGCATGCATGCGTGAGGAAGGAGAAAGATGAGTGACAGACAAGACTGCTGCGTCTGGTCCTCCGCTTCCTAGAAAGATCCCGCGTACGGACTCTTCTTAGTAGCACAGGTGGGCGCTTTGATGGTGCGCCCTCTAGAACGAACTTGAGCCGACTCATGGCTTACGCTGGACGAAATTATGAGAAACGATGTGTGGATCCCGCGCTCCGTCAGTCGACCAGGGAACAGAATAGATGTGTCGATCCCACGCTCCGTCAGTCGACCAGGGAACAGAATAAATGTGTCGATCCCACGCATCGTCAGTCGACCAGGGAACAGAATAGATGTGTCGATCCCACGCTCCGTCAGTCGACCAGGGAACAGAATAGATGTGTCGATCCCACGCTCCGTCAGTCGACCAGGGAACAGAATAGATGTGTCGATCCCGCGCTCCGTCAGTCGACCAGGGAACAGAATAGATGTGTCGATCCCTCGCTCCGTCAGTCGACCAGGGAACAGAATAGATGTGTCGATCCCACGCTCCGTCAGTCGACCAGGGAACAGAATACTACCAAAAGGGGAACGACTCAAGTCGATATTAGCACATGTGAAACGGCTAAGGTCACCGTGGTGCTCCAAAGCCGCTGCCAAATATCACAGCTTTGCCAAAGAGATGTTGGACTCGACGAGAGCCCTCACGATCAGCAGGCAGCGGCTAATCGTGAAAATATGGCGCGAAAAGGTCAGCCAACCGCAAAGCTCCTTGGCGCGATGTGCCTTCGGTATGAGCTTCTCGGCATCAGTGGGACTGGCCGGTAGTTTGGACGCCGAGTGAAAACAGGTTCTGAAGAAAGCGGATTTGGCGCGGTCGCGCTGCGGTGGAGACGCGTTCTCCTTAATCACGCTCTGGGGCGCAGCCGCAGGCACCTCTGAGAAAGTGGGTGGACCAAGCCCAGTTTTAAAGCTGATTCTTTCCACGCATCATCATTGGGTTGATGAATATCGGAATAGGGCACAACACTCCTACCCCTTATTGGCCCCTCACCCCTTCCCCTGTTCCCACACCCATGCCTTGGAACCGATGTTGGATGTCGTTGGATGTTGGAATCGTACTGGGGTGATGCATCTTGATAACAAGAACAATTAAAAGGGGCTCACTGAGAGCAGCCTCCAGGTTTCAAACCCAGATCAAAAACGGTTCGGAAATACGGACCAAAGGCCGTTGGAGATTTTAGTACACGTTAAACACCGTATCGCGACGGCACAGACCGACTGCTAAGGGTCTTAATGTGGTACACCGCCCCTGGACGTTTCAGCGCTAGCATATTTCCCCTGCGGATATATCCTTCTCGTCTGCCACTGGCGGAAAATATCCTCCAAGTTCTGGACAGCTTTCCTGAGGCATTGTCTTCTGATATACCTATTTTGGCTGTTACGTCCACTTGTAGATCAAACAATAATATGTTTGACGCGTCCACGTTGTCCATTAAATGATAGGCGTACAATTGCATCTCGAGACAGACAAGCTGGTTATTCGCTTTGAAGCATCATAATGCACCCATGGCCATACCAAAAGCACAACTCCTTGTCTATTTCCAAGGGGATGGCATATTTCCTCTGGAAGGTTTCCGCCAGTCAACCCTCCTACCGCCGCCGAGTGTTATTGAGTCCTGTCGCATGGTGTCTTCACCGTCATGGGGTCTTTGGTCACATGGAAATGCTGTTGGTCCGTGATGTGGCTAGGTTGTTGGCCCGTATCCTGAAATGGGGGGACTGAACAATAACACTTCATAGACCACATGAACCCTAGTTCTGCAGGTAAGATAGCACACAATGGCTTAGCTTATTTTGGGAGCACCCAGCCGGTGTCATCTGGTAAATGAGTAGGTAACTTAACGTGTTGACAACGGGTGATGGAATGCGTCATTTTGTTTTACCCGTAAGAAATGTGATTACCGAGATCACCTTTCAGGGCAACGTTACACAAAGCGATTTCCTAGAATACGGGCTTGTTTTCCTGCCTGTCAATAACACTGATGCAATGATAATATCATCACGGAACTGTCTGGTAAAATCCTGAAGTTCAGATTTTAAAGCGAGAGATGATGAAAGTAGTCAAGCCACGTGTGACGACTGGCTGGTCGCTACACGAATATCCACGTCAATCTAATGCCACAAAACTACGTTGAGTAATGCCACAACAGAGCGTTTGAACCAAATCCGGACACATCCAGGGCAAAGTTGGTCTAGCTGCGCGCGTCCCGACATGCTTGTTAACGAAAGACTTACCAAACTTGTTGTCCACCACTCGTTAGAAGTGGCGTCATGGTCAGTCAGGGTGAGACCATAGCTGGGCTGTATTTTTGCAGCGTCATGCCGTTAATAGTTGCTTAAGATGTCATGCAGCTATTAATACATTGACGCACTTACACATTACACGTACCCACCTAGATGGCCTTGTCTGTGCTTTTTGCATCAGCCGTTTTCACCAAGGATTACGGTGCAAGACTTTTAAAACTAGTTTAAAAGTTTTTCAGCGTTTATTTTATAACCACAAAGCTTTTAGCAGCGATTTTCGGCTAAAGATGTTTCGCACATATTCAGAAATATGTTTGTAAAGAGACATGGATAACACAAATTAATAAATAAAGACACAATGATTTAATAAATTGCAGTTACCTTGATATAAGCAATACCATGCTTTCATGGTCAAGTCTGACGCCAGATCTCTTCCCTGCTGAAACTTTTTACAGTATATTAAAAGCATTGGGTGGCATTTCTGACGCATACGTGACAAACCGTACTCCTATATCCATGTAGCGTTCTTATTCAGAGGTATGCACAGAGCTTACTTAGAGTACTGACAGAGATTGCAGGGCTTACATTACCTTAGCATGATGCAAGGTGAATGACCTTTAAACTAAATGATCCTTAAAATCCGGCTTGCTCCACACAGTACTTATGTAAACAGTTATGGGGCAACCAGCATCCAACGCCCTCGACCGATGCACATTGCTGAATGCCAGGCCAAGTATTTTCCTGGAATTTGAGTGAGTTTGAGGTATGGGCGAAAGAGACGTGTATAAATGGTTTCGCTTAATATGTCATACAATTGCACTAAATAGCATTTTCCTTGTCAGTGCTGGGGATTTAATTAAACTTCCTACAAACACTTATATTATTTTAGTGCATTGATCCATCGTGACGTCGACAGTTGTTCTATCTTTGGTTTCTTTTTCGATGTTTTGTGTGCCCAGGGGTGTAAATTCCTATTCGGTGGGGTACTTCAGCCCCCCAACCTTGAGAAGAAAGGGGGCCAAATCCTGGAAGAAACTCATTCGATGGCGTAATTTGGGAGTAGGTTGAGTCATTGTTCACTCTTCAGCTTTTCCCCCTAAACTCATTTTGTCGAAACCACATCTTTGCTTGTACCTATCGGCTTCTGACATTTTGCGGCTCAGTTCCAAACTTGCGGCGGGAACTGCCCACCCCACCCCGGGTTCCACAGGTTACCAAGGGAAACCGCACCCAAGAGGGCGGTTCACCGGCCAGGCCATAAACTCGCGTGAACTGTGCCGCGTCAGCACCGTGCTTTTTGGAATTAGTCCAAGCCTCTTGATTGGATTGATTGTAGGACCGGCGCACACGCCATGCAGTGATTGTTGCATGAGACGTGATCCCACCATCTGACCGTAAAACCCAGGTCAATGGCATAATTTTGGGTGGAAAGCTTGGCGTGCTGGCAGTGCTCGGTACGGTCCGTTCTGCTCTCTGACGTCATCTAGCTTTTAGCGCGGCCGTTGCCACGGCCACGTGTCATGTCAGCTAAGGACTGGGGACTTCAAGGTTCCGTAACGGTGGTGAATGTGTTCTACACGGAATGCAGTTATAACCCAAGTGTGGTAAAAGAAATGAACAGGACGTCATTAATACAAATGTTCTGAGCTCAGAAAAAAACCGACACTTTTCAATGCCGTAACACTACGGCTAACTATGCGCATATACATCTAGTTGGAGTATGTTTTTCACTTCACGTCCAGGCCAAGGGATGTTCAAAGGTACTGTACTCTCTGAGCACGCGGAACAGTTGCATTCTCGATCAAAAGATGAATCTTCAAATGTCTTTGGTCATTGTATGTATAATTATACCGTAATATTGTACAAGATTCATTCCGTTTCTTATCTACATGCAACTTTCGAAAGGCTCTATAACAACTTTCATCCATTACTTGTCACAGTGCGTCACGTTGGCGTACAATATCAGGCTGTTCCGTAACACAGCGCCGAGCTGCTGGTTGCACAAGATCTCCTCTGAATGAATGGTCGCGTGACTCCCGCTTCGGCAAAACCGTGCGAGTTCATTCACGCCGTGGATTAGCGGCCGGCGTCCTGAATGACGCCTAAAACCAACACAGGAGACTACGCGGCTTTGCGTGAGGAAATCCGAGTGGTCTTGCGCGGCTTGACAGAAACGATTACGTGCTTTTTGACCGACCAACCGCGATTTCACACCTTTGGTGTTTTTTGCGTTACGAGTAAAGGCATGCACGCCACGAAAAGTGTAAGGAGTAGGTTTAAATCGCGGGTTTCATTTTCCAAATGCCGCTCTTCTCTGCACTTCTCCTTTTGCCTCAACCACATGCTGTATGGATCAAAAGGTTGGCAGGATCTTACTGGGACTATGCAGTGTGCAGGTACTAAATAAACTGGAGCTGGCAAGTTGATTGATGCATGCTTATCACCGGATAAACGCGGATAACACATCTGAATCCTCCTTTTGGAATTACACCAGTAGATTTCCGTATTACCGCGGACTGTTGCATTACGAGTTCCAAGTTTTTATGTTCACAATCATCATCGACCTTTGATTCACCGGGTGCCGGAGGTGCCACTTTCTAACATCGGTTGGTTATGCTGAGGTGACAAGATTGACTTAACCTGTACCCAAAACTCGATATCTCCCCGGATTTCGTCCGCTTCAACTTGCGCTCTATGTTCACATGTGCCAAATATTTCATTGATTCCAACATCAATTTACTAATGAGTAATCAGTTCGCATTTCCAGCTGATGTTATATTGCATTTTTGTGAAAAGCTCAGAATAGTGTGCAATTCAAAGAAAAAATATTGGTGATTGGAGTGAGCCCCTGTGATCATTGCGACGGTGGTTCAAATCGCGTTCGAACTGCGGTGGCGTTTAAATGACCATTTAATGGCAAAACGTGATAAAACACAATGGTACTAATGAGTGATCACACATTTGTCAAGCAGTGACCACAGGATGCTTATTAATGCCCTGGTTGAGGGCGACGCGGTAACGACCAGTAGTTTCCCGCGCGCCGCGTTCCCGGTCGGCTGCGGTGCTGGGAGATCCGTTCCCTCCTGCCTCGCCGCACTTTACCTCGTCCTTCTTGCCGGGCAGCAACTGGCGTGTGAAAGTGATCACCCGCGTGACGTAGCGTGCCGCGGATTTGTGTCAGTCCGAGAAAACAGCCTGGTCGACGAAGCAGTCTGCTTCTTGCCGCGGCAAAGGGACATCACGACCTTGCCAGCCGTCTGATGCTGCTGGTGTTGAGCCACCTGCTCACAACAGCTGCGAGAACAGCATCACAAGCCGCCTCCCCGACTTGGACCAGTATCGTCACCGTCGCTGTTCTGTAGCGACCCCTCCCCGCAGCCCATCGGCCCTGTCGACACGCTGGCCGATCTCGAAGGGACCTCACCCCGGCCACGATAACCTTGACCCTGGCAGGCCTGCGGCCGCTCGCGCTGCCCGGCGCGGCAGGCGCGGTGCTAGCACCAGGCGCCGAGGCTGCAGGGGAGGACAGGCGTGGCGGCGCTCTTCTACCGGACGGTCGTCCGTCGGAAGCTGCTGGTGGGACTGATCAACATCCAGTCCCACTGCGGCATGACCATCTACACCGGCTCCTTTACGACTTTTGCGTGATCACCGAGACATGGCTTCGGTCCGCCACTGCGTCCAGGCTGGTCGCATTCCCCGGCTATGCGCTGAACCGAGGGGACCGGCCAGGAGAGGTCGGCTATGGAGGTGTGGCGGTTTTGAGCCGTGATTGCTACGAAGCCACTGCCGTAACACAGCCGGCATCTGAGTGTCCGGACTGTCGGCTAGAGTCGCTCTGGCTTCGAGTGAGAGCGGAGTCTGGCCCACATTTCGCTGTGGCTGCAGTCTGCCGGTCCCCTCGCCGCGCCCTGGCTGCCCTCCAGGCGGACTCCAACGAACTGGAGCTGCAATATCAGGGAGAAGTTCTACAGCACCCAGGACCGTTTGTCATCATGGGTGATTTAAATTGTAATTTACTGGACCCTGCTAGTGACGCTGCAAAAGACCGGTGAAACGAGATGCTCCGGTCGTTTCATCTGCACCAGTTTGTCAGACTCCACTTTTCTTCCGGGTCGTATTTAGGCGTGGTCATTTATCATTCAGATAGCGTCGTTCGGTGTGTTGGAGCTTTTCAATGCACTTTTAGCGCTCACCATTTCGATTGCACGCTCTTAGTTTTATTCTCAAAGGGTTTCATCAAGCGCCTCAGTATCCATACACGACTGTTGAAACGAATTGGGCATGTTTTTCGCGTCGTGATTTATGTCCTGTCGACTCGTCCGGTGTTTTTAGGCGCCATGAGTCGCTGATATGTAGTCCCACTTGCTTGACTCTCTTTACCAATCACTGACATACACGCCCTGATCAAACTAATGCCACTTAGGAATCCAGGTCACCAGCCGTCACCGCGGTGACCCTTGACCTCACGGCGCAGCGGAGGGGCGCGTTGCCTCGCGAGGGAGGAGCGCCGGCTTTCCGCGAACTGGACCTGGAGGGTGAGGTCGGCGGTCAGACTTGACCGCCTGGCGGATGTTGGGGAGAGGTTGCGTGATCAGGGAGCAGTTGTCTGTGCCGCATTATCCGCCCTGATGCCAGCGGAGACAAAGGGCAACGCTCACAACCTCTCAGCCGCGACCCCGGACGAGAGGAATACTTGCTTTGCCAGCGTCGGCTTCACGTTGCAGCCAACGTGACCAGTCTCGGACAGCCACCTGACGTCCCAGGTCGCCCGCCCAGGGTGGTTTCCGGGTGACTGGCACGACCTCTGGCGCGCTGTACGAGGTCATGTTCTCCATGAAGCGTTTCGGGGCGTGTGGACCAGATGGCGATTGCATTCGTATTCTGCTTCTCTGTTTTAACGTCGTCTGCCCTATCCTTCTCCATACTGTCTGCCTCACCATCTGCGATTTTCCCGACTCCTGGAAACACTTACTGGCTCATCCTATTTTCCAATCCGGCGATCCAGCCCTGGTCCCCAGTTACCGCCCTATTTCCATCGTTCCTATCATGGCCAGGACTGTCGAGCGTGTGGCGCAGCGCCAGATGCTCACCTACATGTCCGACAATTATCTTCTGTCCTCATCCCAACATGGTTTCCGTCCCCGCCATTCTACTGAGACTGCTCTGCTAATCGTGACCAACCGCATCTTTTCAACATGGATCGTTGTTATCTCTCACTCTTTTGCCTCTCAAATCTCAGTAAATTTTTCGGCGTCACTTCATATGCTCAGCTACTTTCCAAGCTCCAGCTCCATAACAATGACCCAGCTTGGTTCTCCCCTGTCTTTCTGGTCATTCCCAGTCAGTCTGCATCTCTTCTTCTTCTGGTGACAGAGTTGTCGCCAAGACCATACCCAATACCATGGGAGTCCTCCAGGGATCAGCCCCTGGCCTTCTTTTATTCACAATTTTCGCCAACGACCTCAGCCTGTACGTGTCAGACGCTCATGTAACCCAGTACGCTGACGAAGCCCAAATCCCATATCCAACGTTAAATGCAGCCTTCCTTCCCTCATCCAACGCATGTCCTCCATAGCATCGTGGTTCCATACCTGCGGTCGCAAACTCAACGCATCCAAAACCGAACTCCTTCTCCTCGGCACCAGACAGAACGCCCGCGGGCTTTCTCGTCAGCGCACGGGTCGGTGGGGAGGCCGGTCGGGGAAGCCTGACCGTAAAAACTTGGGTGTGCTATTTGGCTGCCACCTGAGCTGGGACACATACGTCAGTGATGTAGTAAAAAAGTGCATCGGCGTCCTAATCGGCCTCCACCATCTGGGACATTTCCACCCGCAACAAGTTCTTCTGACCCTGGGGTCCAAAGTCTAGTATAAAATGTGGCAGCAACGGCGCACATTTCACGACTGGCCATAGGGTTTCCATGTTAAAATGCCCTTTTTCAGGCCCACGGCTTTCTAAATCTTGAACATATATATGCGCAAAAAATGCATAGCAATGAAGCTTCAACAATTTTGTTTAGATTTCCGGGATCAAAGTGTGCGCCGTGGCACTGATTTTCAAGCTACCAGGCAAAGCGTAGACCCATGTACGCACCGCTACGTTCAGGCGTGGGATCGAATCCCGCTGCTGCCAACTCTTTTCGGCAGAGCTGAGATGGAACACCGTGTGAATACGTTCACTGACTGGCGATAGAACTAACGAGTGCGAAAATATTCTGATTGACTGTATGTATATATATATATATATATGTATATATATATATATATATATATATATATATATAGTATGCATACATACGCATATTATCTGCAGCCTGAAGATGCAGCTGCTGTGCTGTGAAGCGTGCTGCGAGTTACTACATGAAATACAGATGAGATGTTTTTATATCTATAGAATATACCTGACAGGTGCTATGCAGCAGTCGGGCTACGCGCAACAGCCTATGGCTGGGGTGCATGGCATTATTGTGCCTGACGCATGTAGCCTATCGCGACGGTAGCAGTTCAGAGCTGGCCGTCCAACACGGCCTCAGGTAGGACCAGGCACTGCGTTAGGTTCTCAAGTTGTGATGCTGGCGGCCACTGCTGTAGGGCCGGCAATGCCGCCTCAGGAACAGCGCAGCAACGATAGCATAGTACAATTGCAAGCACCGCTGAATGGAAAGAAGCTGTGCTTAAAAGCGGGATGGTAAGCATTATAATGATAAGTGCCATAATAGTGAGCTGTACTGCACAGCGGCTCTGATATGACAAAATTTACAACACTTTTTTGATTGGTCTTGAACAGCGTAAACACCTGATAGACCTATGGCTTAAGTGACCATGCTCCCTAAAGCCATTGGCAGGAAGGGTTTTTGGCATAAGGTGAATGCAAACAATTTATTACTGGCTACACTGAATAACTGAACCTGAAAGGCTTGCTTCCACATTACAAAACCTGCAAAATAAATATTTGGAGCTTTAATGTAACATAAATTAATGACGAATAGAAAAATAATGTAATACAAAAGTTAACTAACTTCCATCCATTGATCTCAGGGTAGCAAAGGTACACCTAAGCAGCTGGAATGGAATGGGCAGCCTAGACAGATTTAGAAGCTGTATCAGTATCTGAAACATATGCAGCCTTGGCTCAAGACAATACAAATTCTCAATGTACCTTAGATTGTCCCAAACTATGCCCCAGTTATGCACATTTTTATATAAATGTAGCATGTTGTATTGGTATAATTTTTCTGTACTACCTTGTACTCAACATTTGCTCATATTTTTCAAGGAAATTGTGTTGATATAAATTATGCGATGATGTTGTGTAACAGATACAGTGCTGAGTGTAGGTTTACAGATAGCATTCAGAATATCGCGATATTTGACATGAAACACTTTCTTTAAATGTCACAAATCTGAAAACTTCCTTTGCATAGGCATTCATTCTATGATGTTGAAATAAATTTGATGGCCCCGTATCCCACATGATCTCATTATTTCAGCGTGAGACTTAGCATAAATCATAAAGATGATTTACCTTGCTTAGCAACGGTACATTTCAGGTACAACACAAACCAATGCACCCATTAAATACATCAACTACAACATTTGCTGCTTACATCGGATACATTTCCCAAGCACAGGTTATTGTTCAATGCCAGGTTTATGCCGCATGCAGTTGCATGAACGATTGCATTGTGTGATGGCGGCCTCCTCCAACAATGTTGAAATGCACTAGCAAATGTTGGCTTGCCCTTTTCATATGGCTGCTAGAATATTACAAAAAAAACAGGGTAAAAGTGACACACAAAGTATCACACCATGACCACCTGCCTTGGGCATCATTTTGATGACATTGGTTGGACTTTGAAGGAAAGACGCAAACTCCAACTTGAATTAGCATTTAATCAAAATGAGGCGTCCAGACACAATGGGAAACACATATTAGGTGGAGATGAGGCGGGGTCGCCCTCAGCACAGCCCACCAATAAGCCACGCACATTGATTCTTCTGATCTAAAAAAAAAACATAACTTGCAATTTCACACAAGCTAAATTATGCCGGAAAACTCAGCCAATTTTTGACATCAGACGACCTTTTCTCAACGGTGCACGCGGATCACTCCTTTGGTTGAATGTCATATCAGGTGTGGGCACAACATTGCATCATACCAATCATTTTCATGACATGATAGTGCCTTTCATGCCTCAATAACACATCTAATACATTCACACAGCTGTATTGAACTGACATAATTACTGGTTGGCCCATTCATGGGTGGTAACGCCACTGTGGACAAGGGCTATCATTGAATATGTCGAATATTCAAATGTCAATCAGGCAACAATATAAATATTCATGTATTGAAAATAACAAGACCCTTAGCTCCAACACAAATATACCAGAGCACACATTGACCGATCACCTTACATGCAGCACTCCACAAGCATTCGACAGCCGGTAGCCTAGTCCACAATATTCACAACTGGCAACTTGTGCAGTAACTGAATCATTACATGAGCAGTTTTGCTACAGAATGTTTAAATGAGTCATTACATGTAAACTGAGACATAATGTGACTTGGCAAAGAACAACATGTATCTGATTAGCCCAGAGGTATCTGAAATTACTTGAACACAATCTGATCCGCCAATCACCATCCGCAATACCGCACCGTGCTTCGAGTGTCTTGCGACTGCGAAACGTGATTACACTTACTCGCAATAAACCAAAGATGCCGCTAGCACAGCACTGCCAACTTTTGGTACAACATACTAAATCTAGTGTTAATTCCGATTCTGGTATATTTATAGCATGTGACGATACCTACAAGTCAAAACTTTGGAGTACACGGCGTCGTATTGCCCTGCTTCTGACCATAGTGCAAGGTCTAGTCATCTCGCGCGTGAGATACTGCATTTCGGTGTACGGCCACGGGTCAGCTGTTAACAAGGCCAGGCTGCATTAAGCAGTTAATTTCGCTGTCAGAGTAGTAATGTCGTCTGAAGATATGAACACGTATCCCGCACGCGGGATGACCTGCACTTTGCCACGCCTCACCAAACGTGTGAATCACTCCGTTATTTTTGACATACCGTTTTATCTCTTGGACTAATGACACGTCAAAGCCAAATATGTACGTGGAGTGTCGGCTGATGTCAAACAATGATCGAGGAATAGTTCCCTCACCGGGCGCATGCATTCCCCACGTAGGTGCCAGAGCACGGGGTGAAGTTGACTTTATAAACCGCGTTGTCAGTCCCGCAGCTTGTGTCGCGTCTCCGGAGTCGCCAGCAGAGCACGTGCCGCTTCTACATCGGTTTCCACCGCCTTGCTCCGTTCCCTTGCTTTTGGTCGCAGGTGATATCCGTCTACCGATCACATGTCTGCATCGCGAATCCATGCGGCTAACGAACGCGGCGCCGTCTCTCCGCGGATTGCCTGGGGCGCGGTGCGCAGCGTCTGGTGACGTCACGGTTTGTCAGCTGACGTCAGCGTCACCGTACATAGTGACCACCGCCCGGCGGCGTTCTAGCAGGACCAGCCGGCGCGCTTCTCCACCCACGTGCGTCGCGGAGAGAGAGATCCTGTGGTTCCCCGCGGGTAATTTTGTTCTTTCGTATATGCGTTTCCAGGTAACACGCAAACGTCGTGAGCAATAGTGTTGACGACTTCTGCTCGGTTTGTTATGCTTCACCACATTTGCGGCGCACAAACGACGTGTAAAAAACGCGTTTCTGTGACCTTGGCACGGCTCCGGCATCACGGTATTACCATCGGGCCTCCGTGGCGGCCACGTCCGGCGTGGGTCTTCCCTTGGTGTTGGTCGTCATGGTGCTGTCATCCTCGCGCCGGGCAAGCAGGGCAGTCTGGTCTTGTTCACAGAGGTGAGCTTTGGGTGATGGCCAGGCTGGGCCTGTTTTTATAATTATTGTGTTCAGACATTCGCGCGAGCAATGTTCATAACCACACGGCAATAATACGCCCATGCACAGTGGTTTTCTTTATATGCGGAAGAGAAGTTAGGGGACTGTTGGGGAAATCATGAATGGGTTTTCCGCCACGCTGATATCAATTTCCCATGTCAAGTATCATTACAGGATGTGATGAAATATGCTGACGCTTTGACGGAAAGGTGGTTGTTTTGATTTATTGTCCGTCCCAATGACTCAATTGGTCAGAGCGCCTGCATTCCGATTCACCCACCCGTGGCGGGGTGGGTTCGAGTCGCTTTAGGCGCTCGCTATCTGTCCGTGACAGCCATGGCCGGCGGCTAGTGGCGGCGGCCGCGCTGAACGCCAGATGACGTCAGCGGACAGGTCGGACCGTACTAAGCATTGCGGCACGCTGAGCTTTCGCCACCAAATTATGCCGTTGACGTAGTATCGCGCGATCGGGCGGTAGGCGTCAGGGCTCACACAACAAATACTGCTTAGCGTGAGCTCTGATCCCAGAAATCCATCCACTGAACAGGTCCGGATCAAATCTTTGAAAAAAAATCTGCCTAGTGCATTTAGCAACGAAGTGTGCAACGATCAGTGATGGCATGTCATGCATAGGTCTATTAACTGAGGTCATTATTACACAAAATGTCTGCATCAAGTCTGCAAAAAATCAATCCACTGCACCAGACACCAGACATCTGTGCGATAATGTTCATGCTCATTTGTGTAAAACTCTGGCCTGGCCAAACTGCACTGAATTTTCAAATTATTTTGCGTAAGGCTATGTCTGGGGTAGGTTTGCCTGAAATTACCTTAGCAGCATCATAATTTCTTGAAATATTGCTTATCTAAGCACTGAAATTGGTGGCACCTTGTGCCAAACTATGAGCTCTTGGACTTACAGAGTGTGTGCTGAAATTGTTCCCAAGATGTCACTGTTACGCCAGACATGTTGAGCGTAATGTCATTTTGTTTTGCAATCTCGGTCTACTTTGATGACATCGTTCAATCAAAACAATTTGCTCTTACAAACAACTATTTGGATACATGCGCAGAATGATAGAGCATGTCAAGGCTATTCTCCAAGATCTATATTTCTTTCAAAAAGCATGGTACATTGAATTTCTGTTGATCATTTCAAATGAGCGCAATCAATAATGGTATTCATATTTCATGACAATAATCTGCGTGCTCAGATAACCAAATGCCTTTGACTGTTAGTAGATAGTTTCCTGTGCCTTAGTTTACAAAAAAAAACTCAGTTGTTCAACATGCTCGTACCTCTAGCTTGCTTTTACGTGTTTTCGAAGGAAAACGCATGATCTCACATAGCTGTTCATGACTTAGACCCAGCCACTCACTGATGAATGAAGAAATGAGATTTTCCAAAATTGTGCAGACGCTGCCAGTGTCTGCACAATTTTTTGTTACCAGTGTCACACTGGTAATAAAAAGATGCAAAGATATGCAACATTCCAGCTCCCACATTCCTTCACGCGGTACTTGGTTCCAATAATAAATGGCTACATGAGATTCGGAGGGTTAGCCTAAAGACTTCCCTGACCATGACTAAGCATGCGTTTGGAAGTACACGTCCCAAGAGCATCAGTGTAGCCCATCGGGCTCCTGCATCCTAACATCCGATACCCGGTGCAGTGTAGCCCATCGGACTTCGACATCCTAACATCCGATACCCGGTGCAGTGTAGCCCATCGGACTTCCGTCATCCTACCACCCGATACCCGGTGCAGTGTAGCTAATCGGGCTCCGACATTCTAACACCCGATACCCGGTGCGTGCGAAGGGCTGCCCAAAACACGACGGCTAGGATGGAAGGTTTCGAAGACACGTGCCGCGTATAAGGTTTCAAGGTGATTTGCTACATCCGTACCCAAAGCGTCAGTACTCAAGTCAGTACTCAAGTCAGTACTCAAGTCATGTTCCGCCGTATGTGTACCTCATGGTAGCCGCACTACGTTTTGCAAAGAATACATGCAGTTGGTGCTTACAAGGGGTCAAAACGAGTTGACATATCTCAAACGGTCTAACCAGGACTCAAACAACCACAGGCAGAAACAACTGAAGACTTAAACGTGTTCAGGGCATTGGAACTTAAGGAACGACATGACAGCTTGCAAAAAGGACCATGCTGTAATAGTTGTTCAGACACAAGTTAGTTGTCTCTGTAAAGTGCACATGGTTTTGAGAGGACGCACATCACCTTCACCCAATGACATCCGCCGAATTTTTAAATAGTTATGGGGCTGTTCTTTCTAGGCAGGACGACGTGATGCGCCATCTGGATGGTTTGTCATCCTGAGGGCGAAGACTAGCTTCGTCATAGAGCCACGCCAGGGCCGTCTGGAGAGTCCACCGAGACGTTAGCCCTTCAGCCTCTCACGGAGAGCGCGCGGGGCCGAGCCGATGACGACAGCGATGACAGTGACCTCGTGGATCTCCCATTACGTCAGACCATCAGAACTGTCGGCGTCCGTGGTGGTTCGCAGCCCCCCCCCCCCCCTCCCCCCGCCCCCGCCTGTGGCTGACCCAACAGCCGGTGCACGCAACACCCAGTCGGATCTCCCAGGCAAGATGCGGGAGTCCATTCTTCAGGATCTGGATGATCACCCCGAACAAGACCTGGCATGGCACAACGAACTGTCGGCATTCATGACAGACTGGTGCGCCGCCCCGCCCCCCGTCGCGCGCCGGGGCCAGCTGTACGCGCAGCGTCAACAGCGTCAGCGAAAAAACGTGGCCACCATCCCTGTCGTCTGGCCGGAGAGGCGGAACAGCTGTTCATTTCTTGGATGACGACGTGTGTTCGCCGGTCGTGCTCCGAGGGCTAGAAGGGGTGACCGCCTGCACCAGCGGGATGTGGGACAGAGTCGTGCCGCAGCGCCGCACAGCCTGCAAGACTGCGTCGAGCAAAACCGAGCGCTTTATCGCTGAATATGTCAGGTCAAGTTGACGGCATGGGGCGGTAAGTTTCGTAGTTAATCAGACAACGCACCATAGAGATGTTCCATGCAAATTGTTCTCGCCCATTTCAGAGCTTTGATCATTTCATGTACACCAGGTGGCTTCCTGCGGAAATATCCGGGCCCTCCAGTTTATAGCTATGGCTACAGCCTACTGGGGGCTTTACTGAGGATGGGAAACTGTACGCCGTGCTTGGTGCGGTCTCCTGTGCGGCTGCGTCACTCCCTTGTACATCATGGGAATGCTGCTTTCTTATGCCTGTGAGAGGTCCTTTGGACGGCACGAGCTGCGTCCGGTTAAGACTGAATGCGTTGTGTCTGTTGAGGTGTGTTCTGTCGCTCTGAATACACTTGTATGGCATGTTAAAGCTGATGATCTTATGTCAATGTATAATGCATGTTAAAGCTGATGATCTCGCTGACCGTCCACGATTTGCATGTCTTCGAATGTCTAGCAGATATCTTTGTATGCGGGCCACTGGACCGTCGCAATGAGACATGACGTCAGGCGCAGTGCATCATTTCATTTAATGGCCCAGCCATTAAATGAGTACAGCCGACGGAGCTCCAAGAAGTGAGGAGAGGTGCCAGCTGACATAGCGCGAGGCCCGTCTGCTCCAACTCAGATCCGGTGCAGTAAATATTCTCGTGGGATCACATGGGATCCTGGCTTACGTTGGTCTTTATGCCAGTTACAGCATGAAATATGCTGGAAATATAGAACATTTAAATAACATAGTTAAGGTCCCGTTGCTTTGAAAACGGATATCCAGAAAGGTGTGTAATTAGGTAATATTTTTTGGGGGGGGGCGTAGATTCCCAGCATAGCCCAAGGTTTGCAAAATCTGCAAACACGCGCTCGGGTGGGGCGGTGGGGGGGGGGGGTAAATTGACCCCCCCCCCCAGGGTTTTTCCGGAATGGTTTTTCGAAAGGCGTAGCTGCCGCGCCAAATTTTTCACAGCTGTAGACACATAAATAGCGGATCGTGTGGTATCAAAAAAATTGAATGCATCTTGTAAGATCTCTACCTGCGACAGGTCAAAGTCAGGTCATGGGCTCAGCGAAATCAATTTCAAAAGAACCGCTCAATCTGATGGAACAGCGGAATGTTTGACGAAGCCATACATCTCTGAGACACTCTCTTAGACAACACAACAATTGAATGATCAAATTCCATTAACCTAGTGTCAGATATGAAGGTCAAACCAAGGTCAAGACCAACCCGTTTTATTACTGTAGGGCTTTGCTGTGTATGGTAGTTTTCAGCGCTCATTTCGAATTTATTGATGACAGAAACCGCACCAGAGATCTTCCATAGGCTTCTTATAGATCAGAATAGGCCGCTGACCTGAAATAACCCAGGTCAGCGTTTCGTTTTTAGGAACATACTGCATAGCTCAATCTTTGTTGCTTATTCAAATTGAAAAATCAAAGCAGTCTTCTTTGATTTTGGTCACCATAGCCTTTGAAACGTTAAACAAGGTCACTGACCTTTAATGAGCACGCGAACTTTGGCTTAGAACAGGTGTCCAAGGCCTGAGAACACTGGAGACCAACTTGGAGTTTGACCTTAATTGACCTTATTTGACCCGGAAGTTATGACTAAAGAGGCTCAAAGATTGGCCTAAGTGAGTTCACGTGCAGGCCAATACACCCCTGTGAATTTGAAGTCTTTAGCCCTCTTAGTTCCCGAGATCCGAGGGGGTCAACTTGACCCCCACCGAAGCGAAGGGTATCCAACCGACCACCCGGGCACATGTTAAAGGAAGGAGTGAGCGCTGGATTGATCAGCCTGGTGCAACGCTGACATTAGTTAAGTCTAAATGTGCTAAGCGAATGAAATTAAGGCTAAATCTAAGTATAAATGCCCATTCTTTTCTTATGCGGGCCTCGTAGTTTTGTCACGTCAAAAAGAAGGGTACCGTTAGGCTCCTATATCTTCATGTTTTCCTTTGGTATCTCAGGGCTGCGCGGCAAAAGGAGACCAACGATGGGGAATAAGTCTGAAGATATTGTATTCCCCAAGATCCTTCAAGAAAGCCTGTATTAAGCAAGATTTTTTTCATCAGCACGATGCGTTATTTTGTGGGGATCCATGGCATTATGGGAAAGTAAAGCTGCAGTATGAGAAGGAGGGGACGTAGCGTACGCTTGCGGGCTCAGCTGCGATTTGATAGGGGCCCGAGAAGTCGAGAGTGAGGCCCTCAGCGAAATGCACCTCTGGACCGCATGGCGATCTTATGACCATTGGACGGCTGTGCGCGACGCCCAAACTACTGGCGAAAAAAAAAAAATACATGGAAAGATTAGAAAGAAGCAAACACAAAATAATTGGGAGAGCTTCGCCGACCTTCTATCACTTTCATCTAATACATGTTCGACGATGTAGGTTTTGAATGGCCTGAACTTTCATGTTCCAAAGCACTGTCACTCGTTGTTCTTGAAAGTTAGTCGAAGAGCCACAGGAAAACATAAATGAAGGCACAAAACGAGATTCTGAATCAATTTATTGCCGTCTCTAATATATGACAAGACAAAGCATTTTTGCCAGAACATCAATAGCTGTATGACTTCGGTCAGACCAATTTCTAACACCACTGACAGCGGTTGCTAGGAACCGCATGTACGAAAAAAACATGCTTCCCGCCTCTTCAACTGCTGGTGCCCACCACAACGGGTCACTGTGGGGAGGTGGCATAAATAGCGCCACAGTGAGGTGATAAAGCGGACCAGCGGAAGATAGACCGATTCTGGAAACGCTGCGATGCTGGCATGTCGTCTACGCATGCGCTGTAATCGATCCTGGGAAACTGAGCAGTTTCTTCTTGCATACCGGATGAGGACGACAGTCGTTTCGTACCATTTATTCCCGTGATTTATTTTGTGTTTCTTCCCATTCCATTATTCCCCAACAACTATCCCATCCACGGTGATGATGCCTCGCATTCGCCATGTCGTAACTTACTCCGTCACACTATGACGAGCGGCTCGTTTAACGCAGTAATGATTACGAAAAGTGCCTTTTCAACCGCAACGCTGATCCTGCGCTGTGGTTTGAGAATGTTGTGCAATACGCTCTGCGCAAGAACGGCATAAATAAACTCTAGCATCAACGCAATTCCATTGCAAGCCGTCGAGGCTTGGCAGCGATATCCCAAATTATGCATAAAACTGTCAGCTGTTGAAGCCGTCTGGATGACAAAAATTGAGAGGGAGGAGGTGCTTGCACGTTGACAAACGTCCTCCGCGAGGAAAACAAACTATGCTGAGCATTTGTCCGTGATTCGCGGAGCGCGAGCTGTTTGGCAGCCGCAGCGCCTACTAACCAGCATGTCGACGCATTTCTGCTATCGACATCGTTCATCAAAATTATCCAGGATCTCAGTGAATGTGAACTAGGCAGGCACATGCTGGAGTAACTTAAAAATGGTCGCCACATTGTCAAATAAGAGGATACAATACGGTGTGAGGGTTTGGCCATGCCTGATAAAGGAAAGTGCCACAATCGATTGCAGACGAATTGGTGTTGGATTCGTCTCCTATCGGTGTTATGAAATTATCACTTGGCAACATGTGGCAATGCATATGTTCAGCGGAATTGGGAGTTAATCCCACCGGTGTACTGGAAGAACAAAGCAAAAATAAACGATCAAAATGGGCCCAAGTTGCAGGCCCTCATAAACAGAAAACTTCATCCCATGATGCGAAGTAAACTCACTTCGTACTTCCAGCGTCAGATGGACATATTTGGAGGACACCACCTTAATTAGAGGGCATCAAAATCACCTTAAGCGAAATTCATTAACAGGCCACGGCCAAAGGCTGCACGCTTATCCTTCAGTCTCATATCAGCTCACCGCAATTGTTTTGCGCTAAGTGCGATCCGCATGTCCAACGACAAGTGATCAAGGCCAGGTGGCACTGACGCAAGTGCATGACGTGCTGACATCGGCTTCTTAATTAATTTTCAGCGACGTCTTGACGACAGAATTAAAATGTTTATTTCGCGAAAAATAGCTAATTCATACGTAGCGAAAAGCGCTTGCAGATTGTTGTGAATGCAGGATACTGAGTGAGACGATCATGATAAATTAATTCTTGCTGTTCAAGGTGCTGTATCATTATCACATGTTCAGAAACCGAATGGCACAACCAAAATGCAAATATTAATGTTGTAAGCAATTAATTCCGGTTGTTTGCATCGATATTTGTCTTCCTGAATGATATCAATTGGCCCATGCTTCACATACTGCTTTCAATCCTTGGAAACGCAGACGACCTTACAAGCAGTTACATCTATGCTGTGCAATCCGCACCTAGATAAACACATCAACTTTTGCTGTCAGAGTGCCTGAAAATCAAGCATTGATTACAGCGGCATACTGACTCTCCTGCATCGCTTATCCGGCCAAAGCGAGACTGCACAACCACGTTCTCGTCCATGAGTGCGGAAGTCTTGAGAGCTTGCATGATGAAAGAGGAAAGATACATCGCTAAAGGCAAGGCTACTCGGAATGTTTGGCCCCATGCCGCCTGCTCACCGCATTCACGCCGCAGGCCCCGGCCTGGAACGGCACCCCGGCGCCACCGGGGTCCTGCGGCGAACTCTCCCGCCACGGGGCCCGGCGTGACGTCACGCGGGAACGAGCTGAGGCCGGGGGAGCATTGGCGTCGCGTTCGCCGCCGCTCGCGGGGCCCGTCTGACGGAGGAGGCTGGCGGACAATGGCTGTCAGCTGTGGAGAGCCGGACAATGCAGCCCGAGCGCAGCGTCACCGCGGGCCGACGCGTGGTGTGTGCTGCGGCAAGAGATTTCGAATGAGTTCATCCCTCCGGTGCGCGACTTGGTGCCTATGCGGTCCTGCTAGGTGTTGCGATGATAACTGGCAATTCCCATAGTGAAGCGACAATGACTAGTAATAATCATGGTTATACGATTATATTTGGCAGTTGGTTATTCAGGACTGGGCTTTGCGTTTGGCTCGCTCGTTTTGAAAGGTGTACGAGATTTTAAAAAAGCTGTGAGGTGTTGTTGCCCCGTAATCAATGCATTCATATTTGGAGGGTACCAACAACGTAATGGTTAATCTGCGCGTCTGGGAAACGACAGGTACGAAGTTCGATTTCCGGCGGTTCCTGCCCCTCTTGCCAGGGTCAGACCCAAGCGACGCCACATGGCTTCGACAGCTGGGTACGTCGGTAGCCCTAATTGCATGCACAATCAGGTTTTGCCAGGAGGCAGCTGAACTAAATTTCAGTAGTGGTGAAAAAATGGAGGAGGTGCCTGCAAGGCAACTGCCCTCTGTCCCACTAACAGAGAGGCGAAGGTATGCTTTGACCTCCCTTCCTTGGCTGCTGCAAATGGCACGAGTGCGCCACCAGATGGCAAAAGTGCGTGTTAATCCTCGAACTGTGTTGCCTCATTGGCTTGACCGTTGGCTGCAGTTTCATTGGAATCATCTGCTGAGGCCATGCCTGCCCTGCTTTACGATAAGCTTTTCACGATTTGTAAGGTCCATGCACATTTGCTGCCATTGTCGCACATCTTATTAAACGTGCATTACCTAAACAGCATTGCTTAGATATGGTCCAAAGACGACATTTGTGAGTTCAGTGTGGGCGAAGATGACGAATTTCAATTATTTAGATAGGTTTAGAGGACGGTTTTGTAACAAGAAGGTATTGCTGCTCCCTTGACAAAGCTAACACAATCGAAATTATTTCCTCCACTTTCCAAGTTTCATGACGGCACTGACACCGGACATACATTTCCCCTTCGACACCTTTTTGTACTCCAAACCGGCTGTTCAATATTAGAAGCAACAGGGTGGTCGGAACTTAGTCGGGACTAGACCTGGAAATCCCACGGTGACGTCACCTTGGGATTGCCTCAGGGCATTTACGTGTTGAAGGGCATCGCAATGCTTGTCTTTTCATAATCGTTTTCGAATTTTTTATGCCGTCCTCTCCCATAAAACATGTCTCAAAACGTTTGCAAGTGTGTCTCCTAGCCAGACCCGGGGTTAAAACAGCTGTGGCTGGTCAAATATTCTAACATCAGCCCGTATTCTCGAACCATGTTTTACATCCAATAAGGGCGATCTTTATGAACGTGAGACACGGTTATCACCCTTACCGTCAGGGCACGTTTCTAACTGCGATCCAGATGCGGATTTCTTCGAACCGATGATACGCATAATCGAGCGGCCAGCTCAGTGGAAGGGAAACATTTGAGTGCGCAACCACTGAGAAGGCGGCAACAGTCACATTCAATGTTAACACGCGCCCGGGTGGACGGTTGGATACCCTTCGCTCGGCGAGTCAATCTGACCCCCCTGAGATCTCAGAAACCAAGAGAGCTAGATACATCAAATTCACAGGGTGTATTGCCCTGTACGTGATATCATTTAAGTTAAAGTTTTAGGTTTATAGGTCATGACCTTCGGGTCAAATAATGTCAAGCAAAGTCAAATTCCAGGCTGGTCTCCGAATGGCCCCTGGAACCTAGGTAGCTGTTCCAAGCGAAAGGTCACATGCTCATCTAGGGTCAGTGACCTCGTCTGACCTTTTGAGGGTCAAAATCATGCAAGACCGCTTTGAGTTTTGCATTTGAATAAGCGACATAAATTACGCTAGGCAGTACGAGATGAACACCAGAAACTACCCCAAACAACAAGCTCTAGAGTAATAAAGTATGTTGATTTTGACCTTGGTCTTACCTTCATTCCTGAGCTTAGGTCAATGCAATTTGTTCATTCAATTGCTGTGTTGTCTAAGAAAGTATCTCACAGATGTATGGCCTCATCTAACACTCCGTTGTTGCATCAGATTAAACGATTCCCTAGGAATTGCCTTCGCTGAAATCATGGTCTGATTTAGACCTGCCATATGTCAGAGACCTTACAAGGTACACCTAATCTTTTATGGTAAGCAATCTGTCATTCAATTGTTTACAGCTATACAAAATTTAGCGGGGCTACGCCGCGTCGTTCGGAAACCATTCCGGAAAAACCTTTGGGGGGTCAATTTGACTCCCTAACCGAGCGCGTGTTAAGAGAGGCACTAGGAGTTTTGCTGAGCAGAAGGGCCGGAAAGGCAGATACAATTGGATTTCTCATGATGTCGGCGATAGCAATGCATGAATTAGTTTTGAGCACATGCATGAGCTCGGAACCGAAACTTCCCCTCAGGAGTTAAGAGTGTATGCATTTTTTGGCCTGCTCCTTCTGTGCACCGTCGTAGCCATGCCCAACCCTTGCACTTTTGGGCCGGTGCAGTTATGGTCCCAAACGCGTAGTATGGAGTTTACACCCGTGCAGACTTAAATGCAGGTAAAAAAGGAAAGTCGGGTTTCTGCAAGTCATTCCAGGAAGAAATTGTCGTGCTACAGGCTTACATTACGAGCAGGGACAACATGGATTCTCCAACAAAGTTTTGATGATTTATATCCAGTCAGTGTCCATAGGGACAACATACAATTTTCAGAGGGGTTGAAGACCAGCCCCAAGCTGTAATCTTCTAACCCCCCCCCCCCCCCCCCCTCCCATCCCCCTGATCTTCAAAAGCCAAGAAATAATGAAAATTGGGCCTAAATATATTGCAAATCTGTAGGTCACTTGTGGTATAGATGATCCTGGCACAGTGAGACCTTAAAAAGTTGATATGATGTGTGAAACGTGGTTAGTTCCACATCTAAAGGCAAAGCTTTAAATGTCGAACTGAAGCACTTTGTGTGATTTCTTCGATATCTGCTGGCAGGCCGAGGCAGATTTGAGATTTGAGTGTGTGGGGCCGGATATTACGTTTTAAGGTATACAAATGAGAAGGAAATTACAGTTCTAGTAGGCAAGCAAGTGCCAACTGACTCCACAAAAACCAACAGGATTTAGGGACAGGGTAATTCATCCATTTGTCATTCGGTGCTAATAGCTGCAGCTAGCCATTTTCCAACAGCACAAGGGGCTGCCTGTGTGTAGGACAACCTGTGTCAACCGTCGCCTGTGCCTCAAATGGCATGCACTAGACACATTTTTGTAATTGTACCAGTAGTACATAGAAGCATAAGAGCATCTTCATCATGCATGTGCTGGGTCACACTTGTCATCAGTAACTATAAAGATATGCCTAATACTGACTGGCATTTGGCACAGATGCAGTTTACTTTTCAGTCAGGGGCCCCAGTCCCCCCCCCCAAATATTGTACCTGCAACCTGACTCTGAGAACAAAATGAGCCAAATCTGGGAAGAAACAAACGTGTTCGTTGGTGTCTTTTGAGAGGTGAGTTACATCATTTCCCACTGCTGAGTTCTCTGGGGCTGAGTGGAGTGAGTTGAGGTAAGTATAAATTGAGAGCCCCAACTCATTTGGCATCCTTGATCACTTACCACTGGTGCAGCACTCAAAACAATGTTAACATGGTTTTTATTGTCATAAAAAGAAGGAAACCTTATGATTGATTGCATGCCAATGGTTGTATTTTAAACATTAAAACATGGTAGGTGATAACCTCAAGACAACCAGTTCATGGCTTGCTGCTGAAAGCTCATGTTATGTTTCACCTTATTATGTCTGAAATGATATTATTGGCATGACATTGCACAAGGACGTCCTGATTACAATGTCTATAAACAAATGCACCTGGATGGGCACACATATCGACCTTCCATGACAAATTTGAATGTAGCACTGGTGCAGGGCCCAAATATTAGGGGTTTTGTTTATTTGTAAGGTACTTCAGGACACAATTTAGGGAATATGATTGCATAAGCGTCAGGATAATGTCATTGCCGTTACTCTTACGAAAGTGTTCACCGGGATTGCAGAGCAATGGACGGCGGAAAATGCCTTTGCTGGCATGCATGCTGCCAGCAGAACCAGTGCCATTTTGTTATGTCACCGGAACACCATAACTGTAACATTGCCAGATTAAGTCAAAGTTTTAGGCTATCGAGGATGTTTATCTACGTATTCCTTATAACAGATATTAATCCTTAGTCAGATATTCATCCTTAGTCAGATATTTTGTGCTTGTCAATTTTTGTTTCAATGACACCATTGCACAAATAATGGATAAAAAGCAGCATATGAGATTGCTGTGCCGGTACCAATCTGAAACCTAGCATATTCTGGTATTATCCCGCCGCCCAGCCTGTTGTTATAGGGACTTGATCAGAAGTACCAGATGTCACCGCACTGCCAACAGGCAGCTTTTTTATTTTACGATGATCGGCTGCGCCCATTGAGAACGCTAACTTAGTTTCTATGTTGCAACCTAGATTTAGCACGTGCCTTAAACGTGCAATTTAACGTTTTTGTGTCGCAGTGATGTTTAACATCTGTGTTCTAAACGAATCTCTACTAGCACGGTAGGCAGGGGTCAAAAGTACACAGGAAGGTATAGCACTTTGCGTGTGACACTTTTTTGTTTCTTTCTAGTGAATGGGAAATGAAACATTCCAAGTCGCATAGGAAAGCAGGAAATCCGCATGGTCATGCGGAGCAGAAATGAAGTAAGTGTAGTGCGTCACTTATCAGTAACATCCTTTGCCGAGGCATGTCGGAGCCGAATAAAATGACACCACATGGGTGGGCGCTGAGGCATTATGATTGCTGTTCTGACCAGCATTTGCAAAAAGTTGTGTTGGTGAATTTTAGTGTCGCCTGAACAAAATAACTGGAGCACGGCAGACGACTCTGTGATGTAGGGTCAGCCCCCGTCTAGGGGTGGCTAGGGGTTGATCATCCTTCATTCTTCAAACATCAAATCCACGGTTCTTTGAAAGGGAAGAAGGCTGGCCGCTTTTGACTGCTTCAAGGAGTCAACAGCCCTTTCGCTGATTTGGAAAGGCGGTCTAGATAATCACGGGTTAATGCCTACCTTGCTCGGATCATCCCGCCGACTTACTCTGAACTGGCAATGCCTCTCGTCGCCGAGGACAGGATGCTGAATCACGGCATAGCCAACGAAGTAAACGAGACCAGAAATTAAACCCCAGGCAGGCATTCGTGACACTGCAATGCAAATGTCACTTGCAAAGTTGCAGTGCATTGAAAGCCACCGCCCACCTCATACCAGTCGCATCGCAACAACTGAAACACGCCCTTGCGGCCAGATGGGTCCCCTTATCTAGATCTGTTTCAGTACTTTATACCGTCTAATTTGGGACACTGAGAGTCGGCTGTTAAAAACAGCGAATTGGCCGACCGGCCCGGCCATAGCAAATACATTGATTCATCTCCGGCCTGTCACCGAGTCGGCCGACCAGCTAAAAATCATACGATAGTATTGTCAGCCGGGTTCGAATAAAACCTAGGAAAGAAGCCAGGGTGCAGAAGGGTAAATAAGCTTTACAGAAACCGTTTGCGCGTGTTGTGCGACGAAATATATCGCCATGGAGGCATTACATCTATGCATGGCGACCTCATTTTATGATTTGCATAGTGTGCTGTATTTTTCGTCTTAACGGTCAGCAAAATTCGCTGTCCAAAAACAATTTTGGCACCAATCTTCTTGTGAATATATGCATTTTTGTCGCCGACCTTATCCACCAAGTAGGCAGGTTTTACCAACCCTGCCCCCCCCCCCCCCCTCTCCCCGACCGGTCTCACTGGTTTAATGACACTACTTACAATCCCACGTACAAATGTCACACCGATTTGTGCATGCCTACACGGTACCCACTAATGTATAGATGTGCCTAGGCACCTCCTCATGATCTCCTCAGGGCAGTTTCTTTTGCCACTATGGTGGCAGAGAAATTGTAGGTAGGAAGAGAGGCGAAGAATATAGGCAAGTCGGTTCAGCGGGATGTAAAATCTAGGATGGCGAGTTTACTTCTGTTTAGATATATAGCCAGGTGCAGTTACACATAGTCGACTTTATTCGAAGCAACGTGAGCGGTATTGATCTATGTATACATCCACCATCGCCTTCTGAGGAGCTGAGAACTCACGTCGATAAACAAAATTTCCCACATTTTTTTTTTAATTCAGTGCTGACAAAAGTTGTCATCCCTTACATCCTTGCAAGACTAAATTTCAATCACTGAGAAATAGTGAGGACAATATGGTAAGTTTTTCAGTGCGTCTAGGTTATTCAGGTAAGTCCAATCATGCTGTTTTTCTTAATTTTGCTAGGGAAAGATTTGAAGAACTTATAGCCTTTATTGCTTTCATCTGATGCGTAAATAAACTGGTCTTAATGCACATCAGATGTGGGAAGTGTTTACAGATAGTTTAGAATATAAGGAGAAAGGTTAATTATTTTTAAGACAATTCGAGAAAATGGTTCTAGGAAAGCACGACACACTGCTGACACGGACAGTGTGCGAGGTGATGGCGGTGAAGAGACATATGATAGCGAAGAAGTGCAGGAAACAGGAAGTAACGAGGTAAGGTGTAGGATTGCAAAAAAGGCTAAAGCAGGAAACCAGGGTAGCCAAACAGAAATTTCACTGTCAGAAACTTGCTTTAATGACGCTAAGAAATTTTTGTAGACACCACAAACTCAAATCTAAAGGATCCCCTGTCGGCCCGCTCAAGGAAGATGGATAGTCTGTAGTTAGAGTACAGGGACATTGTAGATGCTCTTAGCGGTCAGTTCCTTTCAGTTTTTACAAATAACTTCTTTCTTCAATTTTTTCAAGGCTGTGTGTGATCTCCCTAAAAACGGCAAAATCCGCCTAAAGTTTATCACGAAGATTTAACGGCGACCGAGGGTAACGTAAGGAATGGCTTGAAAAAAATCGAGGTTAATAAGGCGGCCGTATCTGACTCGACATGTGTTAAGTGTTGCATGGATGCGCTAGTGCCTTAGCTTATCTCCCTACGCTAAAATTTAATCGATCATTGACTTTCTCAGAAGTACCTGAGGTCTGCCGCAATGCCAATGAAGTTTCGCTTTTTAGAAGGGGACCTAAAGAGATGTCAGCAAGTACAGGCCTGTCAGTCTAACCTCACCAGTATGCAACATCTTAGAGAGAATCATAAAGGCTAGAATTCAGGTACACTTAGATAGCCATTAGTTGATTTTTAGTATTCAGCATGATTTTCTTTCTGGTAGGTCCTGTTTGACAAGTCTTCTGGGTTTCATGGAGCACGTTACCTGTCAGAGAGCTCAAGGAATTCATTTAGATGTTGTCTATCTAGATTTTAGTAAGGTATTTGATAAGGTGCCGAACCACGTCGATTATATGAGTCGAAACTGCACGACGCCGATGGAAAAATGATTTGCTAAGTAAGGGCTTGGCTGATAGACGGAAAACAAAGAGTAGTGCTCATGGTACAAAATCTGTGGGCTGGAGGAGGGTAGGATTCGAGAGGGTTCGGTGTTGGGTCCCTTGCTCTTTATTGTCTTTGTGAATAATGTTGAGATGGGATAATGAAGCAACGTGCTAAAATTTGCCGACGATATTGAATTGGTAGGAAGGTCGAAAAATACCTATCAGGTGAACCAAAACTAGTGAACTGGGCTCCTCTGTGGGAGATGCAATTCAATTATGAAAAGTGTTAAGTGATTCATTTGGGTAGTTTTGGCAGTGAGGGCATTGGATATAAGTGGGAGGCAAGCAGTTGGACCAAACTGAGAGCGAAAAGGACTTACGGGTTATATTTTTAGGGACTTAAAGGGTGAAAAATGTGGGGCTGCGAGGAGTACAACACTTCAGATGCTGGGACATATTAACAGGAGGAATAAGGTTGATTATTAACAATACAAGAGGATGAATGATGTTGAAAAGTTGTGTTTGGCTTGTGTCGGACCAAAACTAGATTATAGTGTACAGGCGTGGATCCCATGTTTCCAAAACAAAAAATGGATAGACTGGAAAGAGCATATTGAAAAGCAACTAGGTTGATAAATGAGACTGACCACTTTGGACCGAATTGGGAATTCCGGCGAATTTGGACCGAATTCCTTTGAAAGAGATCAATGTAGGCACCTTGGCTCATGGGGCGGGGTACGGCTCCGTGCTCTCCTCATAGCCACGTGTCTGACATCGGGTCCTGTGTTTTGGAATATGCGGGTATAGGTCACGGCGTATATGGTACACAGTGGTTTAGGGTGAGTGAAAGCCTTAGTTAAATGAAAACTCGCATTAGCGTGTGTGTGTGTGTGTGTGTGTGTGTGTGTGTGCGTGTGCGTGTGCGTGTGTGTGTGTGGGTGTGTGTGTGTGTGTGTGTGTGTGTGTGTGGTGTGTGTGTGCGTGTGTGTGTGTGTGTGTGGTGGTGTGTGTGTGGTGTGTGTGTGTGTGGTGTGTGTGTGTGTGTGTTGTGTGTGTGTGTGTGTGTGGTGTGTGTGTGTGTGTGTGTGGTGTGTGTGTGTGTGTGTGGTTGTGTGTGTGTGTGTGTGTGTGTGTGTGTGTGTGTGTGTGTGGTGTGTGTGTGTGTGTGTGTGTGTGTGTGCATTCGCCGCACGCACACATCAGCTGGGCGTTCGTCGCCTAACGTGATTGTTCGGAGGGTGTATATGTGTGCTGCGTAGCCACTCTCCGTTTTTAGAGTGTTTACTGCAGCGTTTTATTTTGAATATTTTACTTCCTCTGGAGCGCAGCGGAAGACATAGGGAACAGCGGTGCGCTGCAGAGCTATGCGCTGGCGCTCGGCCTTCCTGAAGGCGCTCTCCCGGTTGAAGAAGTCCACCATTAGAACAAAGAGCTTGCTCCCGCCAAAGTCCCCCGGTTTCCTAAGAACGTCCTTGCTCTTTCAGACGGCAACCCTTCTGTCCCCGGCGTCTACCCATCGACCTGTGGGAAAGACACCGAGGGGCTGAAGTCCGGAAGACGACGAATCGCCTGTGACGTCATCCTGCTGCCGTCGGTCACAAAGCGGGCTGTGCGAAGCTCAGAAGTCTGGTGTTTAGAATGCTGCATCATTGCCATCCAAGCAAACCCTTTCGATGCATCAAGTTCTAGTGGGCACATCGTTTTTAACACACTTTCAACATGGAAAATTGAGATCAGCACTCTGTAACGCATCGTGCTCTGGCACGATCCGCTTACACGGACCCACCGTTTACCGCAGAGTCGCCTGGCGAATGCATGCATGCTTGCCTCTATGTTAATTTGGTGTTGACGAGCAATGTGCCAATACACGTGTCCAAACGAGAAGCTGGTGCTTACATTCATCAGAGCCGTTTTGCCACTGCACCGGTAACCGGAAAGGCGCAAGACAATTTTACAACACTGGACATCCTTTTTGTTGCGGCTCATCTCGTGCGCACGATTCTAACGAGTGGTTGATCTGCACCTTGTCCAGAGGCGCCCTGTACTGCAGGCATCTGTTCATATACGTTGTAACAAAAGCAATGGCAGCAGCAATGATCCTGAGCCATACGCAACAGGCCAAACTAACAAAAGGGCCACCGTGATGTTAAAGGGAATGTTGCACATCTGTATGGCGCTTTGAACTGAAATAGCCACTTGAGGACCTTTTGATGCAGCTCACGGTTATGTCCTTTTAAAGACCCAAAATGATCTGGTTCATGAGTTACGCGCCAGCAAAAGAACGAAAAGATTAATTTGGAGTTGCATTAATGCCGAGGCAACTATTTCAAAGTTGCCTCGGCATTAATGACGTCACAGAAACATTACGCGATCGCGGTCATACTACGTGCTGTTTTCTGCTTATGGTCAAAACAGCATGGCCGCTGGTACATTCGTAAAAGTGATGATGCGGCACGTATGATACAATGCGCGGAAGATGATTGATTGGCTGTTAGCAAGATTTCGGTGCTGTATGCGTATCGCAAACGTAAGCGTGAGCATTTTCGGGTTGTGCGACACTCGTCGTGAACGAGTCATTTTTCCTTATTTCTGGGCCACAGGTCAATGTCATAAAAAAGAACGCCACTGTCTGCAAAAAGCACAGCACCCAAAAATGGACACTCTCCCGAAAGTTATAAAAAAGAAGACGCAACAGCAAACCTGCCTTTTTCCCCTGCTGGCTTTTTTTCTTCTCCTTGAAGAAACCTCTTGAGCCGCATTACCATGGACCCCCGTTAGAACTTTGCTTTGAAGGGAGGTCACGGTGAAATGCTGTGTTATGACTGAAATATGTGCGGAAATTGCGAGAAAGCCTGCAGCTTGATAGTTCCGCGAGCTGTGCCAGTATGAAATCACACTTATTTGGCAAAAGAGTGTGAATGGGGGCTTGAAATGTGTGTGATCACTACTGGTGTGTGCAAGTGGCTTGTATTGATATTGATGTGATGGGGAGTGTGCGTGCGAGGTTTGTGCCTCTGAGAGAACATTGTTTGGGTATTCTTTACGTCTACTGACTCCCAGTTAAATGTGATATATTGATACCTGCGTCTTCTTTTATGTTTGTGTTTGAACATGACAAAGGAACCCTGGCAAACTGAGAGAAACACTAGCGCCATGTTGCAGGGGTGTACAAAGGCAAGGTGGTACATCATTATGATCTTGCCAACATTTTGAACCTACTGAGGCATTACAGCATGCAATTAATCAATTGCGTGTCATTAAATCGGCAATTCATTTTAGCAGTAGGGGCTGGTGTGTACAGCTCATTAATGCACAAGTTCAGTATAGGCCCGCATTATGTGGCTCTGCAAAATTGTCCTTTCCTAAAGAATCTGAAAATATAGAGCTGAATTATTACTGATGCACACTGTACTGCCATCACAAATTTGGTATGCATGTGAGCATTGCTCGTGAGTCATCAATGTCATAGTCACTGCAACTTGCGTGAGATGCTGGGTGCTGAGAAAGTTTCCAGCCTTGTCTAAGGTCATCATGTTTGCAGTGTCATTTCACCACATATAAAATTGTCCTGTTATTTTTTTAGTAAAGCAGCCTGATGGCTGCAGCATGTTGCATGACAGTGGAAGTGGAAGATCTGTTTGCATCTTTCTCACTTACGTTTGGTGGATCCCCAAAACAGGCTGAGCAAGTGATGCCACGTATTGGTTGTTTGCTTTGCTGAAAGTGATTTATATATTGTATCATGTCTTTTTGGTCAGTAAAATGTCAGATGGGGAATCAATAAAAGGGGGGCCACTTGATCCATCTTTTCATGATAGAATTTATTATGAAAGCAGCGTGAATTGGAGTACAAAACCATATAATTGTTCATTATGTTATGCCACAGTACAGCACTGAGGTAGTGCCACAGCTGTTGATCCGTGCAAATGCACAAGGTACCACAATGGTTGGCTGCTCTGTCAAGCCTATGAGTTAGCAGCTTATAATTTATGAATGACTGGTAACAACTGATTTAACAATGCCATAGGACTATCAACAGCAAGAATGTCATTGCACCATAATGATTTTATCAGGGTTAGCTATTAATAACATAAATAGCTCTAGGAAAAAAAGGTATTCTTGGTAGCCCAACCCTACCATCTTTACCATAGCAACAGCAATGCTCTGGTAATCAATTCATAGCCACATTAATAATCTATTAATTTTCGCATGACACCGCATTTCGAGTTAAAAACAATAAAGAAAGTAACTGCTATGCACATCACACATCAATATCGGGACTACAGCACTGTAGGCAACGATGGGTCGACAATAAAGTATTGGCAAAATCATCAAGAGCACAGCAGCAACAGCAGCAGCAAAGCATATCGTGCTTTGATGTTAATAACCTGGCATCAAACCTGGCGATTGCTACGTTGCGTTTGTCAAACAGCCCACCAAAGCCTTTCTCACGGCCAGCACCAAGACAAAAAATACACAAACCACCCACTAATCCGCCACCCGACACAGCCCCCGCGACTAAAAGGGCCAGTTGGCGTCAGCTTTCGTGTGTTTGGAGGTATTCTTTAGGTCTGGCTGCCAGATGCTGTCAGGTATTGCTGTCGTCACAAAACCATTCCATGACGCATCAAACAACGACGTAATGGGGCGCATTTTTACAAACTTTGAAATTTTGCTATTTAGCGTCGTTTTTGAACCATGGAAGCTTACCAATAGTTACAAGTAAGCTTTTCCCATGGCATTTGATGCCTACTTCAGCATCTTCAAATGTGGAGCACTCCCTTTAAGTCAAGAAGATGTTTGGAGGACACCTCAGTTTTAACTGCATACGGTGTCCACGTCACCTGAAGCAAGACGGTTCAACAGCTTCGGACAATCATAAAATCTGCAGCAATTGGAAGGAGGCCAGAAACGCATCCCTTCCTCCCCTGCCATTTCGACCCACTGAGTCCACTCATTGTAATCCTCTCCGCGTCCATCATCACTGTAATTCAATTCAACTACTTTCTCGGACAATCTGATTGCCTCGCTGACGTGTCCAGCCCACCTTTGAAAGGAAGTGCTCAGAACCGATGTCCGCACATACGCGAACAATGACAAGATAGCGTCCCTCCTGACACCTGCCGTCGACTGCACACGCACTAATCCGTGTACTAGAAGGGCAGGCTTAGCTGAAATCGTTGGCTGCCTTGCACGCCAGCGTCGGAACACGCCGATCCCCAGTACGGAAATTGCAAATACCCGCCCTTCGGCAACTGACAGCTGGAGCTGGACACTCTCGTCCCTGCTCATTCACCGCGTCGTTCAGACAGCCCCACAAAGTGGCGGTAAACGGCGGTAAACCATTTTGCTACTGCGGATATTCGAGCTCGTACAAAGAATGTATCTAACAAATCGGTGGATGCTTATTCCTGTAAAACGAGACACGCAGTATAACGGCGCACATGCTATTACAAGTTAGCTGCCCAGAGTAACAACCAGAATCTTCATACCTGAAGCGATGCACATCTTCACCACACGGACAATCCTGAAATAAATTAAATAATCCAGTGCTACTGCCATAAACGAAACCAGCGTGAGCACGCTCTTGAGTCGTTTTCCTGGCACAGGAAGACAACTTTAAAGCTCCGCTTGAACATCAATGTCACCCTGACAGCCAGTCAACAACTCGTACCAGCAGCATGAAAAGATGCATTTATCACCGCCATTCCAAAAAGAGAAGGACCATGCGACCCAGCCAGCACGGGTCTAATCCCCACTCTACCAGGAATCTACCAGGAATGATCGAGGGCTCAACGGGGATACCCAAAAGAACACCGCACAGAAACCTCACTCAGCGTCATCACCGACCGTGCTCTGCGTGCCATGGACGACCTTGAAGTATTTGTGTTGGCGGGGCTTGATTCGTCTCAGTGCTTTGATGTGCCGCCGCACCAGGAGCTGCTAGACAAGCTGGCGCTGTGCGGAGCGGGGACGGACTGGTTCGCCGACTTTCTGAGAGGCACACCCAGCGAGTGTAGACGTCCAGCGCTGAAGGAACGTGTATACCGACCAGGACGAAACCGAACGCAATCGGCGCGTTCCAGGGTGAAGCCTTTGGTTATATAATGGGTGGCGTATTCTCGAACGATCTGAGCCGCTATTTACCCGAACGTACCCGTCGCATAGATTGCTGATGAAACGTAACTGCGCATTAGTGGTAGGAAGCGTGGCATGCCACTGATAATCGAAGGCGCCCAGCAGGCGCTGGAATACCTTTACAGCCAGTTTTGTACGAATGACATGAGACTCAACGCGACCAGCACCTGAGCCCATGAAGGTACCGAGCACGCCGGCCATGCTTGCCAACTGTCTGGCTGAATTTCTTTGGCACTGTGATACCCGGTTCAAGAGTTATGAAGCATGTCAGTGCTACAGGTTACATTACGGACAACCATCTCAGTTTCACACCGCGTATACGCCAGAAAACGTCAAAATAAGCAGGCGTCTTCACTGGTTGTGACACAGTTTAAACGGTCCCTACCGAAAGCTGTTCTCAGAAATATTGTTCAGGCTTTGGTATCTACTTTCGTAGGGTACTGTACGTCGGAAATAAGATAGTTTTTATGGCATTTCCCACGACATGTCTCAGTATTTTCGGACGTCCGCTCTGCACCCAGAGGTTTTAATTTTCGACAGCAATAATAATCAACCCATGCGCATTACCTCCCGGACGCCCCGCTTAGACTATAGTCTGTAACACGTTTTGCATGCTTGATTCTGTCGAATTATAATGCTCTCTCTCTCCTCTCTCTCTCTCTCTC
>NW_023596818.1:3707470-3788838 GCF_011947565.3 Pollicipes pollicipes
AGACCGTCATATGCAACCATCGTGCACCCAGGTACCTGTTCTAGGCAAAGGTTCACTAGTGCTCATCTAAGGTTAGCAGCCTTGTTTGGCCTTTCGAAGATCATAGTGACCACGATCACACACGTCTGCTCTGATTTTGCCACTTGAAGCCCAGTCGGATTACGCGAAGCAGCATGTTTCCAAAAACAAAATGTTGACCTCGATCATTTAGTCAGTGACCTATTCCGACCTTTATGAAGTCCATGGAAGATGTATAATGGAGTTTCTGTTATCAATAAACTCAAAGTGAGGACCAGAAACTGACCCAAACAGCAAGCTCTCGAGTACAAAACAGGCTGTTTCTTTTACCTTGATCTGACTTTATACCTGATCCTAGGTCAATGGAATTTGTTAATTCAATTACTGTGTTACCTAGAAAACCATCTTAGAAATGTATGACTTCGTCTAACATTCCGTTGTTCCATCGGAGTGAACGATTCCGTAGAAACTGACTTCGCTGAATCCGTGTCTTGGATTTGACCCGCCGAAGGTCAGCGACCTTGCCAGGTATATCTAGATTTTGTATACCAATCGGTCCGCTATTCAATTATCCACAGCTGTGCCAAATTTAACCTGAGGGCATATTAATGCCCGTCGGAGTGGACCTCCCGACCCGGAGGTTGAGGGTGCGGAGGCTCATCCGATCTGGGTACTTCGGTGGATAGCGGCGGTCACGTCTCACCTCTGATCCGTCGGCTTGGTGGCCTCTCAGGTCAAGTTATATGAAGCCGGCTTCCGGGAAAGTCTTGCTGCCTTCGACCGCAAGGCTGCGAGCTTTCACTGACTCCACGAATGTCGCGTAAGTCAGGTCTCGCACGGGTAAATACCGGATCATTGCTTCTGGTCCTGTTGGTGTTTGCGGTCAATGAGTGTTGCACAGGTGGCTTATTAGTATTCTCGTTCATTTGTTCTCGCATGTACTCTGTACTTACTTGTCCATGTGCCTATTGCAACCCTAACTCCGACACTAAACAGAATGCCAGAGAGGCTTGAAATATATCAATACCTACATTAGACGGACAATCACTTTTTAAGATTGCTGGATAAAATCAGGAGTGATGTTCAGGCAGCTTGTTCTGTCCAAACAATACATAAACGCCACTTTATAATCCGTCGGCTCAGGCTGTAACAACAGTACCAACAGGCTCTTTTAACACATTCACGCGATTGTAATCACTGGTGAATCAAATTGTAACTTACTAGCTTCGCCTGATTATTATTCACTTCAAAAAGAGTTTAGTTTTATGAACGCGAACTCTTTGTCATAACTTGTCCCCACGCCCGTCGTCTCGACTAGACCTTCCACGGACATGTTCATTGCAAATGTTGACTTCGATAACGGAGCCGGTACAGATTTTTGCCACTTTAGCTCACACAGTTCTCTCTACATGGCATGCGATTTCCCAAAACCGCGTCAAATACCACGCGGCGTGCATACCATGTCGTTACACTGAACAGACATATATGCGTGCTATCGTGTCTGTGACAGGGTGCCGAGGTTTTCGCCAAAACAATAGCTGATAAGTGACAAGCGCTTGTGAGTACCTCACCATGCGTCCCCCCTCGCCGCGGTATGTTCTAGAACGCTAGACTCCGAAGCGGCCCAGCGCCACCTGTGTACGTCTCTGATCGTAGCCTCTGCTTGGCCGCCGGGCGGCGGTCCGTGTTCTCACGCTGGCGGCCTGTGCAGGTTTGTTGGTAGCCTCTGCTTGGCCGCCGAGCCGCGGCCCGTGTTCTCACGCTGGCGGCATACGCAGGTCTGCCCGTAGCCTCTGCTTGGCCGCCGAGCTGTGGCCTGTATTTTCACGCTGACGGCCTGTGCAGGTCTCTGATCGTAGCCTCTGCTTGGCCGCCGAGCCGTGGCAGGTGAACCGACGCTGGGGACTACGCTTAATATTTTGCTGCGGATACGGTTGTACCATCCGAAATTTCAAATCCGAAGTTGCCACATCGGGCCCAATTTGTACGAGTCCCTATCTCGGCACGTTCATATGCCTTATCTTTCGCAGAATTGCGTCAAGATTTTTACTGCCGGCTTTCACCCCCGACATTGCATGGCATCCGGTATTCTTTTTGTCGTCTTGTCTGCACTAGACTTCTCACACGCTCGATATTACTTGGCCGCTTACGGAAACGGCTCTGCTAAAACTTGACAGTTGTTCAGAAAGTGCTGAATTGTCCTACCTGGGCTATTTACGGCGAACAACTCCACCATCAGACGCGCGAGAGGCCTCATGCATCCGTACATGTGAGTACGCTGAGTACATGTACATACACACTACTGCACAAGATCCGTCGCCACGGTGAGCCGAAGTCGCTGACCTCCCGCTTTTACAATGATGAGACCATTTTAACCATCTGGGGAACACCAGGCGGGATGAACCACCAGACCTGCGTACTACTGGTGGCTCCGCCCGATGGCAAACAACAGCTTGCTTGTCGTGCAGCAGTGCATGATAAGATGGCCCCTTCCACCTGAGTATCTTGATGTGTCAGTCGCTGTCTTCAGTCGTTCTTTAGAGATGACTGCTATAAATGGCAAACGACCAACGACCACCCGACGCGTTCTAAGCCACAAAAATTCGTTTAAACCGTTTGCGGTGACAAAGTGACGCTGAATCTTGGCTCCTAACCCACGCCTGGCCGGGGGTCTGAAACAACCGCGTCCGGCCGGGGGCGAGGACTGACTTCCTCCTGGGATCTCCAGCTTCCAGACGCCATAAAATATAACATGTACGTTAAGAAGATACCATTTTGAAGGTCCCATCAAATCATGAAAAATGCCACACCGAATTTTTGGTCTTAGGTCAAATGTGAGGTCACCAGAGGTTACAAAAGGTGAAAAACTGTCGTTCCGTTAGATGCAGTTAAAACCTATGTTAACGCGCCAAGACGGATATTGAGCGCCAGGAAATATGTGTCAAGACTAGGAAATCCATTTTTGCCATTTTTGTTCCCAAGCATAGGTCAGGTCAGATCAGGTTACCGTTCAAAATTGATATCCTAGTAGGTTACCAGAATGACACTTTTCACATTGTGCTTCTGACTAAGTTGATGTCATTAAGTGCCGCTGTGATACAAAAGTATTCCAGGCACACAAATGCCACTTGAGGCTGACCTAAAGGCCCTCCCAGGCCGACTTGGGCCAAATCATAAACCATCCCAATGTAAATATTTAAGTGCTCACCGAGTCTATGTGACCAGAACAATGCTTTTCCGTGGTCAGAAATAGTGTGTTGTACATCACGAGTAGTTAAGATCGCTCAGCTGTTTTTACATTATGCATCGTCCCTTCGACGCTTTGCAATGTATTTATAACAAACTGAGAACAAGTGTGACGACGGGGAGGTGGTTACACGCGTCGCACTCGTTCATCTAGTCTCTCCGCCGCAGGTAAGATAGGTCATTGATCTTGAATGACCTCATATGACCTTCAATTCGCCTCGAATTGCCCGCTGTGACTTCGTTATGCATTAAAGTGACATCACAACATGTCTCCAGTAGACAGTTCAAATTCTGCGTCCAAAGTTACCTAGCAAAACTGCCCATTTTGAGTTATGCATGTGTTTCGCACAAGGAACCCATAGAGGTAGGTCCTGACATGGACCAAAGGTTACAGATGGCATCATGGTTGCAAATGTATGTTAGTGCTTTTCCCTTATATGCCAACACTAAAATTACACAAAAATGCGCACAAATTTGATAAGCTACGAAAAATAGGAGCAGTTGTAGAAGATTATAAATCACTCACCTTGCCATTCCGAAAAATCTGAAATAAGCATACTGTAGGCACGGTCATGCTCTATTGCTACAACAGTTCTTAACAATGACAAATGTGCCGCAAAAAAGTTGTGTGTGGTCAAAGATTTTAGAGGTTGATCTATTTAACCTGCCTGAGGTCACTGATATTAATACATCAAAACTTGAAATTCGCACAAAGGATGCCAAATTAATAAACATGTGCCACAAATTTCGTTTTGCTGCGAGCGCTCGTGTGACCTGTCCTCTGAAAAAAACATAGGGAGAGGTTAACTCCCCTCCCTGCCCGGGAGCGGGTAACGGCCATCTGTACCACGGCGCTGTCGCCCGCATGTTAACCACGACCTCCACGACGGCTCGCGTTAAGCCATTGATGTAAATTGATGGTTGAACAGCATCTAGGTGGACGGTAGGTTGATATGAGGGCGGAAATGATAAGACCTGTTGCTGTTGACGCTGTTGGGGTGGAGCGGGGGATAGTGTGGGGGGAGGGGAACGACGGAGAAAATTCTGCCACTGCCAGCCGGCGTCGCGCCCCGCCCCGACCCGCCACCCCCGCTCCCAGCCGCGGGCCGGCCGGCAGCTGGACGCGCCCCAGCCCTGTCCAGCCCAAGTGCTCAGCCGGTAACCTGTATCGGCTCCCCAGGCCACCACCTCAGTCGGGAACCTGTATCGCCTGTTCAGGCCACCACCTCCTCCGGCATTACTTTGGGAGCCTCAACTCAACGCGCCGCGCATTGAGTGCCGCTGTAATTCCAGGCCACCACCTCATCCGTCAATGCTCTGAGAGCCCCAGCGTGCCGCGCAGCGAGTGTCGGCGTCTTTCGGGGCCCCTGACGTCTGGAAGGTTGGCTCTATTTCCGACCTTCGCTGTTCTATCTCCGTGGTGGTGTGGAGGTTTATACGTGCCGGTGTTTTCGATTGCTGTTACTGCGACGCAAATAGTTAACTCTGATTCCAAGATATAGTTGATTCTGGGCATAGCGCAGGGAGCATTCGACGAAGCTTGATAAATGCAACACAAGAGGAGTTTAGGCATGGATTCATCGGGCCAAACGTTGTTGGAATTGAAGAATGTTCAAGTGTTGCCTCCATTGCGACGTGATGAGTTGCTCTTTCAGTTTTTTCAATCTCCGAACTGGACAAATACACTTTAACGTGGAGCTAATAAACATACGACTTGATTCCGTGATTTCAATGAGGTTTTTTGCAGCGGAAATAAAAGTGGTATTTAGTATACGTATTGAGCGTTGATGTGATATCCAGGGGTCGTTTAGAACCGTTTAACGGTGCTAGAGCTGAACTTGTGGTGCATTCAGGGCAAGGTCTTTTGATAAAAAAACACTTAATTTAGCAATGACGAGCCAGCTTTTCATCCGTTACGTTCCTTCTTTATGACCTTCGGCGGTAAATAACAGTGAAAGGAAGTGCATTTGTGCCTCGGTTTGAAACCTATTGTGCTTTTGTACGTGAGAAGGAGCATTTGCACCAATAGGTATAGGAATGGTACTAATTATGGCACACGATTGTTACGGCTGTCTTGTCCCTACATTACACCGGACATGCAGCATTACGTTCACGTTGTGAGAACATCACGCAATGCTTCCATAGCCCCAGTCATTCCGGCATGGCATTCGTTACTTGGCAACGACTAAGTTCTTCTGATATCAATTCATAAATGTTTGATACCCATGACTTAAATAAAGTCTTCCCAACGCTTGGTATGTTAAAGGGAATGTTCCACATTTGAAGATATGGGGTCAGGCATCATATATGATGGGAAATGCTTCCTTGTAACTATTGGTAAGCTTTAAAAGTTCAAAAACAACGCTAAGTAGCAAAATTTTGAAGTTTATAAAAATCGGCCCCATTACGCCATTCTTTGATGGCGTCATGAAATGGGTTTGTGACGACAGCAAAACCTGGCAGCATCTGGCAGCCAGACCTAAAGAACACCTCGAAACACACGAAAGCTGACGCCAACCGGCCATTCTCGTCGCGGGGCTGTGTCGGGGGGCCGATTGGTGGGTGGGTTATTTGTGGATTTTTTTTTGTCTTGGTGCTGGCCGTAAGAAAAGCTTTGGTGGACTGTTTGACATGTGCAACGTAGCGATCGCCAGCTTTTATGACAGATCATTAGTATCAAAGCATGATATGCTGTGCTGCTGCTGTTGCTGCTTCGCTGTTGATGATTTTGTCAATACTTTATTGTCGACCCATCGTTGCGCGCAGTGCTGTAGTCCTGACATTGATATCATGTGATGTGTACAGTAGTCACTGTCCTTATTGTTTGTAACTGGAAATGGGGTGTAGTGCAAAGATGAATCAATTGGTTACCTTGTCTTTATTGTTTTAATTGGAAATGTGGTGTCATGCAAAGATTAATAAATTTGAAACGTTGTCATGTATTGATTGTCAAAGCATCGGTATTGCTATGGTGAAGATGGTAAGGTTGGGCTACCAATAATTTTTTTCCTTAGGATTGTTACGCAATTTATAGTTAACCCTAATATTACCATTGTGGTGCAACAATATTCTTGTCGTAGACAGTCTTTTGCATTGTTAAATACATTTTTTACCAGTCATTCATAAATTATAAGCTGCTATCTCATGGGCTTGACAAAGAGCACTCAACCAAAATGGTACATTGTGTAATGGCACTGGTCAATAGTTTTATTTTGTCACTGTCTCGGTGCTGTACTGTGGCATAGTATAATGAACAGCAATTTGGTTTTTCGACTGCAGTCCATGCCGCTTTCACAATAAATTCCAGCATGAAAAAGATGGGTCAGGCATGCACTCTTGTATTGACTTCCCATCTGACATATGGCTGACCAAAAACACATGATACAATTTAAAAATCACTTTCAGCGAAGCAGACAACCAATAAGTGGCACCACTTGCTCAGCCTGCTTCGGGGATCCAGAAAACGCAGGTGGGAAAGATGCAAACCATCTTTCACTTTCATGATCATGCAACATGTTGCAGCCATCAGGCTGCTTTACTAAAAAAATAGCAAGAAAATTTTATATGTGGTGAAATGACGCTGCAAACATGGTGACCTTTCACAAGGCTGGAGACATGACACGTGCATGTAGTTATGGTTGGATGGGCAAAATGCATGAAGTGATAAAGCTGCCAGTGCACACCAGGCTCATGATAAACATATCATCAAGTGCTGTCCAAGACACCAACAGCAATACTTTTCCGCCTTTCTCAACACCCAGCATCCCACGCAAGTTGCAGTGACTGTGACATTGATTGCTCAGGAACAATGCTCGCCTGCACACAAGATTTGTGAAGACAGTACAATGTGCATCAGTAACAATAGAGCTCTATATTTTCGGAATTCTTTAGGGAAAGACAATTTTGCAAGGCTACACAATGTGAGCCAATACTGAGCGGGTCCATTAATGAGTTGCGCACACCAGCCCCTGCTGCCAAAATGAACTGCTGATATAATGACATGCAATGGATTAATTACATGCTGTAATACCTCAATAGTTTCACAATGTTGGCCAGATCATAGTAAGGTACCGGTACCAGTGCTCGCCTTTGTGCACCCCTGCAACATAAGTGCTAGTGTTTCTCCCAGTTCGCCAGCATTCCTTCGTCATGTTCAAACACAAACATAAAGGCAGAGGCAGACATCAAGATCAATACGCATAAATATGTCAGGCATCAATATATCACATTTTGTTGGGAGTCAGTAGACTAATGGACGCCAAAACAATGTTCTCTCTCAGAAGAAAAAACCTCGCACGCACACTCCCCATCACAATCAATTCCAATATAAGTCACTGGCACACACCACCAGTGATCACACGCACTTCGAGGCCCCGATCCATACTCTTGTCAAATAAGTGTGATCTCACATTTGCACAGCTCGCGGGACTATCAAATTGCAAGTTTTCTCACAATTTCCGCACAAATCTTCAGTCACAACCCCGGAGTTCACCGTGACCTCGCTTCTAAAGTCCCAACGAGGGTTCATGGTAATGAGGCTCAAGGGGTTCTTCTTGTAGAACACAATTTTTTGTTCGAGATTTAAATTTGTGGTGCCATATATGTGAAATACTTATAAAAATATGTATGTACAATTACTGTAATGTTTCTCTAATTTCATAATGCCTTGCTAACCCGTAAACCCGTGCAACGTTCTGTGCTCCGGTACACAAGGCGCCAACCGAGCTGTCTGTAAGAGATACGTCAGTAAAAGAAGAAAAAAAGCCAGCAGGAGAAAAAGACAGATTTGCCGTCGCGTCTTCTTTTTCATAACTTCGGGAGAGTGCCCATTTTTTGGGTGTCGTACTTTTTTGCAGACAGTGGCGTTCTTTTTTATAACATTGACCTGTGGCTTAGAAATAAGGAAGCATGACCCGTTCACGACGAGTGTCGCACAACCCGAAATTGCTCACGCTTGTGTTCGCGATACGCATTCTGCAGTAAGATCTTACTGACAGCCGATCATCCTTCCGCGGACTGTACCACATGTGCAGCATCATCGCTTTTACGAATGTATCAGCGGCAATGCTGTTTTGACCATAAAAGAAAGGATTTGGAAGTTGGCTGTAAATAAGCCTTTTCGTACCTTTGTGGGCGTGTAATTTTAAAAGAAGACGCAACGGCAACTCTGTCTTTTTCTCCTGTTGGCGTTGTTTCTTCCACTCGCGTATTTCTTACGGACAGCTCGGTTGGCGCCGCGTGCACCGGAGCAAAGAATCTTGCACGGGCTTATGGGTTAGCTAGGCATTATAAAATTACGTGAACATTACAGTACTTTGATATATATATATATATATATATATATATATATATATATATATACAGCTAACTATCTAACACATAATGCACGACAAATGTAAATCTTAAACAGAAAAATTGTGCACTTCAAGTACAACCTTTTGATATGCACTGCCATGAACCCCGTTGGGACTGCTTGGAAGGGAGCTCACGGTGAAATGTGGTGTTATGGTCGAAAACCTGTGCAGAAATTGTAAGAAAACCTGCAGTTTGATATTACCGCGAGCTGTGCAAGTGTGGAATCACACTTATTTTACAAAGTAATGTGAATCAGAGGCTTGACATAGGTGTGATCACTGGTGGTGCGTGCCAGTGGCTTGTACTGATCTTGATGTGATGCGGGGGGGGGGGGGGGTGCGTGCGAGGTTTGTACTTCTGAGAGAGAGAGCATTGTTTTGGTGTTTTTTAAGTCTAATGACTTCCAATAAAATGTGATATATCGGTAGCTGCCTCTATCTTTATGTTCGTGTTTGAACACGACAAGGTGGCGACGTTCGTAAACTAAAAGAAACACTAGCACCCATGTTGCAGGGGTGTGCAAAGACAACTTGCTACTTCAGTATGATCTTGCCAACATTTTGAACCTACTGAAGCCTTACAGCTTGTAATTAATCCATTGCATGCCTTTATATTAGCACTTCATTTTGGCAGTAGGGGCTGGTCTGCGTATCTCATCAATGCACATGCTTGGTGTAAATTCACATGATACAGCTTTGCAAAATTGCCCTTCCCTTAGGAATTCTGAATTTTGTATGCAGGCAAGCATTGCTTGTGAGTCATCAATGTCATAGTCACTGAAACTTGTGAGATGCTGTGTGCTGAGAAAGACAGAGAAGTATTGCTGCTGGTTTCTTGGATAGCATTTGAAAATGCTTTTATCATGAGTCTTGTGTGCATCAGCAACTTCACCACTTCCTTGCATTTCGCTGACCTTACCATAACTGCAGGCACTTGTCATGTCTCCAGTTGTATAAGGTCATCAGGTTTGCAGTGTCATTTCACATGTAATCTTTTCTTGTTATGCCTGTGCTATTAGTTGTGTGAACAACTTTTATGAGTGAAGCAGCCTGATGGCTGCAGCATGTTGCATGGCTGTGAAAGCAGAAGGCATGTTTGCATCCTTCTCACCTGCGTTTTGAAGGTTTCCAAAACAGGCTGAGCAAGTCATGCCACTTATTGGTTGTCTGCTTTGCTGAAAGTGATTGGTATATTGCATCATGTGTTTTTGGTCAGTCAGATGTCAGATGGGGAGTCAGTACAAGAGAGGACATTTGACCCAGCTTTTCATGATGGAGTTTATTGTGGAAGCAGCAGGTATTACAATACAAAAACCATATCATTGTTCATTATGCCATGCCACAGTAAACCACCGATGTAGCGCTAAGATGACTGTTGACCCGTGCCATTACACAATGCATCACATTGGTTGAATACTCTATGTGAAGTCTATGAGATAATAAGTTATTATGTATGAATGACTGGTAACAACTAATTTCACAACGCCAGAGGACCATCAACAGCGAGAATACTGTTGCGCCACGACGGTTACATCGGGGTTCACTAGTAATTGCATAAATAATCCTAAGCAAAACGAAAGACATTTTTTGGTAACTCAACCTTACTATCTTAGCCATAGAAATAACAATGTTTTCGCAATCAATTCACGGCAATGGTACGGATCCATTAATTTTTGCATGCAGCTACATTTCAAGCAACAAATGATAGAGAAAATAACTGCTGAGCGCATCACATGAAATCAATGTCAGGACTACAGCACTGCAGGTAAGGATAAGTCGACATCACAGCATTCACATACTCAGCAGCCCTTGGCAGGTTTCGGTACGAGATTCATGAGTGTTCACAGCATATCGTGCTTTGACATCAATGATCTGCCCTAAAAGCTGGCGATCGCTACGTTGCGAAGGTGAACCAGTCCACCAAGCTTCTCTTACATACAGCACCAGGACAAAAAATCCACGAACAAACCACCCACTAATACGCCACTCGACACAGCCCCCGCGACTAGAGGGGCCAGTTGGCGTCAGCTTCCGTGCGTTTCGAGGTATTCTTTAGGTCTGGCTGCCAGATGCTGCCAGGTATTGCTGTCGTCACTAGCCATTTCATGACGCCATCAAACAATGACGTAGTTTTTACAAACTTTGAAATTTTGCTACTTAGGGTGGTTTTGGAGCTTGAAAGCTTACCGATAGTTGCAACTAAGCTTTTCCCGGCATATTTAATGCTTATCTCAATATCTTCAAAGGTTAAGCATTCCCTTTAACATGCATCGGCGAGACATTTCCCGCGGGCGGAGCACTATATCCTGTACTGCGTTAAAGCTATTAACAGAGGGTATACAGATGTTTGCTACCCGGCTGAACACTGATGGACAACTGTCACATATTTTGTGATGTACACTGAAGGCTTATGGATGAATATCATGGCATCATGAATAATGGCACCAGTCAAGATAAAGCATCACTGGCTCACATAACCGCTCCCGCACTTCACAAAGCTGTCAAGGTCTTCCATCTTATGACAATCTAACTTGCCATTTGGGCACTATTCAAATAGTTGCTTCGTGTCGCCTCGGCAAGCTTTCTCGTCCAGTTCGAACTTCCAAATTCTTGTGCTCTATCAGCGTTGTAGTTAAGAACGCGGGACCATTGGCCTTCTCCACTGCTGCCAGCATGATCCGTGGCGCCCCTTCCTCGGTTTGCACCAGCTGCCTCACCCCCTTTCCGTGCGGCACACGCGCCAGGCGATGCCCACCTGCCAGCCGGTCGCAGCCCTGGGTTCACACGCTGCAGTCCCATACCGGCATCGCCGGCGCAGGCTACCCCCGGCGGCGGGGCCTCTCGCCCGCTGTCCTGTATGCTGCCCAATACGGTTTAATCGCCTGGGGGCACGGTGCGCAGCGTCTGCTGACGTCACGGCTTGTCAGCTGACGTCAGCGTCACTGTACACAGTGACCACCGCCAGGCGGCGTTCCAGCTAGACCAGCCGGTGCGCTTCCCAGCCATGTGCGACGCGAGCAGAGAGATCCTGTGGCTCCCGCGTGCATAGCTGCTGTTGCGCACCACGGCAGGGAGCGGACGATAGATATCCCACTGTTAGGGTAATACCGCACAATGAAAGATAAAGTGATTCTGGAAACGTTGCGATGCAGGCGCGTCACACGTGCGTATCAGGAGGTGTTGTCGATTTTGGGAATCGCGCTGTTTCGTACAACGTGTTTTAACGTTTTTAATGCGAAGGCGCAGTAAGCGCTTGTCAGCCACGCAAGATTCAATGTCAAGACGACAGGTCAAAAGGTCTGGCGAGCCAGGTATTTACAGTTCATGACTGTTTTCCACATATCTTCCAGGACAAAGGGACCCGTAACTTGCAAAATTCAAAGGTAACTAATTTCACTGACCTCGCAGCTCAACAGCCAAGGAGAGAGAGCAAATTATAATTCGACAAAATCAAGCATGCAAAACGTGTTACAGACTATAGTCTAAGCGGGGCGTCCGGGAGGTAATGCGCATGGGTTGATTATTTTTGCTGTCGAAAATTAAAACCTCTGGGTGCAGAGCGGACGTCCGAAAATACTGAGACGTCCTCGTGGGAAATGCCATAAAAATTATCTTATTTCCGACGTACAGTACCCTACGAAAGTAGATACCAAAGCCTGAACAATATTTCTGAGAACAGCTTTCGGTAGGGACCGTTTAAACCTGTGTCACAACCATTGAAGACGCCTGCTTATTTTGACTGTTTTCTGGCGTATACGCGGTGTGAAACTGAGATGGTTGTCCGTAATGTAACCTGTAGCACTGACATGCTTCATAACTCTTGAACCGGGTATCACAGTGCCAAAGAAATTCAGCCAGACAGTTGGCAAGCATGGCCGGCGTGCTCGGTACCCTCATGGGCTCAGGTGCTGGTCGCGTTGAGTCTCATGTCATTCGTACAAAACTGGCTGTAAAGGTATTCCAGCGCCTGCTGGGCGCCTTCGATTATCAGTGGCATGCCACGCTTCCTACCACTAATGCGCAGTTACGTTTCATCAGCAATCTATGCGACGGGTACGTTCGGGTAAATAGCGGCTCAGATCGTTCGAGAATACGCCACCCATTATATAACCAAAGGCTTCACCCTGGAACGCGCCGATTGTGTTCGGTTTCGTCCTGGTCGGTATACGCGTTCCTTCAGCGCTGGACGTCTACACTCGCTGGGTGTGCCTCTCAGAAAGTCGGCGAACCAGTCCGTCCCCGCTCCGCACAGCGTCAGCTTGTCTAGCAGCTCCTGGTGCGGCGGCACATCAAAGCACTGAGACAAATCAAGCCCCGCCAACACAAATACTTCAAGGTCGTCCATGGCACGCAGAGCACGGTCGGTGATGACGCTGAGTGAGGTTTCTGTGCGGTGTTCTTTTGGGTATCCCCGTTGAGCCCTCGATCATTCCTGGTAGATTCCTGGTAGAGTGAGGATTAGACCCGTGCTGGCTGGGTCGCATGGTCCTTCTCTTTTTGGAATGGCGGTGATAAGTGCATCTTTTCATGCTGCTGGTACGAGTTGTTGACTGGCTGTCAGGGTGACATTGATGTTCAAGCGGAGCTTTAAAGTTGTCTTCCTGTGCCAGGAAAACGACTCAAGAGCGTGCTCACGCTGGTTTCGTTTATGGCAGTAGCACTGGATTATTTAATTTATTTCAGGATTGTCCGTGTGGTGAAGATGTGCATCGCTTCAGGTATGAAGATTCTGGTTGTTACTCTGGGCAGCTAACTTGTAATAGCATGTGCGCCGCTATACTGCGTGTCTCGTTTTACAGGAATAAGCATCCACCGATTTGTTAGATACATTCTTTGTACGAGCTCGAATATCCGCAGTAGCAAAATGGTTTACCGCCGTTTACCGCCACTTTGTGGGGCTGTCTGAACGACGCGGTGAATGAGCAGGGACGAGAGTGTCCAGCTCCAGCTGTCAGTTGCCGAAGGGCGGGTATTTGCAATTTCCGTACTGGGGATCGGCGTGTTCCGACGCTGGCGTGCAAGGCAGCCAACGATTTCAGCTAAGCCTGCCCTTCTAGTACACGGATTAGTGCGTGTGCAGTCGACGGCAGGTGTCAGGAGGGACGCTATCTTGTCATTGTTCGCGTATGTGCGGACATCGGTTCTGAGCACTTCCTTTCAAAGGTGGGCTGGACACGTCAGCGAGGCAATCAGATTGTCCGAGAAAGTAGTTGAATTGAATTACAGTGATGATGGACGCGGAGAGGATTACAATGAGTGGACTCAGTGGGTCGAAATGGCAGGGGAGGAAGGGATGCGTTTCTGGCCTCCTTCCAATTGCTGCAGATTTTATGATTGTCCGAAGCTGTTGAACCGTCTTGCTTCAGGTGACGTGGACACCGTATGCAGTTAAAACTGAGGTGTCCTCCAAACATCTTCTTGACTTAAAGGGAGTGCTCCACATTTGAAGATGCTGAAGTAGGCATCAAATGCCATGGGAAAAGCTTACTTGTAACTATTGGTAAGCTTCCATGGTTCAAAAACGACGCTAAATAGCAAAATTTCAAAGTTTGTAAAAATGCGCCCCATTACGTCGTTGTTTGATGCGTCATGGAATGGTTTTGTGACGACAGCAATACCTGACAGCATCTGGCAGCCAGACCTAAAGAATACCTCCAAACACACGAAAGCTGACGCCAACTGGCCCTTTTAGTCGCGGGGGCTGTGTCGGGTGGCGGATTAGTGGGTGGTTTGTGTATTTTTTGTCTTGGTGCTGGCCGTGAGAAAGGCTTTGGTGGGCTGTTTGACAAACGCAACGTAGCAATCGCCAGGTTTGATGCCAGGTTATTAACATCAAAGCACGATATGCTTTGCTGCTGCTGTTGCTGCTGTGCTCTTGATGATTTTGCCAATACTTTATTGTCGACCCATCGTTGCCTACAGTGCTGTAGTCCCGATATTGATGTGTGATGTGCATAGCAGTTACTTTCTTTATTGTTTTTAACTCGAAATGCGGTGTCATGCGAAAATTAATAGATTATTAATGTGGCTATGAATTGATTACCAGAGCATTGCTGTTGCTATGGTAAAGATGGTAGGGTTGGGCTACCAAGAATACCTTTTTTTCCTAGAGCTATTTATGTTATTAATAGCTAACCCTGATAAAATCATTATGGTGCAATGACATTCTTGCTGTTGATAGTCTTTTGGCATTGTTAAATCAGTTGTTATCAGTCATTCATAAATTATAAGCTGCTAACTCATAGGCTTGACAGAGCAGCCCACCATTGTGGTACCTTGTGCATTTGCACGGATCAACAGCTGTGGCACTACCTCAGTGCTGTACTGTGGCATAACATAATGAGCAATTATATGGTTTTGTACTGCAATTCACGCTGCTTTCATAATAAATTCTATCATGAAAAGATGGATCAAGTGGCCCCCCTTTTATTGATTCCCAATCTGACATTTTACTGACCAAAAAGACATGATACAATATATAAATCACTTTCAGCAAAGCCGACAACCAATACGTGGCATCACTTGCTCAGCCTGTTTTGGGGATCCACCAAACGTAAGTGAGAAAGATGCAAACAGATCTTCCACTTCCACTGTCATGCAACATGCTGCAGCCATCAGGCTGCTTTACTAAAAAAATAACAGGACAATTTTATATGTGGTGAAATGACACTGCAAACATGATGACCTTAGACAAGGCTGGAAACGTGACAAGTGCATGTAGTTACGGTTGGATGGGAAAAATGCAGGGAAGTCATGAAGCTGCCAGCGCACACAAAGTTCATGATAACAATTTCTATAAAGTGCTATCCAAGACACCAACAGCAATATTTTCCACCTTTCTCAGCACCCAGCATCTCACGCAAGTTGCAGTGACTATGACATTGATGACTCACGAGCAATGCTCACATGCATACCAAATTTGTGATGGCAGTACAGTGTGCATCAGTAATAATTCAGCTCTATATTTTCAGATTCTTTAGGAAAAGGACAATTTTGCAGAGCCACATAATGCGGGCCTATACTGAACTTGTGCATTAATGAGCTGTACATACCAGCCACTGCTGCCAAAATGAATTGCCGACATAATCACACGCAATGGATTAATTACATGCTGTACCACCTCAATAGGTTCAAAATGTTGGGAAGATCATAATGAAATACCACCTTGCCTTTGTACACACCTTCAACATAGTGCTAGTGCTTTTATAAGTTTGCCAGTGTTCCTTTGTCAGATTCAAACACAAACATAAAGATAGAAGCAGGTATCAATATATCACATTTTATTGGGAGTCAGTAGACTTGAAGAATACCAAGACAATGTTCGCTCAGAGGTACAAACCTCGCACGCACACTCTCCATCACATCAATATCAATACAAGCCACTTGCACACACCAGTAGTGATCACACACATTTCAAGCCCCCATTCACACTCTTTTGCCAAATAAGTGTGATTTCATACTGGCACAGCTCGCGGAACTATCAAGTTGCAGGCTTTCTCGCAATTTCCGCACATATTTCAGTCATAACACAGCATTTGCACCGTGACCTCCCTTCAAACAAAGTCCTAACGGGGGTCCATGGTAATGCGGCTCAAGAGGTTTCTTCAAGGAGAAGAAAAAAACGCCAGCAGGGGAAAAAAGCAGGTTTGCTATTGCGTCTTCTTTTTTATAACTTTCGGGAGAGTGTCCATTTTTGGGTGCTGTGCTTTTTGCAGACAGTGGCGTTCTTTTTTATGACATTGACCTGTGGCCCAGAAATAAGGAAAAATGACTCGTTCACGACGAGTGTCGCACAACCCGAAAATGCTCACGCTTACGTTTGCGATACGCACACAACACCGAAATCTTGCTAACAGCCAATCAATCATCTTCCGCGCATTGTATCATACGTGACGCATCATCACTTTTACGAATGTACCAGCGGCCATGCTGTTTTGACCATAAGCAGAAAACAGCACCTAGTATGACCGCGATCGTGTAATGTTTCTGTGACGTCATTAATGCCGAGGCAACTTTGAAATAGTTGCCTCGGCATTAATGCAACTCCAAATTAATCCTTTTCGTTCTTTTGCTGGCGCGTAGCTCATGAACCAGATCATTTTGGGTCTTTAAAAGGACTATAACCGTGAGCTGCATCAAAAGGTCCTCAAATGGCTATTTCAGTTCAAAGCGCCATACAGATGTGAAACATTCCCTTTAACATCACGGTGGCCCTTTTGTCAGTTTGGCCTGTTGCGTATTGCTCAGGATCATAGCTGCTGCCATTGCTTTTGTTACAACCCATGTGAACGGATGCCTGCAGTACAGGGCGCCTCTGGACAAGGTGCAGATCAACCCATCGTTAGAATTGTGCGCACGAGATGAGACGCAACAAAAAGAATGTCCAGTGTTATAAAATTGTCTTGCGCCTTTCCGGTTACGTGGTGCAGTGGCAAAACGGCTCTGCTGAATGTAAGCACCAGCTTCTCGTTTGGACACGTGTATTGGGACATTGCTCGTCAACACCAAATTAACATAGAGGCAAGCATGCATGCATTCGCCAGGCGACTCTGCCGTATACGGTGGGTCTGTGTAAGAGGATCGTGCCAGAGCACGATGCGTTACAGAGCGCTGATCTTAATTTTTCATGTTGAAAGTGTGTTGAAAACGATGTGCCCACTAGAGCTTGATGCATCGAAAGGGTTTGCTTGGATGGCAATGATGCAGCATTCTAAACACCAGACTTCTGAGCTTCGCACAGCCCGCTTTGTGACCGACGGCAGCAGGATGACGTCACAGGCGATTCGTCGTCTTCCGGACTTCGGCCCCTCGGTGTCTTTCCCACAGGTCGATGGGTAGACGCCGGGGACAGAAGGGTTGCCGTCTGAAAGAGCAAGGACGTTCTTAGGAAACCGGGGGACTTTGGCGGGAGCAAGCTCTTTGTTCTAATGGTGGACTTCTTCAACCGGGAGAGCGCCTTCAGGAAGGCCGAGCGCCAGCGCATAGCTCTGCAGCGCACCGCTGTTCCCTATGTCTTCCGCTGCGCTCCAGAGGAAGTAAAATATTCAAAATAAAACGCTGCAGTAAACACTCTAAAAACGGAGAGTGGCTACGCAGCACACATATACACCCTCCGAACAATCACGTCAGGCGACGAACGCCGCTGATGGTGCGTGCGGCGAATGCACACACACACACACCACACACACACCACACACACACACACACACACACAAACACACACACACACCACACACACACACAACACCACACACACACACACACACGCAACCACGCACGACACGCACCACGCCACGCACGCACGCACGCACACACACACCACACACACACACACCACACGCACACACACACACACACCCACACACACACACACCACACCACACAACACCCACCAACAACACACACCACGCACACGCACACTCACACTCACACGCACACGCACACTCACACGCAACACACTCACACCTCACACTCACACTCACACTCACACACTCACACCACACGCACACTCACACGCACACGCACACCACACGCACACTCACACGCACACCGCACCACAGCACTACACACTAATGCGAGTTTTCATTAACTAAGGCTTTCACTCACCCTAAAACCACTGTGTACCATATACGCCGTGACCTATACCCGCATATTCCAAAACACAGGACCCGATGTCAGACACGTGGCTATGAGGGGACACGGGGCCGTACCCCGCCCCATGAGCCAAGATGCCTACATTGATCTCTTTCAAAGGAATTCGGTCCAAATTCGCCGGAATTCCCAATTCGGTCCGAAGTGGTCAGTCTCATTTATCAACCTAGTTGCTTTTCAATATACTCTTTCCAGTCTATCCATTTTTTTGGTTTGGGAAACATGGGCTCCACGCCTGTACACTATAATCTAGCTTTGGTCCGACACAAGCCAAACACAACTTTTTAACATCATTCATCCTCTTGTATTGTTAATAATTAACCTTATTCCTCCTGTTAATATGTCCCAGCATCTGAAGTGTTGTACTCCTCGCAGCCCCACATTTTTCACCCTCTAAGTCCCTAAAAAGTATAACCCGTAAGTCCTTTTCGCTCTCAGTTTGGTCTAACTGCTTGCCTCCCACTTATATCCAATGCCCTCACTGCCAAAACTACCCAAATGAATCACGTAGCACTTTTCATAATTGAATTACATCTCCCACAGAGGAGCCCAGTTCACTAGTTTTGGTTCACCTGATAGGTATTTTTCGACCTTCCTACCAATTCAATATCGTCGGCAAATTTTAGCACGTAACTTCATTATCCCATCTCAACATTATTCACAAAGACAATAAAGAGCAAGGGACCCAACACCGAACCCTCTCGAATCCTACCCTCCTCTAGCCCACGGATTTTGTACCATGAGCACCACTCTTTGTTTTCTGTCTATCAGCCAAGCCCTTACTTAGCAAATCATTTTTCCATCGACGTCGTGCAGTTTCGACTCATATAATCGACGTGGTTTGGCACCTTATCAAATACCCTACTAAAATCTAGATAGACAACGTCTAAATGAATTCCTTGAGCTCTCTGGCAGGTAACGTACTCCATGAATCCAGAAGACTTGTCAAACAGGACCTACCAGAAAGAAAATCATGCTGAATACTAAAAATCAACTAATGGCTATCTAAGTGTCCTTGAATTTTAGCATTTATGATTCTCTCTAAGATGTTGCATACTGGTGAGGTTAGACTGACAGGCCTGTACTTGCTGACATCTCTTTAGGTCCCCTTCTAAAAATCGAAACTTCGATTAAATTTTAGCGTAGGGAGATAAGCTAAGGCACTAGCGCATCCATGCAACACTTAACACATGTCGAGTCAGGTACGGCCGCCTTATTAACCTCGATTTTTTTCAAGCCATCCCTTACGTTACCCTCGGTCACCGTTAAATCTTCGTGATAAACTTTAGGCGGATTTTCCGTTTTAGGGAGATCACACACAGCCTTGTAAAAACTGAAGAAAGAAGTTATTTGTAAAAACTGAAAGGAACTGACTGCTAAGAGCATCTACAATGTCCCTGTTCTCTAACTACAGACTATCCATCTTCCTCGAGAGGGCCGACAGAGGATCCTTTAGATTTGAGTTTGTGGTGTCTACAAAGATTTCTCACGTCATTAAAGCAAGTTTCTGCCAGTGAAATTTCTGTTTGGCTACCCTGGTTTCCTGCTTTAGCCTTTTTTGCAATCCTACACCTTACCTCGTTACTTCCTATTTCCTGTACTTCTTCGCTATCATATGTCTCTTCACCGCCATCACCTCGCACACTGTCCGTGCGAGCAGTGTGTCGTGCTTTCCTAGAACCATTTTCTCGAATTGTCTTAAAAATAATTAACCTTTTCTCCTTATATTCTAAACTATCTATAAACACTTCCCACATCTGATGTGCATTAAGACCAGTTTATTTACGCACCGGATGAAAGCAAGAAAGGCTATAAGTTCTTCAATCTATCCCTAGCAAAATTAGGAAAAACAGCATGATTGGACTTACCTGAATAACCTAGACGCATTGAAAAACTTACCATATTGTCGTCACTATTTCTCAGTGATTGAAATTTAGTCTTGCAAGGATGTAAAGGATGACACAACTTTTGTCAGCACTGAATTAAAAAAAAAAATATGGGAAATTTTGTTTATCGACGTGAGTTCTCAGCTCCTCAAAAGGCGATGATGGGTGTATACATAGATCAATACCGCTCACGTTGCTTCGAATAAAGTCGACTATGTGTAACTGCACCTGGCTATATATCTAAACAGAAGTAAACTCGCCAGCCTAGATTTTACATCCCGCTGAACCGACTTGCCTATATTCTTCGCCTCTCTTCCTACCTACAATTTCTCTGCCACCATAGTGGCAAAAGAAACTGCCCTGAGGAGATCATGGGGAGATGCCTAGGTATATCTACACATTAGTGGGTACCGTGTAGGCATGAACAAATCGGTGTGATATTTGTACTTGGGATTGCAAGTAGTGTCATTAAACCAGTGAGACCAGTCGGGGAGACGGGGGGGGGGGGGGGGGCAGGATTGGTAAAACCTGCCTACTTGGTGGATAAGGTCGGCGACAAAAATGCACATATTCACAAGAAGATTGGTGCCAAAATTGTTTTTGGACAGCGAATTTTGCTGACCGTTAAGACGAAAAATACAGCACACTATGCAAAACATAAAATGAGGTCGCCATGCATAGATGTTATGCCTCCGTGGCGATATATTTCGTCGCACAACACACGCAAAGGTTTCTGTAAAGCTTATTTACCCTTCTGCACCCTGGTATCTTTCCTAAGTTTTATTCGAACCCGGCGACAATACATCGTATGATTTTTAGCTGGTCGGCCGACTCGGTGACAGGCCGGAGATGAATCGATGTATTTGCTATGGCCGGGCCGGTCGGCCAGTCCGCTGCTTTTAACAGCCGACTCTCAGTGTGCCAAATTAGACGGTATAAAGTACTGAAACATATCTAGATAAGGGAACTCATCTGGCCGCAAGGGCGTGTTTCAGTTGTTGCGATGCGACTGGTATGAGGTGGGCGGTGGCTTTCAATGCACTGCAACTTTGCAAGTGTCACTTGCATTGCAGTGTCACGAATGCCTGCCTAGGGTTTAATTTCTGGCCTTGTTTACTTCGTTGGCTGTGCCGTGATTCAGCATCCTGTTCTCAGCGACGAGAGGCACTGCCAGTTCAGAGTAAGTCGGCGGGATGATCCGATCAAGGTAGAAATTGACCCGTGATTATCCAAACCGCCTTTTCAAATCAGCGAAAGGGCTGTTGACTCTTTGAAGCAGTCAAAAGCGGCCAGCCTTCTTCCCTTTCAAAGAGCCGTGGATTTGATGTTGTTTGAAGAATGAACGCTGATCACCCCCTAGCCACACCCAGACGGCGGCTGACCCTACCTCACAAGATTGTCTGCCGTGCTCCAGTTATTTTGTTTAGGCGACACTGAAATTCACCAACAAATAACTTTTTGCAAATGCTGGTCAGAACAGCAACCATAATGCCTCAGCGGCCCACCCATGTGGTGTCATTTTATTCGGCTCCGAAATGCCTCGGCAAAGGATGTTACTGATAAGTGACGCACTACACTTACTTCATTTCTGCTCCGCATGACCATGCGGATTTCCTGCTTTCCTATGCGACTTGGAATGTTTCATTTCCTATTCACTAGAAAGAAACAAAAAAGTGTCACACGCAAAGTGCTATACCTTCCTGTGTACTTTTGACCCCTGCCTACCGTGCTAGTAGAGATTCGTTTAGAACACAGATGTTAAACATCACTGCGACACAAAACGTTAAATTGCACGTTTAAGGCACGTGCTAAATCTAGGTTGCAACATAGAAACTAAGTTAGCGTTTTCAATGGGCGCAGCCGATCATCGTAAAATAAAAAAGCTGCCTGTTGGCAGTGCGGTAACATCTGGTACTTCTGATCAAGTCCCTATAACAACAGGCTGGGCGGCGGGATAATACCAGAATATGCTAGGTTTCAGATTGGTACCGGCACAGCAATCTCATATGCTGCTTTTTATCCATTATTTGTGCAATAGGTGTCATTGAAACAAAAATTGACAAGCACAAAATATCTGACTAAGGATGAATATCTGACTAAGGATTAATATCTGTTATAAGGAATACGTAGATAAACATCCTCGATAGCCTAAAACTTTGACTTAATCTGGCAATGTTACAGTTATGGTGTTCCGGCGACATAACAAAATGGCACTGGTTCTGCTGGCAGCATGCATGCCAGCAAAGGCATTTTCCGCCGTCCATTGCTCTGCAATCCCGGTGAACACTTTCGTAAGAGTAACGGCAATGACATTATCCTGACGCTTATGCAATCATATTCCCCTAAATGTGTCCTGAAGTACCTTACAAATAAACAAAACCCCTAATATTTGGGCCCTGCACCAGTGCTACATTCAAATTTGTCATGAAAGGTCGATATGTGTGCCCATCCAGGTGCATTTGTTTATAGACATTGTAATCAGGGCGTCCTTGTGCAATGTCATTGCCAATAATATAATTTCAGACATAATAAGGTGAACATAACATGAGCTTTCAGCAGCAAGCCATGAAACTGGTTGTCTTGAAGTTATCACCTACCATGTTTTAATGTTTAAAATACAACCATTGGCATGCAATCAATCATAAGGTTTCCTTCTTTTTATGACAATAAAAACAATGTTAACATTGTTTTGAGTGCTGCACCAGTGGTAAGTGATCAAGGATGCCAAATGAGTTGGGGCTCTCAATTTATACTTACCTCAACTCACTCCACTCAGCCCCAGAGAACTGAGCAGTGGGAAATGATGTAACTCATCCCTCAAAAGACACCAACGAACACGTTTGTTTCTTCCCAGATTTGGTTCATTTTGTTCTCAAAGTCAGGTTGCAGGTACAATATTTGGGGGGGGGACTGGGGCCCCTGACTGAAAAGTAAACTGCATCTGTGCCAAATGCCAGTCAGTATTAGGCATATCTTTATAGTTACTGATGACAAGTGTGACCCAGCACATGCATGATGAAGATGCTCTTATGCTTCTATGTACTACTGGTACAATTACAAAAATGTGTCTAGTGCATGCCATTTGAGGCACAGGCGACGGTTGACACAGGTTGTCCTACACACAGGCAGCCCCTTGTGCTGTTGGAAAATGGCTAGCTGCAGCTATTAGCACCGAATGACAAATGGATGAATTACCCTGTCCCTAAATCCTGTTGGTTTTGTGGAGTCAGTTGGCACTGCTTGCCTACTAGAACTGTAATTTCCTTCTCATTTGTATACCTTAAAACGTAATATCCGGCCCCACACACTCAAATCTCAAATCTGCCTCGGCCTGCCAGCAGATATCGAAGAAATCACACAAAGTGCTTCAGTTCGACATTTAAAGCTTTGCCTTTAGATGTGGAACTAACCACGTTTCACACATCATATCAACTTTTTAAGGTCTCACTGTGCCAGGATCATCTATACCACAAGTGACCTACAAATTTGCGATATATTTAGGCCCAATTTTCATTATTTCTTGGCTTTTGAAGATCAGGGGGATGGGAGGGGGGGGGGGGGGGGGTTAGAAAGATTACAGCTTGGGGCTGGTCTTCAACCCCTCTGAAAATTGTATGTTGTCCCTATCGACCACTGACTGGATATGAATCATCAAAACTTTGTTGGAGAATCCATGTTGTCCCTGCTCGTAATGTAAGCCTGTAGCACGACAATTTCTTTCCTGGAATGACTTGCAGAAACCCGACTTTCCTTTTTTACCTGCATTTAAGTCTGCACGGGTGTAAACTCCATACTACGCGTTTGGGACCATAACTGCACCGGCCCAAAAGTGCAAGGGTTGGGCATGGCTACGACGGTGCACAGAAGGAGCAGGCCAAAAAATGCATACACTCTTAACTCCTGAGGGGAAGTTTCGGTTCCGAGCTCATGCATGTGCTCAAAACTAATTCATGCATTGCTATCGCCGACATCATGAGAAATCCAATTGTATCTGCCTTTCCGGCCCTTCTGCTCAGCAAAACTCCTAGTGCCTCTCTTAACACGCGCTCGGTTAGGGAGTCAAATTGACCCCCCCAAAGGTTTTTTCCGGAATGGTTTTCCGAACGACGCGGCGTAGCCCGCTAAATTTTGTATAGCTGTAAACAATTGAATGACAGATTGCTTTAGCATAAAAGATTAGGTGTACCTTGTAAGGTCTCTGACATATGGCAAGGTCTAAATCAGACCATGATTTCAGCGAAGGCAATTCCTAGGGAATCGTGTTAATCTGATGCAACAACGGAGTGTTAGATGAAGCCATACATCTGTGAGATACTTTCTTAGACAACACAGCAATTGAATGAACAAATTGCATTGACCTAAGCTCAGGAATGAAGGTAAGACCAAGGTCAAAATCAACATACTTATTACTCTAGGGCTTGTTGTTTGGGGTAGTTTCTGGTGTTCATCTCGTACTGCCTAGCGTAATTTATGTCGCTTATTCAAATGCAAAACTCAAAAGCGGTCTTGTATGATTTTGACCCTCAAAAGGTCAGACGAGGTCACTGACCCCTAGATGAGCATGTGACCTTTCGCTTGGAACAGCTACCTAGGTTCCAGGGGCCATTTGGAGACCAGCCTGGAATTTGACTTTGCTTGACATTATTTGACCCGAAGGTCATGACCTATAAAACCTAAAACTTTAACTTAAATGATATCACGTACAGGGCAATACACCCTGTGAATTTGATGTATCTAGCTCTCTTGGTTTCTGATGATCTCAGGGGGGTCAGATCGACTCGCCGAGCGAAGGGTATCCAACCGTCCACCCGGGCGCGTGTTACATTGAATGTGACTGTTGCCGCCTTCTCAGTGGTTGCGCACTCAAATGTTTCCCTTCCACTGAGCTGACCGCTCGATTATGCGTATCACCGGTTCGAAGAAATCCGCATTCTGGATCGCAGTTAGAAACGTGCCCTGACGGTAAGGGTGATAACCGTGTCTCACGTTCATAAAGATCGCCCTTATTGGATGTAAAACATGGTTCGAGGAATACGGGCTGATGTTAGAATATTTGACCAGCCACAGCTGTTTTAACCCGGGTCTGGCTAGGAGACACACTTGCAAACGTTTTGAGACATGTTTTATGGGAGAGGACGGCATAAAAAATTCGAAAACGATTATGAAAAGACAAGCATTGCCATGCCCTTCAACACGTAAATGCCCTGAGGCAATCCCAAGGTGACGTCACCGTGGGATTTCCAGGTCTAGTCCCGACTAAGTCCGACCACCCTGTTGCTTCTGATATTGAACAGCCGGTTTGGAGTACAAAAAGGTGTCGGAGGGGAAATGTATGTCCGGTGTCAGTGCCGTCATGGAACTTGGAAAGTGGAGGAAATAATTTCGATTGTGTTAGCTTTGTCAAGGGCGGCAGCAATACCTTCTTGTTACAAAACCGTCCTCTAAACCTATCTAATAATTGAAAGTCGTCCTCTTCGCGCACACTGAACTCACAAATGTCGTCTTTGGACCGTATCTAAGCAATGCTGTTTAGGTAATGCACGTTAGTAAGATGTGCGACAACGGCATCAAATGTGCATGGACCATATAAATCGTGAAAAGCTTATCGTAAAGCGGGGCAAGGCATGGCCTCAGCAGATGATTCCAATGAAACTACAGCCAACGGTCAAGCCAATGAGGCAACACAGTTCGAGGATTAACACGCACTTTTGCCATCTGGTGGCGAACTCGTGCCATTTACAGCAGTCAAGGGAGGGAGGTCAAAGCATACCTTCGCCTCTCTGTTAGTGGGACAGAGGGCAGTTGCCTTGCAGGCACCTCCTTCATTTTTTCACCACTAATGGAATTTAGTTCAGCTGCCTCCTGGCAAAACCTGATTGTGCATGCAATTAGGCCGACGTACCCAGCTGTCGAAGCCATGTGGCGTCGCTTGGGTCTGACCCTGGCAAGAGGGGCAGGAACCGCCGGAATCGAACTTCGTACCTGTCGTTTCCCAGACGCGCAGATTAACCATTACGTTGTTGGTACCCTCCAAATATGAATGCATTGATTACGGGGCAACAACACCTCACAGCTTTTTTAAAATCTCATACCACCTTTCAAAACGAGCGAGCCAAACGCAAAGCCCAGTCCTGAATAACCAACTGCCAAATATAATCGTATAACCATGATTATTACTAGTCATCATCGGTTCACTATGGGAATTGCCAGTTATCATCGCAACACCTAGCAGGACCGCATAGGCACCAAGTCGCGCACCGGAGGGATGAACTCATTCGAAATCCCTTGCCGCAGCACACACCACGCGTCGGCCCGCGGTGACGCTGCGCTCGGGCTGCATTGTCCGGCTCTCCACAGCTGACAGCCATTGTCCGCCAGCCTCCTCCGTCAGACGGGCCCCGCGAGCGGCGGCGAACGCGACGCCAATGCTCCCCAGGCCTCAGCTCGTTCCCGCGTGACGTCACGCCGGGCCCCGTGGGCGGGAGAGTTCGCCGCAGGACCCCGGTGGCGCCGGGGTGCCGTTCCAGGCCGGGCCTGCGGCGTGAATGCGGTGAGCAGGCGGCATGGGGCCAAACATTCCGAGTAGCCTTGCCTTTAGCGATGTATCTTTCCTCTTTCATCATGCAAGCTCTCAAGACTTCCGCACTCATGGACGAGAACGTGGTTGTGCAGTCTCGCTTTGGCCGGATAAGCGATGCAGGAGAGTCAGTATGCCGCTGTAATCAATGCTTGATTTTCAGGCACTCTGACAGCAAAAGTTGATGTGTTTATCTAGGTGCGTATTGCACAGCATAGATGTAACTGCTTGTAAGGTCGTCTGCGTTTCCAAGGATTGAAAGCAGTATGTGAAGCATGGGCCAATTGATATCATTCAGGAAGACAAATATCGATGCAAACAACCGGAATTAATTGCTTGCAACATTTACATTTGCATTTTGGTTGTGCCATTCGGTTTCTGAACATGTGATAATGATACAGCACCTTGAACAGCAAGAATTAATTTATCATGATCGTCTCACTCAGTATCCTGCATTCACAACAATCTGCAAGCGCTTTTCGCTACGTATGAATTAGCTATTTTTCGCGAAATAAACATTTTAATTCTGTCGTCAAGACGTCGCTGAAAATTAATTAAGAAGCCGATGTCAGCACGTCATGCACTTGCGTCAGTGCCACCTGGCCTTGATCACTTGTCGTTGGACATGCGGATCACACTTAGCGCAAAACAATTGCGGTGAGCTGATATGAGACTGAAGGATAAGCGTGCAGCCTTTGGCCGTGGCCTGTTAATGAATTTCGCTTAAGGTGATTTGATGCCCTCTAATTAAGGTGGTGTCCTCCAAACATGTCCATCTGACGCTGGAAGTACGAAGTGAGTTTACTTCGCATCATGGGATGAAGTTTTCTGTTTATGAGGGCCTGCAACTTGGGCCCATTTTGATCGTTTATTTTTGCTTTGTTCTTCCAGTACACCGGTGGGATTAACTCCCAGTTCCGCTGAACATATGCATTGCCACATGTTGCCAAGTGATAATTTCATAACACCGATAGGAGACAAATCCAACACCAATTCGTCTGCAATCGATTGTGGCACTTTCCTTTATCAGGCATGGCCAAACCCTCACACGTATTGTATCCTCTTATTTGACAATGTGGCGACCATTTTTAAGTTACTCCAGCATGTGCCTGCCTAGTTCACATTCACTGAGATCCTGGATAATTTTGATGAACGATGTCGATAGCAGAAATGCGTCGACATGCTGGTTAGTAGGCGCTGCGGCTGCCAAACAGCTCGCGCTCCGCGAATCACGGACAAATGCTCAGCATAGTTTGTTTTTCCTCGCGGAGGACGTTTGTCAACGTGCAAGCACCTCCTCCTCTCAATTTTTGTCATCCAGACGGCTTCAACAGCTGACAGTTTTATGTATAATTTGGGATATCGCTGCCAAGCCTCGACGGCTTGCAATGGAATTGCGTTGATGCTAGAGTTTATTTATGCCGTTCTTGCGCAGAGCGTATTGCACAACATTCTCAAACCACAGCGCAGGATCAGCGTTGCGGTTGAAAAGGCACTTTTCGTAATCATTACTGCGTTAAACGAGCCGCTCGTCATAGTGTGACGGAATAAGTTACGACATGGCGAATGCGAGGCATCATCACCGTGGATGGGATAGTTGTTGGGGAATAATGGAATGGGAAGAAACACAAAATAAATCACGGGAATAAATGGTACGAAACGACTGTCGTCCTCATCCGGTATGCAAGAAGAAACTGCTCAGTTTCCCAGGATCGATTACAGCGCATGCGTAGACGACATGCCAGCATCGCAGCGTTTCCAGAATCGGTCTATCTTCCGTGGTCCGCTTATCACCTCACTGTGGCGCTATTTTGCCACCTCCCCACAGTGACCCGTTGTGGTGGGCACCAGCAGTTGAAGAGGCGGGAAGCATGTTTTTTTCGTACATGCGGTTCCTAGCAACCGCTGTCAGTGGTGTTAGAAATTGGTCTGACCGAAGTCATACAGCTATTGATGTTCTGGCAAAATGCTTTGTCTTGTCATATATTAGAGACGGCAATAAATTGATTCAGAATCTCGTTTTGTGCCTTCATTTATGTTTTCCTGTGGCTCTTCGACTAACTTTCAAGAACAACGAGTGACAGTGCTTTGGAACATGAAAGTTCAGGCCATTCAAAACCTACATCGTCGAACATGTATTAGATGAAAGTGATAGAAGGTCGGCGAAACTCTCCCAATTATTTTGTGTTTGCTTCTTTCTGATCTTTCCATGTGTTTTTTTTTCGCCAGTAGTTTGGGCGTCGCGCACAGCTGTCCAATGGTCATAAGATCGCCATGCGGTCCAGAGGTGCATTTCGCTGAGGGCCTCACTCTCGACTTCCCGGACCCCTATCAAATCGCAGCTGAGCCCGCAAGCGTACGCTGCGTCCCCTCCTTCTCATACTGCAGCTTTACTTTCCCATAATGCCATGGATCCCCACAAAATAACGCATCGTGCTGATGAGAAAAAATCTTGCTTAATACAGGCTTTCTTGAAGGATCTTGGGGAATACAATATCTTCAGACTTATTCCCCATCGTTGGTCTCCTTTTGCCGCGCAGCCCTGAGACACCAAAGGAAAACATGAAGATATAGGAGCCTAACGGTACCCTTCTTTTTGACGTGACAAAACTACGAGGCCCGCATAAGAAAAGAATGGGCATTTATGCTTAGATTTAGCCTTAATTACATTCGCTTAGCACATTTAGACTTAACTAATGTCAGCGTTGCACCAGGCTGATCAATCCAGCGCTCACTTCTTCCTTTAACATGTGCCCGGGTGGTCGGTTGGATACCCCGGTGGGGGTCAAGTTGACCCCCTCGGATCTCGGGAACTAAGAGGGCTAAAGACTTCAAATTCACAGGGTGTATTGGCCTGCACGTGAACTCACTTAGGCCAAACTTTGAGCCTCTTTAGTCATAACTTCCAGGTCAAATAAGGTCAATTAAGGTTAAACTCCAAGTTGGTCTCCAGTGTTCTCAGGCCTTGGACACCTGTTCTAAGCCAAAGTTCGCGTGCTCATTAAAGGTCAGTGACCTTGTTTAACGTTTCAAAGGCTATGGTGACCAAAATCAAAGAAGACTGCTTTAAGTTTTCAATTTGAATAAGCAACAAAGATTGAGCTATGCAGTATGTTCCTAAAAATGAAACGCTGACCTGGGTTATTTCAGGTCAGCGGCCTATTCTGATCTATAAGAAGCCTATGGAAGATCTCTGGTGCGGTTTCTGTCATCAATAAATTCGAAATGAGCGCTGAAAACTACCATACACAGCAAAGCCCTACAGTAATAAAACGGGTTGGTCTTGACCTTGGTTTGACCTTCATATCTGACACTAGGTTAATGGAATTTGATCATTCAATTGTTGTGTTGTCTAAGAGAGTGTCTCAGAGATGTATGGCTTCGTCAAACATTCCGCTGTTCCATCAGATTGAGCGGTTCTTTTGAAATTGATTTCGCTGAGCCCATGACCTGACTTTGACCTGTCGCAGGTAGAGACCTTACAAGATGCATTCAATTTTTTGATACCACACGATCCGCTATTTATGTGTCTACAGCTATGAAAAATTTGGCGCGGCAGCTACGCCTTTCGAAAAACCATTCCGGAAAAACCCTGGGGGGGGGGTCAATTTACCCCCCCCCCCCCACCCGCCCCACCCGAGCGCGTGTTTGCAGATTTTGCAAACCTTGGGCTATGCTGGGAATCTACGCCCCCCCCCCCCCCCAAAAAAAAAATATTACCAATTACACACCTTTCTGGATATCCGTTTTCAAAGCAACGGGACCTTAACCATGTTATTTAAATGTTCTATATTTCCAGCATATTTCATGCTGTAACTGGCATAAAGACCGACGTTAAGCCGGGATCCCATGTGATCCCACGAGAATATTTACTGCACCGGATCTGAGTTGGAGCAGACGGGCCTCGCGCTATGTCAGCTGGCACCTCTCCTCACTTCTTGGAGCTCCGTCGGCTGTACTCATTTAATGGCTGGGCCATTAAATGAAATGATGCACTGCGCCTGACGTCATGTCTCATTGCGACGGTCCAGTGGCCCGCATACAAAGATATCTGCTAGACACTCGAAGACATGCAAGTCGTGGACGGTCAGCGAGATCATCAGCTTTAACACGCAATATACATTAACATAAGATCATCAGCTTTAACATGCCATACAAGTGTATTCAGAGCGACAGAACACACCTCAACAGACACAACGCATTCAGTCTTAACCGGACGCAGCTCGTCCCGTCCAAAGGACCTCTCACAGGCATAAGAAAGCAGCATTCCCATGATGTACGACGGAGTGACGCAGCCGCACAGGAGACCGCACCAAGCATGGCGTACAGTTTCCCATCCTCAGTAAAGCCCCCAGTAGGCTGTAGCCATAGCTATAAACTGGAGGGCCCGGATATTTCCGCAGGAAGCCACCTGGTGTACATGAAATGATCAAAGCTCTGAAATGGGCGAGAACAATTTGCATGGAACATCTCTATGGTGCGTTGTCTGAGTAACTACGAAACTTACCGCCCCATGCCGTCAACTTGACCAGACATATTCAGCGATAAAGCGCTCGGTTTTGCTCGACGCAGTCTTGCAGGCTGTGCGGCGCTGCGGCACGACTCTGTCCCACATCCCGCTGGTGCAGGCGGTCACCCCTTCTAGCCCTCGGAGCACGACCGGCGAACACACGTCGTCATCCAAGAAATGAACAGCTGTTCCGCCTCTCCGGCCAGACGACAGGGATGGTGGCCACGTTTTTTTCGCTGACGCTGTTGACGCTGCGCGTACAGCTGGCCCCGGCGCGCGACGGGGGGCGGGGCGGCGCACCAGTCTGTCATGAATGCCGACAGCTCGTTGTGCCATGCCAGGTCTTGTTCGGGGTGATCATCCAGATCCTGAAGAATGGACTCCCGCATCAAGAAATCACTCCCGCCTGGGAGATCCGACTGGGTGTTGCGTGCACCGGCTGTTGGGTCAGCCACAGGCGGGGGAGGGGGGGGGGGGAGGGGGGGGGGGCTGCGAACCACTACGGACGCCGGCAGTTCTGACGGTCTGACGTAATGGGAGATCCACGAGGTCATTGTCATCGCTGTCGTCATCGGCTCGGCCCCGCGCGCTCTCCGTGAGAGGCTGAAGGGCTGACGTCTCGGTGGACTCTCCAGACGGCCCTGGCGTGGCTCTATGACGAAGCTAGTCTTCGCCCTCAGGATGACAAACCATCCAGATGGCGCATCACGTCGTCCTGCCTAGAAAGAACAGCCCCATAACTATTTAAAAATTCGGCGGATGTCATTGGATGAAGGTGATGTGCGTCCTCTCAAAACCATGTGCACTTTGCAGAGACAACTAACTTGTGTCTGAACAACTATTACAGCTTGGTCCTTTTTGCAAGCTGTCATGTCGTTCCCTAAGTTCCAATGCCCTGAACACGTTTAAGTCTTCAGTTGTTTCTGCCTGTGGTTGTTTGAGTCCTGGTTAGACCGTTTGAGATATGTCAACTCGTTTTGACCCCTTGTAAGCACCAACTGCAAGTATTCTTTGCAAAACGTAGTGCGGCTACCATGAGGTACACATACGGCGGAACATGACTTGAGTACTGACTTGAGTACTGACTTGAGTACTGACGCTTTGGGTACGGATGTAGCAAATCGCCTTGAAACCTTATACACGGCACGTGTCTTCGAAACCTTCCATCCTAGCCGTCGTGTTTTGGGCAGCCCTTCGCACGCACCGGGTATCGGGTGTTAGAATGTCGGAGCCCGATTAGCTACACTGCACCGGGTATCGGGTGGTAGGATGACGGAGTCCGATGGGCTACACTGCACCGGGTATCGGGTGTTAAGATGTCGGAGCCCGATGGGCTACACTGCACCGGTTATCGGGTGTTAGGATGTCGGATTCCGATGGGCTACACTGCACCGGGTATCGGATGTTAGGATGCAGGAGCCCGATGGGCTACGCTGATGCTCTTGGGACGTGTACTTCCAAACGCATGCTTAGTCATGGTCAGGGCAGTCTTTAGGCTAACCCTCTGAATCTCATGTAGCCATTTATTATTGGAACCAAGTACCGCGTGAAGGAATGTGGGAGCTGGAATGATTGCGTATCTTTGCATCTTTTTATTACCAGTGTGACACTGGTAACAAAAAATTGTGCAGACACTGGCAGTGTCTGCACAATTTTGGAAAATCTCATTTTTTCATTCATCAGTGAGTGGCTGGGTCTAAGTCATGAACAGCTATGTGAGATCATGCGTTTTCCTTCGAAAACACGTAAAAGCAAGCTAGAGGTACGAGCATGTTGAACAACTGAGTTTTTTTTTGTAAACTAAGGCACAGGAAACTATCTACTAACAGTCAAAGGCATTTGGTTATTTGAGCACGCAGATCATTGTCATGAAATATGAATACCATTATTGACTGCGCTCATTTGAAATGATCAACAGAAATTCAATGTACCATGCTTTTTGAAAGAATATAGATCTTGGAGAATAGCCTTGACATGCTCTATCATTCTGCGCATGTATTCAAATAGTTGTTTGTAAGAGCAAATTGTTTTGATTGAACGATGTCATCAAAGTAGACCGAGATTGCAAAACAAAATGACATTACGCTCGACATGTCTGGCGTAACAGTGACATCTTGGGAACAATTTCAGCACACACTCTGTAAGTCCAAGAGCTCATAGTTTGGCACAAGGTGCCACCAATTTCAGTGCTTAGATAAGCAATATTTCAAGAAATTATGATGCTGCTAAGGTAATTTCAGGCAAACCTACCCCAGACATAGCCTTACGCAAAATGATTTGAAAATTCAGTGCAGTTTGGCCAGGCCAGAGTTTTACGCAAATGAGCATGAGCATTATCGCACAGATGTCTGGTGTCTGGTGCAGTGGATTGATTTTTTGCAGACTTGATGCAGACATTTTGTGTAATAATGACCTCAGTTAATAGACCTATGCATGGCATGCCATCACTGATCGTTGCACACTTCGTTGCTAAATGCACTAGGAGATTTTTTTTCAAATATTTGATCCGGACCTGTTCAGTGGATGGATTTCTGGGATCAGAGCTCACGCTAAGCAGTATTTGTTGTGTGAGCCCTGACGCCTACCGCCCGATCGCGCGATACTACGTCAACGGCATAATTTGGTGGCGAAAGCTCAGCGTGCCGCAATGCTTAGTACGGTCCGACCTGTCCGCTGACGTCATCTGGCGTTCAGCGCGGCCGCTGCCACTAGCCGCCGGCCATGGCTGTCACGGACAGATAGCAAGCGCCTAAAGCGACTCGAACCCACCCCGTCACGAGTGGGTGAGTCGGAATGCAGGCGCTCTGACCAACTGAGTCATTGGGACGGACAATAAATCAAAACATCCACCTTTCCGTCAAAGCGTCAGCATATTTCATCACATCCTGTAATAACACTTGACATGGGAAATTGATATCAGCGTGGCGGAAAACCCATTCATGATTTCCCCAACAGTCCCCTAACTTCTCTTCCGCATATAAAGAAAACTACTGTGCATGGGCGTATTATTGCCGTGTGGTTATGAACATTGCTCGCGCGAATGTCTGAACACAATAATTATAAAAACAGGCCCAGCCTGGCCATCACCCAAAGCTCACCTCTGTGAACATGACCAGACTGTCCTGCTCGCCCGGCGCGAGGATGACAGCACCATGACGACCAACACCAAGGGAAGACCCACGCCGGAGGTGGACGCCACGGAGGCCCGATGGTAATACCGTGATGCCGGAGCCGTGCCAAGGTCATAGAAACGCGTTTTTCACACGTCGCTTGTGCGCCGCAAATGTGGTGAAGCATGACAAGCCGAGCAGAAGTCGTCAACACTATTGCTCACGACGTTTGCGTGTTACCTGGAAACGCATATGCGAAAGAACAAAATTACCCGCGGGGAACCACAGGATCTCTCTCTCCGCGACGCACGTGGGTGGAGAAGCGCGCCGGCTGGTCCTGCTAGAACGCCGCCGGGCGGTGGTCACTATGTACGGTGACGCTGACGTCAGCTGACAAACCGTGACGTCACCAGACGCTGCGCACCGCGCCCCAGGCAATCCGCGGAGAGACGGCGCCGCGTTCGTTAGCCGCATGGATTCGCGATGCAGACATGTGGTCGGTAGACGGATATCACCTGCGACCAAAAGCAAGGGAACGGAGCAAGGCGGTGGAAACCGATGTAGAAGCGGCACGTGCTCTGCTGGCGACTCCGGAGACGCGACACAAGCTGCGGGACTGACAACGCGGTTTATAAAGTCAACTTCACCCCGTGCTCTGGCACCTACGTGGGGAATGCATACGCCCGGTGAGGGAACTATTCCTCGATCATTGTTTGACATCAGCCGACACTCCACGTACATATTTGGCTTTGACGTGTCATTAGTCCAAGAGATAAAACGGTATGTCAAAAATAACGGAGTGATTCACACGTTTGGTGAGGCGTGGCAAAGTGCAGGTCATCCCGCGTACGGGATAGGTGTTCATATCTTCAGACGACATCACTACTCTGACAGCGAAATTAACTGCTTAATGCAGCCTGGCCTTGTTAACAGCTGACCCGTGGCCGCACACCGAAATGCAGTATCTCACGCGCGAGATGACTAGACCTTGCACTATGGTCAGAAGCAGGGCAATACGACGCCGTGTACTCCAAAGTTTTGACTTGTAGGTATCGTCACATGCTATAAGTATACCAGAATCGGAATTAACACTAGATTTAGTATGTTGTACCAAAATTTGGCAGTGCTGTGCTAGCGGCATCTTTGGTTTATTGCGAGTAAGTGTAATCACGTTTCCCAGTCGCAAGACACTCGAAGCACGGTGCGGTATTGCGGATGGTGATTGGCGGATCAGATTGTGTTCAAGTAATGTCAGATACCTCTGGGCTAATCAGATGCATGTTGTTCTTTGCCGAGTCACATTATGTCTCAGTTTACATGTAATGACTCATTTAAACATTCTGTAGCAAAACTGCTCATGTAATGATTCAGTTACTGCACAAGTTGCCAGTTGTGAATATTGTGAACCAGGCTACCGGCTGTCGAATGCTTGTGGAGTGCTGCATGCAAGGTGATCGGTCAATGTGTGCTCAGGTATATTTGTGTTGGAGCTAAGGGTCTTGCTATTTTTCAATACATGAATATTTATATTGTTGCCTGATTGACATTTGAATATTCGACATATTCAATGATAGCCCTTGTCCACAGTGGCGTTACCACCCATGAAATGGGCCAACCAGTAATTATGTCAGTTCAATACAGCTGTGTGAGTGTATTAGATGCGTTTATTGAGGCATGAAAGGCACTATCATGTCATGAAAATGTTTGGTATGATGCAATGTTGCGCCCACACCTGATATGACATTTAACGAAAGGAGTGATCCGCGTGCACCGTTGAGAAAAGGTCGTCTGATGTCAAAAATTGGCTGAGTTTTCCGGCATAATTCAGCTTGTGTGAAATTGCAAGTTATGTTTTGTTTTTTTTAGATCAGAAGAATCAATGTGCGTGGCTTATTGGTGGGCTGTGCTGAGGGCGACCCCACCTCATCTCCACCTAATATGTGTTTCCCATCGTGTCTGGACGCCTCATTTTGATTAAATGCTAATTCAAGTTGGAGTTTGCGTCTTTCCTTCAAAAGTCCAACCAATGTCATCAAAATGATGCCCAAAGCAGGTGGTCATGGTGTGATAGTCACTTTTACCCTGTTTTTTTTTTTTTGGTGATATTCTAGCAGCCATATGAAAAGGGCAAGCCAACATTTGCTAGTACATTTCAACATTGTTGGAGGAGGCCGCCATTACACAATGCAATCGTTCCATGCAACTGCATGCAGCATAAACCTGGCATTGAATAATAACCTGTGCTTGGGAAATGTATCCGATGTAACCAGCAAATGTTGTAGTTAATGTATTTAATGGATGCATTAGTTTGTGTTGTACCTGAAATGTACCGTTGCTAAGCAAGGTAAATCATCTTTATGATTTATGCTAAGTCCCATGCTGAAATAATGAGATCATGTAGGATACAGGGCCATCAAATTTATTTCAACATCATAGAATGAATGCCTATGCAAAGGAAGTTTTCAGATTTGTGACATTTAAAGAAAGTGTTTCATGTCAAATATTGCGATATTCTGAATGCTAGCTGTAAACCTACACTCAGCACTGTATCTGTTGCACAACATCATCGCAAAATTTATATCAACACAATTTCCTTGAAAAATATGAGAAAATCTTGAGCACAAGGTGGTACAGAAATATTATACCAATACAACATGCTACATTTATATAAAAATGTGCATAACTGGGGCATAGTTTGGGACAATCTAAGGTCCATTGAGAATTTGTATTGCCTTGAGCCAAGGCTGCATGTGTTTCAGATACTGATGCATCTTCTAAATCTGTCTAAGCTGCCCATTCCATTCCAGCTGCTTAGGTGTACCTTTCCTACCCTGAGATCAATGGATGGAAGTTAGTTAACTTTGATATTACATTATTTTTCTATTCGTCATTAATTTATGTTACATTAAAGCTCCAAATATTTATTTTGCAGGTTTTGTAATGTTGAAGCAAGCCTTTCAGGTTCAGTTATTCAGTGTAGCCAGTAATAAAATGTTTGTATTCACCTTATGCCAAAAAACCCTTCCTGCCAATGGCTTTAGGAGCATGGCCACTTAAGCCGTAGGTCTATCAGGTGTTTACGCTGTTCAAGACCAATCAAAAAAGTGTTGTAAATTTTGTCATATCAGAGCCGCTGTGCAGTACAGCTCACCATTATGGCACTTATCATTATAATGCTTACCATCCCGCTTTTAAGCACAGCTTCTTCCCATTCAGCGGTGCTTGCAATTGTACTATGCTATCGTTGCTGCGCTGTTCCTGAGGCGGCATTGCCGGCCCTACAGCAGTGGCCGCCAGCATCACAACTTGAGAACCTAACACAGTGCCTGGTCCTACCTCTGGCCGCGTTGGACGGCCAGCTCTGAACCGCTATCGTCGCGATAGGTTACATGCGTCAGGCACAATAATGCCATGCACCCCAGCCATAGGCTGTTGCGCGTAGCCCGACTGCTGCGTAGCACCTGTCAGGTATATTCTATAGATATAAAAACATCTCATCTGTATTTCATGTAGTAACTCGCAGCACGCTTCACAGCACAGCAGCTGCATCTTCAGGCTGCAGATAATATGCGTATGTATGCATACTATATATATATATATATATATATATATATATATATATATATATATATATACAGTCAATCAGAATATTTTCGCACTCGTTAGTTCTATCGCCAGTCAGTGAACGTATTCACACGGTGTTCCATCTCAGCTCTGCCGAAAAGAGTTGGCGGCAGCGGGATTCGATCCCACGCCTGAACGTAGCTGTGCGTACATGGGTCTACGCTTTGCCTGGTAGCTTGAAAATCAGTGCCACGGCGCACACTTTGATCCCGGAAATCTAAACAAAATTGTTGAAGCTTCATTCCTATGCATTTTTTGCGCATATATATGTTCAAGATTTAGAAAGCCGTGGGCCTGAAAAAGGGCATTTTAACATGGAAACCCTATGGCCAGTCGTGAAATGTGCGCCGTTGCTGCCACATTTTATACTAGACTTTGGACCCCAGGGTCAGAAGAACTTGTTGCGGGTGGAAATGTCCCAGATGGTGGAGGCCGGTTAGGACGCCGATGCACTTTTTTACTACATCACTGACGTGTGTCCCAGCTCAGGTGGCAGCCAAATAGCACACCCAAGTTTTTACGGTCAGGCTTCCCCGACCGGCCTCCCCACCGACCCGTGCGCTGACGAGGAAAAGCCCGCGGGCGTTCTGTCTGGTGCCGAGGAGAAGGAGTTCGGTTTTGGATGCGTTGAGTTTGCGACCGCAGGTATGGAACCACGATGCTATGGAGGACATGCGTTGGATGAGGGAAGGAAGGCTGCATTTAACGTTGGATATGAGGATTTGGGCGTCGTCAGCGTACTGGGTTACATGAGCGTCTGACACGTGCAGGCTGAGGTCGTTGGCGAAAATTGTGAATAAAAGAAGACCAGGGGCTGATCCCTGGAAGACTCGCATGGTATTGGGTATGGTCTTGGAGACAACTCTGTCACCAGAAGAAGAAGAGATGCAGACTGACTGGGAATGACCAGAAAGACAGGGGAGAACCAAGCTGGGTCATTGTTATGGAGCTGGAGCTTGGAAAGTAGCTGAGCATATGAAGTGACGCCGAAAAATTTACTGAGATTTGAGAGGCAAAAGAGTGAGAGATAACAACGATCCATGTTGAAAAGATGCGGTCGGTCACGATGAGCAGAGCAGTCTCAGTAGAATGGCGGGGACGGAAACCATGTTGGGATGAGGACAGAAGATAATTGTCGGACATGTAGGTGAGCATCTGGCGCTGCGCCACACGCTCGACAGTCCTGGCCATGATAGGAACGATGGAAATAGGGCGGTAACTGGGGACCAGGGCTGGATCGCCGGATTGGAAAATAGGATGAGCCAGTAAGTGTTTCCAGGAGTCGGGAAAATCGCAGATGGTGAGGCAGACAGTATGGAGAAGGATAGGGCAGACGACGTTAAAACAGAGAAGCAGAATACGAATGCAATCGCCATCAGGTCCACACGCCCCGAAACGCTTCATGGAGAACATGACCTCGTACAGCGCGCCAGAGGTCGTGCCAGTCACCCGGAAACCACCCTGGGCGGGCGACCTGGGACGTCAGGTGGCTGTCCGAGACTGGTCACGTTGGCTGCAACGTGAAGCCGACGCTGGCAAAGCAAGTATTCCTCTCGTCCGGGGTCGCGGCTGAGAGGTTGTGAGCGTTGCCCTTTGTCTCCGCTGGCATCAGGGCGGATAATGCGGCACAGACAACTGCTCCCTGATCACGCAACCTCTCCTCAACATCCGCCAGGCGGTCAAGTCTGACCGCCGACCTCACCCTCCGGTCCAGTTCGCGGAAAGCCGGCGCTCCTCCCTCGCGAGGCAACGCGCCCCTCCGCTGCGCCGTGAGGTCAAGGGTCACCGCGGTGACGGCTGGTGACCTGGATTCCTAAGTGGCATTAGTTTGATCAGGGCGTGTATGTCAGTGATTGGTAAAGAGAGTCAAGCGAGTGGGACTACATATCAGCGACTCATGGGCGCCTAAAAACACCGGACGAGTCGACATGACATAAATCACGACGCGAAAAACGTGGCCAATTCGTTTCAACAGTCGTGTATGGATACTGAGGCGCTTGATGAAACCCTTTGAGAATAAAACTAAGAGCGTGCAATCGAAATGGTGAGCGCTAAAAGTGCATTGAAAAGATCCAGCACACCGAACGACGCTATCTAAATGATAAATGACCACGCCTAAATGCGACCCGGAAGAAAAGTGGAGTCTGACAAACTGGTGCAAATGAAGCGACCGGAGCATCTCGTTTCACCGGTCTTTTGCAGCGTCACTAGCAGGGTCCAGTAAATTACAATTTAAATCATCCATGATGACGAACGGTTCTGGGTGCTGTAGAGCTACTCCCTGATATTGCAGCTCCAGTTCGTTGAAGTCCGCCTGGAGAACAGCGAGTGCGCCGAGGGGACCGGCAGACTGCAGCCACGGCGCGACGAGGGGACCGGCAGACTGCAGCCACGGCGCGGCGAGGGGACCGGCAGACTGCAGCCACGGCGCGGTAAGAGGACCGGCAGACTGCAACCAGGGCGCGGCGAGGGGACCGGCAGACTGCAGCCACAGCGAAATGTGGGCCAGACTCCGCTCTCACTCGAAGCCAGAGCGACTCTAGCCGACAGTCCGGACACTCAGATGCCGGCTGTGTTACGGCAATGGCTTCGTAGCAATCACGGCTCAAAATCGCCACACCTCCATAGCCGGCCTCTCCTGGCCAGTCCCCTCGGTTCAGCGCATAGCCGGGGAATGCGACCAGCCTGGACGCAGTGGCGGACCGAGGCCACGTCTCGGTGATCACGCAAAAGTCGTAAGGGAGCCGGTGTAGATGGTCATGCTGCAGTGGGACTGGATGTTGATCAGTCCCACCAACAGCTTCCAACTACGACCGTCCGGAGAAGAGCGTCGCCACGCCTGTCCTCCCCTGCAGCCTCGGCGCCTGGTGCCGGCACCGCGCCTGCCGCGCCGGGCAGCGCGAGCGGCCGCAGGCCTGCCAGGGTCAAGTTTATCGTGGCCGGGGTGAGGTCCCTTCGAGATCGGCCAGCGTGTCGACAGGGCCGATGGGCTGCGGGGAGGGGTCGCTACAGAACAGCGACGGTGACGTTACTGGTCCAAGTCGGGGAGGCGGCTGTGATGCTGTTCTCGCAGCTGTTGTGAGCAGGTGGGTCAACACCAGCAGCACCAGACGGCTGGCAAGGTCGTGATGTACCTTTGCCGCGGCAGAAGTAGACTGCTTCGTCGACCAGACTGTTTTCTCGGACTGACACGAATCCGCGGCACGCTACGTCACGCGGGTGATCACTTTCACACGCTAGTTACTGGCCGGCAAGAAGGACGAGGTAAAGTGCGGCGAGGCAGGAGGGAACGGATCTCCCGGCACCGCAGCCGACCGGGAACGCGGCGCGCGGGGAACTACTGGTCGTTTCCGCGTCGCCCTCAACCAGGGCATTAATAAGCATCCTGTGGTCACTGCTTGACAAATGTGTGATCACTCATTAGTACCATTGTGTTTTATCACGTTTTGCCATTAAATGGCCATTTAAATGCCACCGCAGTTCGAACGCGATTTGAACCACCGTCGGGATGATCACAGGGGCTCACTCCAATCACCAATATTTTTTCTTTGAATTGCACACTATTCTGAGCTTTTCACAAAAATGCAATATAGCATCAGCTGGAAATGCGAACTGATTACTCATCAGTAAATTGATGTTGGAATCAATTAAATATTTGGCACATGTGAACATAGAGCGCAAGTTGAAGCGGACGAAATCCGGGGAGATATCGAGTTTTGGGTACAGGTTAAGTCAATCTTGTCACCCCAGCATAACCAACCGATGTTAGAAAGTGGCACCTCCGGCACCCGGTGTATCAAAGGTCGATGATGATTGTGAGCATAAAAACTTGGAACTCGTAATGCAACAGTCCGCGGTAATACGGAAATCTACTGGTGTAATTCCAAAAGGAGGATTCAAATGTGTTATCCGCGTTTATCCGGTGATAAGCATGCATCAATCAACTTGCCAGCTCCAGTTTATTTAGTACCTAAACACTGCATAGTCCCAGTAAGATCCTGCCAAGCTTTTGATCCATACAGCATGTGGTTGAGGCAAAAAGAGAAGTGCAGAGAAGAGCGGCATTTGGAAAATGAAACCCGCGATTAAACCTACTCCTTACACTTTTTCGTGGCGTGCACGCCTTTACTCGTAACGCAAAAAACACCAAAGGTGTGAAATCGCGGTTGGTCAGTCAAAAAGCACGTAATCGTTTCTGTCAAGCCGCGCAAGACCACTCCGGTTTCCTCACGCAAAGCCGCGTAGTCTCCTGTGTTGGTTTTAGGCGTCATTCAGGACGCCGGCCGCTAATCCACGGAGTGAATGAACTCGCACGGTTTTGCCGAAGCGGGAGTCACGCGACCATTCATTCAGAGGAGATCTTGTGCAACCAGCAGCTCGGGAGCTGTGTTACGGGACAGCCTGATGTTGTACGCCAACGTGACACACTGTGACAAGTAATGGATGAAAGTTGTTATAGGGCCTTTCGAAAGTTGCATGTAGATAAGAAACGGAATGAATCTTGTACAATATTACGGTATAATTATACATACAATGACCAAAGACATTTGAAGATTCATCTTTTGATCGAGAATGCAACTGTTCGGCGTGCTCAGAGAGTACAGTACCTTTGAACATCCCTTGGCCTGGACGTGAAGTGAAAAACATACTCCAACTAGATGTATATGCGCATAGTTAGCCGTAGTGTTACGGCATTGAAAAGTGTCGGGTTTTTTCTAAGCTCAGAACATTTGTATTAATGACGTCCTGTTCATTTCTTTTACCACACTTGGGTTATAACTGCATTCCGTGTAGAACACATTCACCACCGTTACGGAACCTTGAAGTCCCCAGTCCTTAGCTGACATGACGGCAACGGCCGCGCTAAAAGCTAGATGACGTCAGAGAGCAGAACGGACCGTACCGAGCACTGCAGCACGCCAAGCTTTCCACCCAAAATTATGCCATTGACCTGGGTTTTACGGTCAGATGGTGGGATCAGGTCTCATGCAACAATCACTGCATGGCGTGTGCGCCGGTCCTACAATCAATCCAATCAAGAGGCTTGGACTAAATTCCAAAAAGCACGGTGCTGACGCGGCACAGTTCACGCGAGTTTATGGCCTGGCCGGTGAACCGCCCTCTTGGGTGCGGGTTTCCCTTGGTAACCTGTGGAACCCGGGGTGGGTGGGCAGTTCCCGCCGCAAGTTTGGAACTGAGCCGCAAAATGTCAGAAGCCGATAGGTACAAGCAAAGATGTGGTTTCGACAAAATGAGTTTAGGGGGAAAGGCTGCAGAGTGAACAATGACTCAACCTACTCCCAAATTACGCCATCGAATGAGTTTCTTCCAGGATTTGGCCCCCTTTCTTCTCAAGGTTGGGGGGCTGAAGTACCCCACCGAATAGGAATTTGCACCCCTGGGCACACAAAACATCGAAAAAGAAACCAAAGATAGAACAACTGTCGACGTCACGATGGATCAATGCACTAAAATAATATAAGTGTTTGTAGGAAGTTTAATTAAATCCCCAGCACTGACAAGGAAAATGCTATTTTAGTGCAATTGTATGACATATTAAGCGAAACCATTTATACACGTCTTTTTCGCCCATACCTCAAACTCACTCAAATTCCAGGAAAATACTTGGCCTGGCATTCAGCAATGTGCATCGGTCGAGGGCGTTGGATGCCGGTTGCCCCATAACTGTTTACATAAGTACTGTGTGGAGCAAGCCGGATTTTAAGGATCATTTAGTTTAAAGGTCATTCACCTTGCATCATGCTAAGGTATGTAAGCCCTGCAATCTCTGTCAGTACTCTAAGTAAGCTCTGTGCATACCTCTGAATAGGAACGCTACATGGATATAGGAGTACGGTTTGTCACGTCTGCGTCAGAAATGCCACCCAATGCTTTCAATATACTGTAAAAAGTTTCAGCAGGAAGAGATCTGGCGTCAGACTTGTCCATAAAAGCATGGTATTGCTTATATCAAGGTAACTGCAATTTTATTAAATCATGTGTCTTTATTTCTCAATTTGTGTTATTCATGTCTCTTTACAAACATATTTCTGAATATGTGCGAAACATCTTTAGTCGAAAATCGCTGCTAAAAGCTTTGTGGTTATAAAATAAATGCTGAAAAATTTTAAACTAGTTTTAAAAGTCTTGCACCGTAATCCTTGGTGAAAACGGCTGATGCAAAAAGCACAGACAAGGCCATCTAGGTGGGTACGTATAATGTGTAAGTGCGTCAATGTATTTATAGCTGCATGACATCTTAAGCAACTATTAACGGCATGACGCTGCAAAAATACAGCCCAGCTATGGTCTCACCCTGACTGACCATGACGCCACTTCTAACGAGTGGTGGACAACAAGTTTGGTAAGTCTTTCGTTAACAAGCATGTCGGGACGCGCGCAGCTAGACCAACTTTGCCCTGATGTGTCCGGATTTGGTTCAAACGCTCTGTTGTGCATTACTCAACGTAGTTTTGTGGCATTAGATTGACGTGGATATTCGTGTTAGCGACCAGCCAGTCGTCACACGTGGCTTTGACTACTTTCATCACCTCTCGCTTTAAAATCTGAACTTCAGGATTTTACCAGACAGTTCCGTGATGTATATTATCATTGCATCAGTGTTTATTGACAGGCAGGAAAACAAGCCCGTATTCTAGGAAATCGCTTTGTGTAACGTTGCCCTGAAAGGTGATCTCGGTAATCACATTTCTTACGGGTAAAACAAAATGACGCATTCCATCACCCGTTGTCAACACGTTAAGTTACCTACTCATTTACCAGATGACACCGGCTGGGTGCTCCCAAAATAAGCTAAGCCATTGTGTGCTATCTTACCTGCAGAACTAGGGTTCATGTGGTCTATGAAGTGTTATTGTTCAGTCCCCCCATTTCAGGATACGGGCCAACAACCTAGCCACATCATGGACCAACAGCATTTCCATGTGACCAAAGACCCCATGACGGTGAAGACACCATGCGACAGGACTCAATAACACCCGGCGGCGGTAGGAGGGTTGACTGGCGGAAACCTTCCAGAGGAAATATGCCATCCCCTTGGAAATAGACAAGGAGTTGTGCTTTTGGTATGGCCATGGGTGCATTATGATTCTTCAAAGCGAATAACCAGCTTGTCTGTCTCCAGATGCAATTGTACGCCTATCATTTAATGGACAACGTGGACGCGTCAAACATATTATTGTTTGATCTACAAGTGAACGTAACAGCCAAAATAGGTATATCAGAAGACAATGCCTCAGGAATGCTGTCCAGAACTTCGAGGATATCTTCCGCCAGTGGCAGACGAGAAGGATATATCCGCAGGGGAAATATGCTAGCGCTGAAACGTCCAAGGGGCGGTGTACCACATTAAGACCCTTAGCAGTCGGTCTGTGCCGTCGCGATACGGTGTTTAACGTGTACTAAAATCTCCAACGGCCTTTGGTCCGTATTTCCGAACCGTTTTTGATCTGGGTTTGAAACCTGGAGGCTGCTCTCAGTGAGCCCCTTTTAATAGTTCTTGTTATCAAGATGCATCACCCCAGTACGATTCCAACATCCAACAACATCCAACATCGGTTCCAAGGCCTGGGTGTGGGAACAGGGGAAGGGGTGATGGGGCCAATAAGGGGCAGGAGTGTTGTGCCCTATTCCGATATTCATCAACCCAATGATGATGCGTGGAAAGAATCAGCTTTAAAACTGGGCTTGGTCCACCCACTTTCTCAGAGGTGCCTGCGGCTGCGCCCCAGAGCGTGATTAAGGAGAACGCGTCTCCACCGCAGCGCGACCGCGCCAAATCCGCTTTCTTCAGAGCCTGTTTTCACTCGGCGTCTAAACTACCGGCCAGTCTCACTGATGCCGAGAAGCTCATACCGAAGGCACATCGCGCCAAGGAGCTTTGCGGTTGGCTGACCTTTTCACGCCATATTTTCACGATTAGCCGCTGCCTGCTGATCGTGAGGGCTCTCGTCGAGTCCAACATCGCTTTGGCAAAGCTGTGATATTTGCAGCGGCTTTGGAGCACCACGGTGACCTTAGCCGTTTCACATGTGCTAATATCGACTTGAGTCGTTCCCCTTTTGGTAGTATTCTGTTCCCTGGTCGACTGACGGAGCGTGGGATCGACACATCTATTCTGTTCCCTGGTCGACTGACGGAGCGCGGGATCGACACATCTATTCTGTTCCCTGGTCGACTGACGGAGCGCGGGATCGACACATCTATTCTGTTCCCTGGTCGACTGACGGAGCGTGGGATCGACACATCTATTCTGTTCCCTGGTCGACTGACGGAGCGTGGGATAGACACATCTATTCTGTTCCCTGGTCGACTGACGGAGCGCGGGATCCACACATCGTTTCTCATAATTTCGTCCAGCGTAAGCCATGAGTCGGCTCAAGTTCGTTCTAGAGGGCGCACCATCAAAGCGCCCACCTGTGCTACTAAGAAGAGTCCGTACGCGGGATCTTTCTAGGAAGCGGAGGACCAGACGCAGCAGTCTTGTCTGTCACTCATCTTTCTCCTTCCTCATGCATGCATGCAGCCCCGAAATAGTCAGTGCTGGATGGAGGGGCTCTAATCCCAGTCAATCCAAACGAAACGAGGCATGGCAGTCGCGCGTGCCGGAGTGTGATGAGCACTGAGACACGACGATGTAGATTCAACAAGCATGCGAGAACCGGGGGGCGGCAGTGTGACCAGACTGCTCCCCTTCCCCAACTCGGAGGGTCTGTAGAGGCTTCGTCTGGTATGTAAGGGACCTATCATGAACTGAAAGGGATTACTCAAGCATGGAAAAGTCCATCCTGGCCTGTCGAGGGTCCTTCTGGTCTATTTAGGATCCAATCTGACCAAAAGAGGGCAATTCTGAACCTGAAGAAAGCCCATTTTTGACAACAGGGTTTATTCTGGCTTGTAGGGGACCTATTCTGGCCTTTACAGGGCCGATATGGTCTGTAGAGCGTCCATTTTGATCTGCATAGGGCACATTGTGGCATGGACGGGCTCATTTTTTGACTATCGAGAGTCATTCTGCCTGTACATGACTCATTCTGGGCTCTAGAGGGGGCCCATTGGAGCCCGTATAGGACCCTTTATTGACTGTAGAGGAGCCATTATAGATCGCCTATTCTGGCCTGTAGAGAGGCCATCATTGTCTGTGGAGAACCCATTTGGTCATGCGGAGAGCCTATTCCGAACCGTAGGGGGTCCATTTCGGTATTTTGGAGATCGCCCCTCCCCAGCCTCAACATAGTTCCCGTGCCCCTGAGGCTCAACTGTTAAATAACACTCTCCATTGGGGTTAGATGCTCGTCAGCAGTTCATGAATAATTCATGAACCGCTGTTGGCTCAGTTCGTGTTAGCTCACTTTTGTGCGTGAGGATCAACAGCATAGAAATGCGTATGCTGCGTATTTTCTGTTCATTTAGGTTGCAGGTTTGTTAGTCACCGCGTAAGTGGTGCTCATCTCAGCAGCTGGGCTTGCCGCTGGGGCGTCTCATGCCTTTGCGAATGCTTGCACGGTGTGCATAGCGAGACCAACGCCTTTACATCGACAGAAACGAGCGGAATTGAAGGCTCGGCTGGTAGGAGCCTAACAGCGATCGCGCCACGGTCCTGGATGTCAGCCGGTCTGCTAACGCAGACGCCTTTTTCAAAGAAATTCTTTCGGTGATTAATTATTCTGGGGGTCTTGATTTGACCAGCGGCGGTCAAGTACGCATCAACGCAAATTTTTTCATTTGCTCGCTGTTCATTAGATTCAAAACATCACATTCCCTCACTGCCACGGTATATCTATACTGAGAACAGTCCTAGGACGCTGGCAAGCCTGGGTAGAAAAACGACAACCTTGTTCTTTTAGACGAGAGCCAGTGAGTGTTAACGAGAGAAGGTGGGTTCGCCTGTCCTCGCTGCAAAGGCATCGGTCCGAGTTCCCACGAGATGATGCACATAACAATCAGCACGGTTCAAAGTCAGATCAGATACGGCACCAGTTGATGAAGCGGGGATTGCGATGACGGTAGCAGAGGCAAATACGAAGGCGAAAGCACCGTCTGGCGGGAGGGGGGGGGGGGATGGGGGAGAGGGGAAGACACAGCCAATCTATTGTGCCCGTTACGTGGCCGGTGGGGGCGCTACCAACTGCGGCCGAGTTCCAGACGACGGACGGGGTTGTGGGTCCGAAGGGGGCGCCACCAGCAGTGGCCGAGCTCCAAGCGCCAGACCCACCAGGCCAGAGCCAGGTGGACGCATTTGTTTATGTAACGATAATTTGCACATCGTTTTGGGTTGCAGCAAAGCCGTGTGTTTTCCCCACAGTGTGACGCAGGCTGCTAATGCATGACCATAATGAATCAGCGTTTTGTCAGTCACAACAGGAAAAGTACACGGATTGTTCGATACTGTAAGATACATACAATAATCACACACCTTTCAAAACACGAGGATGTAGGTAAAACGCACACGGGGACCCAACAACTCCGGAACAGATTTAAACTAGAGCTGCTGTGCGCACGTCGCCCAGAAGCGTCTGGTGAATTCACCGGAGGTACCGGCCTGCCGCACGCCACGGGAGGATCGTTCCGAGAATGAACGCCACGGGGGAGACCGCTCCGAGAATGAACGGACCGGCTGGCACAGCTCTCTGCGTATTACCTAGTCCGCACCGGTGCGGGGTCAGGAAGGAGTCAGCGGATGCACGGGCGGAGCGCTTAGGCACCTCCGAGCGGTAGTTCGGAGGGACGCGTGGACTTTGGTTCATGGAGCTAGAATCGCCTTTAAACTAGGGTGGGAGTGAAAAATTCCATCGCGAAAAGACCGTCCGGGAGTGAAAAATTCAATTCACAAAAGATGGAACTTATGCGCCCGTGACTGATGCTTCAGCAAACAAAGACATCTATTTCAAATTGGTATGGACGTAATATCAGGAACCTGACAAAGCTATTTCGTTTTTAGCATATTAGGCCATTAAAGTGAAACAGAATAAATTAACACGCGCTCGGGTGGGGGTGGGGGGCAAACTGACCCCCGAGGGCTTTTCCCAAATGATTCCTGAACAGCAAGGTGTAGCCGCGTCAAGTTTTACATAGTTGTAGAAAATTGCATAGCGGATCGCTTGACGTACAAATTTTGGATATACCTTGTAAGGTCGCTGACCTATGACAGGTGAAAGTCAGCCCATCGTTTCAGCGAAGGCAATTTCTAGCGAATCGTTCAATCTGATACAACGGAGTGTTTGACGAAGACAGACGTCTCTGAGATACTTTTTTAGGCACCACAAATATTGAATGAGCAAATTACCTTGACCTAAGGTCGGGCATGGAGGTCAGACCAAGGTCAAAACCAACCTGATTTCTTGCTCTAGGGCTTGCTGTGTGGGATAGTTTCTGTTGCTCATTTCGAATTTATTGACAGCAGGAACCGCATAAGACATCTTCAGTTGACTTGTTACAGATCAGAACAGGCCATTGACCTAAGATGACCCGGGTCGAACTTTTTGTTTTAGGAACATACTGCCTAGCGTAATCTTAATCGCTTATTCGAATGTAAAACTTAGAGCAGTCTTGTATCATTTTGGTCACCATGGTCTTCAAAGGGTCAAACAAGGTCACTAACCTCAAATGGGGTTGTGACCTTTTGCTTAGAAACAGTTGCCTAGGTTCTGAGGGCGCTTGGGAGACCAACCTGGAATTTGACCTTGTGTGACCTTATTTAACCTGAAGGTCATCACCTGGGAAGTTGAAACCTAAATCTAAGTGAGTTCACGTATTGGTTAAGACACCCTGTAAATTTGGTGTCTCTAGCTTTCTTAGTTCCCGAGATCTCAGGGGGTGGGGTCAAATTGACCCCCCCCCCCCCCACCCGAGTGAAGGGTATCTAGCCGGCCAACCGTGTGCGTGTTAGAGCATAATAATTTCATGACAGTATTATGAGCATAACAAATTATTAACACCAATAATTTGATGCTGCACTTTTCAATTCCCCTCAACACAGCACAGCACTTTTCATACTTTAATACAACACAAACACAGCACTTTTAAAACAAAACAAAGCAAAATAATTAAAAACAAAATAACGTCAGAAAATTCAACAGGCATAACAAACAAGAAACAAAAAACATTGGACTCCTACACATCAGCCCATCACCAAGTCAAACACAATAGACATACTTCTGACTTCTGCTAAGATGGGGTCAGGGAAAACAAACATTTTGTCACTGCTTCTTACAAAATACCAGTGCCTATTTGCATGAAAGTAGTCTATGCCTAACCTAAAGAGGCCTTACATCATCTCATCCTGTATAACCTGTTTGCATCACAGCAGCGGTTGTGAGTCGCTGATTCTTGCACAATTCCTATTGCTTCTTGCCGTGCATTTGACCAGCTTAACCTAACTTAGAGTAGCCTATATGATGAACATCATCTCAACTCACCTATCTGTTGACAGCAGCACTTGTGATAAAAACATAATACCTAAAGCTAGTTTTTTGGCTGGTTTCAACTTGCATTTGTGCACAATTCATTTGTGTATGCTTGTTGACGTCAGAAAAAGTTGACAACACACAAATCAAACACTTAAAATTACTTTTAACAAATTATTTTGATTGTCATGGTTAACCTACGTCAAGGGCAATACTGGGTATGCTCTACAAAACAATCTCTCCTCTCCAAAAGTAACAAAACTTTTAGATGACCATGCCAGTATTGCTGTTTGCCTTTTCAAGTGTAGCAAATGCATCCATTTGAGTTTGTTTATTCATATTTAATGACAAAGTTTGAGATGTTGGCTTCACATTTTACATGAGATGGTCTTACTATCTGCTACATACTAATATTTAGCTCATATTATAATTGCCATGCAGCTTAGAGTATTCCTGTGTCAAAAATATAGTGCATATATACAGTGCAGTCATTTGCCAGCCAGCAAACCATGACAACTATAGAAAACATCTGGCTGAGGCAGTCATGAGGGACCACTTTGAGAAATTTGGGGCAAAAAACCAAGAATATGGAACAAAATAAGCCCATTGCATGCCTTGTGACAGCATAATTTGTATTATGGCAAAACTCGATGGATTAAAACAGAAAATGGTAAACTCTGGTTACCAATTATGTGTTGAAAGCAGGTAAGGTAAGCAATTAGTTTGTCCACAGGAGACTTACTGGCTTCCTTCTGCTCTCCCCAAAAATACAAAAAGTCAATACCTTTTGCATAGTCTTCTGGCAAACAGAGTCATCCCACTCACCCCCAAATATAAATAATTATCATGCCCACCAACCTAATGATTAAAATACGAAATAAGCAAGAGGTGTGCATGATAAACATCTCCAGAGGGCAGAATTTCGCCACCAAACACTTCTGTATTAGCTGCATCAGGTCTTCCCAAGGCTTTATATGGCAGCATTAGCATAGCCTTGCCAGGTAGCCTGGTGAGTCAGACACTTGAAAGACTTATATTTATCATTATTGAGCACCGCCATGAACCAAGAAAACGGATAACCGAGGGTTTAAGCGGGCAAAAAATGGCGGTAAAAGTGAGTTCTGTGCTTCAAATTCTCTCTTTCATTCTCTGTGAATTGTTCACGTTTGGGTGCATATCAAACATGTTTCGGCAGCTGGCGAATTAATCCAATTTATGTAAGAAATACGTACATGTTTGCAGATGGAGTATCTTGCAGAGAAATTTGTCAAAATTTTAAGCAGCAGATGGTACCTCAAAGGCAATCGAAAAGGAAGGAAGAATAAAGTGGCATCATACTCGTATGGTACCAATAAAAACAAAAGTAGCTGTATGATTATAAAGACTGGTACTTTACGCGCAAAATTTTGTAATCAGTTGATTTGACTTAAAATACGTTAATATAAGTGCTCAAATGGAAGTATTCGTCTTGTAAATTTAATTTAGAAGACATTTCTTGAACTTTTCACTCCTGCATTTCGGGAGTGATGCAATTTAGTGGTCAAGTTTCCTCGGGAAAAGGAAATACGTGGAGTAAAATTTTATACCAGGCCTTGCTGGTGTTTGCGCCAGGCTCTGCTTTCGTGGTGTGGTGGTGAGACAAAAAAAGGCAATAGGGGATACGTGAATACCTTGCATTTGGCGCACAGCTGCAGGTTGTAATGCATTTTGCAAACAAACCAAACTTAATGCGTGCAAGCGGCTGGGGTCGCTGGGATTCTTGGGCTTGGAGGTAACTGGCGCCCTTGCTCTGTGCATGCATAGACATGATTCAGATGTAGGTGAGGCAGGACATAGCCATAGGTGTCAAGGTTCTGTGGAGCATCGTTTATGCTTGGTGTTTTCAAGTGAGCTCGGTTTTGGATGACATCTGAAAACCTCAGGAACGAAAATAGGGGTTTGGCATGTGCGATTAGACCATATCAGGCAGGAGTGAAAAATTCACATAAAACATGGGGAAAAAGAGGGAAAATTCCTCCTCATAGGGTGTTGCTTTACACCCAAAGTCGGCAATTCTGGGACACTGCTTTGGCTGAAAGCCCGACCCCATAAATGTACTGAAGGCGATGTTGATGACAGGTTTGGGCGAGTGGAATTTTCCGAAGTTCCAGAAGTATACTTGTGGAGGGGAGCGGGCAAGTAACCGATCTCCTGCACCGGCACACTGCGAGTCGATTCAACGGCTTAGGTTGCCTGCTGGTCTTTTTCGTCGGGGCTTCGGACGGCGCGTCTCCGCCACTGGAAGAAGCGGCTGGCTGAAGCAGAGGCTAATCAATTAGGAGTTCTTATTCTGACGCTAATCAATCATCAAGATTCCAGGGTGCATTGGTTAAACGAAATCATTACGCAGGCTTTGGCCACACCGACACAACTGGACGTCTCGTCCATGTTCATGAGTACACAAGGCTAAGCTAAACAAGCAAAAAGTTATCTGAAAACCTAGGCAAGTAGATGCCAAAATATTCCGAATTTCTGCAGACAATGTAGTTAAGAACTTAGTTCTGCTGCTCAGCATCACATACCACTGAAGCTCCGACGTTCTTACACCCGACACACGATACTAAGCGGACTGCATGAAACACGACCGGCCAAGCCAAAACGTCACGATGACTTGCGACTTCAAGGCCTTCCTTGTGTATGCAAGGAAGGGACGCAGTGTGGGACTCAAAGCCAGCGGTCCGCAGGGCAGGCACATGACCAGGTCGTCAGTCCACCAGACCCGGCGTAGGCGAAATATGATGAGAACAAGGATCGAGTGACACATGGATGAGAAGGGATCTCACATCCTCCCCGTGCCCAATCTCTTTCACCCGTTCACTGCCAGCCTATACTAGATCCGCGTCATTCAAGTGGGTGGCTGGTCCGACGGCCGGCGGCTGGGAATAGCGGACGGCTCTCCGTCTTGCTTTCTCCTGCATCTCCGCCGCGCCCCGCTCATCCGGGGCAGGTTGCATGCGTCAGCTACGAGTGGGCCGAGAGGCCCTCTGGGGGAAGATCCTGACAGGGCGCTCAGAGCATGCTCCGAGCTCGGCGGTTGCCCCTCCCCTCCCCCCCTTCCCGACGCATGTAGTTCTGCCCCACCATCATCCATTCTCATGCCCTGAAATGATCATTTTTGGTCGAGAAGGCTCTAATACAACTAAACAAATATCCAAATCGTAATTGGGACTTGCACAGATTGCTCAATATTGATGAGGAAAGAGTGGGCATCCAAAATATTTGGAAATCGTGCTCACGGACGCTAGACCCGACGGATCGACAATAAGGTTTGTTTTGCCTTGAACGCCGCATGACCTGTGGGTGACAGAATGTGAATGACTTTGCTTAAGTGTCATACATGCTTGAATGGCCTTGAATTAGTCTATACAAAACAGTCTGCACATCTTCGCGGAGTATAGTTCATAAACTAGAGGATTGTTAGAGCTTAAGAAGGGCAGGTATGTGGATTACACCAAATAATCTGAATGTGTCTACATCACTCTCTTTAACAAAGCTTGTTGTCCGTTAGGAATGCAATTTTGCATGAAGAGCAGAACAAACAAGGCTTATCATATCATTGGCCTTAGAGCATGGACACTAACGTCTTCAGACTCCAAGTTATGTGGAAAATACCTATACATGTCGTCCGACAGCTTCAGCTTCAGCTTCAGCACCCAGTGTACAAGCGCAGGGCAACGCTTCGTCGATACGGGACGGGCAGTGTGGACAAAATGGAAAGTGTGGAAATGTAGGCCTACGCAACCGTACGATTTCAAACATCTAGAGCCTTTTTATAGCCCTCTCACCTCCAAATAGCGAGCGAGTGTGGGGTTGAGAGTTGCTACAGTTGACATGCGTTCTGATCTGGCTGGATTCTTTGCCCTTGGAGACAGCGCCTACGACATCACCTGTGATATCCCATCACCCGGGCTTTTGCGAGCCAATTGTGGTCGTCATCAGCGCTGCTAGCATACACTCAACGAGGCGGTCGATCATCGCAAGTGAGCACTTCACCAGCCCCTCCCAAGTCTACCACCGTATCGCAGGGCAACTCTGAAGCTCCGCCGGTTGGTCGATGGTCTTTAAATGAGTCCAATGGCTCTCATCACTCCTGCCTCTGGGGCAACACATATCTAACTAGCGCTACTCTTTAAGGCCTAAAGATATCGATGTCATCGAGCCATACCTGCCGACGTGCGTGTACAGAACTGTGCGCGAATAATGCGCCCAAATGGAACAAATGCATTGTTAACGTATTAGAGTTTACCCGTTGAACCATTCACATACCAAATTTGTATCAGGATGCAAAGAACGGTTGGCAAAAGAAGAGCGCGTCCACGCTGCAAAATTCATAACGTTTCTGGAAGTCAAGAGGATGTGTTTAAAAAGCGTATGAGTGAAAAAGTGTGTTTTCACCCTGTTAAGGCCTCATTAGCCACGATTCAAAAGACATGTCTGTATTCATATATGTTTTGGCCCAAACAATGTTATCATGGGCAAATCCAAACGGACGCATGAAAAAGAAATATCGCTCATTTGTCTGGTGTTTTACAAGGCGATGCATCGCAGTGAGCTGATTTGAGTGATATTGAAGCCCATCTCCGAAAAAGTGTCGATTACGTCCTTTTGCCACCGAACGGCAGAAATGTCCTACGAGCAAATGTAAGTAGCACACCACATCAACCTGAAACGATTTCTGGACTTGTACAGGTGCGCTAGTCGTGATCTTACCTGTCCTTGCCTCGATTTGCTGACCTGAGCGAGATGATTAGTCGAATGCTGTACGGGTATGTTTTTTGCTTGACATGGCAAACAATGCAATTGCGCGTCAGACCCAATATTCTGGGACATTTTACTTCTCCCGAATATTGAAGAACTGAAGGTTAAACGTCATGTATGAATATCATATATATTAAAGGAGGTGAGTATGTGTTTTCTGTTGCTGTATGCATCTTTACGTAGTTTTGAACAGGTGTTTGCTTCTTTGCAATCAGGTTGCTTATCTATCTATGCATCCATTTATCTTTCGACAGTAGGCGTGCCAGCCTCTCAGCCGCCGATAGCTCTGGCAAATGCGGCCATCTCAACAACATTAATGACCTAAGCCCCTCCCAAACCCTGCCCTGCTTTCTGTAATCCAGGTCTGACCATGACTGGCGTGGTGGCGGCGGCGGAACCGGTCCCCTCGCGCCCGTAGACCGGCCTGTTGGCGGCTTTTTCTGCCCATTCAGGTTTGCCAGGGAACGTCGGGGGATCCCCGGTGGCCTGCGCACCGGGCGCTGACCGCCGCGTGACCACAAGCGTGACGGGAGCACCGCCGGAGCCGCCATGGCCGCGCAGATGTACCAGGCTTCCGTGACGGCGGCCACTCCTGCAAAGGAGTAAACAAGCTGCAATGGCGTTTTGACTTTAGAATGCGGTGTTTGCTGTTGCCAGCTGCACGCCATGATCGCTTTTTTCAGAGCTAAAGAGTGGGGCGGGCGGTGAAAGAGAGGGAGGGGATGGTCAGGAGAGAGTCGGAGCGACAGAGGGCGAGAGGCAAGACTTCTTTCTCCGTTTGTGTACGTAAACATGCAAAGAGAGAGGAGAAAATGAGCAGTTGCTTTTTTTGATTTGTTCATTTGTTCATTTCATTTTTGTTCATTTGTTCATTTGTTCATTGTTCATTTCTTATAGCATGGTGCTCTATGGGCGAATTGATTTCAACATAAGACGTCCATGAAGCATTCGATAAAATTCGAAATTTGCAGTCAGCAGGTGATACGGAATATAAGGTCCTGGAAATTATTTTTTAACATTTCGTCATGTCATATAAGCTTTTGTGCCGCAGAAAGCGTTGTGTTACATATTTTTGTGACCTTGGTAAATGCCTCAATGAACATGAATAGCGGTAGAAGAGAAATGTGGACGATTTCAAAGCCACCATGTGGTTTTTATTTGGTGTTGTACGATGTATCTACTTAAGGACAGCAAACACCATATAAGAGACTGACGTCGGTTCTTCTATGACGTCATGAAATTGTGGCAGTTGTGACGCAGTCGAATCACGTTTGCTTATGTACAGTACTGAGGAGTCATCCCATGACTCCTCAGTACTGTACTGAGGAGTCATGGGATGATAATGAACTGAGGAGTCATCCCATGACTTGAAACATCCAGCGTTTCTTATTACGTCAGTCCAAATCCATCAGTCGCTGCATGCAATTTTAAAAGAAATGGCCTGTAGTACATTAAAATGAGATATAGAGTTGTAATCTTTGGTACATTTCAACAATGCAACATTTAATTTCCACCTTCTTCCTTCTCACGTGTTGATGGTAACTGTCATAGCAACGTTCAAGATCTACTTTGACGCATAAACGATTTCATTTTTTCAGGCACTTTGACAGCTCCTCTCTAATCAACATCACTGGCGTTAGCCAGACAATGCTATGTATTAGACACCGACGTGCCACTTTATCCACATTTAATGTATTAGACCAAAGTCAAGGTGAAACGAAAAAACAACGTCTTGCAACAGCTTTGTACTTGCGGGCTAATGGCGGACCAGCGTTGTAGCACAGCTCAGTATCGCGGGCTGGATCATTAGCTGGGCTGGGCAGGCCGGACTGCAGTCTGGTGTTTTGGGGAAAGTTGCGTCTCTAGTGCCGACCCCGCCGGTCGGTCACGTGACTCGCCACCGCCGGCTCCGGGAGGACCCCCGCCCGCTGACCTAGGGTCACGCACCGGCCGACCGCAATAGGTCCCAGCGTGCCAGACGTTCGTCCAGCCTTACAGTACATCACTGCCGCCTTTTTAGGAGTTCCATGTTTCTAACGGATTTCTTCGTGCATTTATGATCCGCAAGCTTGCTGTACAGTGTGGGCTTGAAGATAAATGCGCCTTTCTTCCCCTGATCAAGTTTTGTGGCTTTCTCATCACGATTTCATGTGTTATGACGGATCTACAAAAAGCTTGGATTGGAAGGATTTATGTCAGCTTGAGTCAATGCGCAGTCTATAAGTGAAAAGCCGTCTGACACGCTGTCATACCAAAACCGGGACGAATTTCCTTGGGATCCCCCTGTGGAAAATATCAATGTCTGAAAATGTGTCGAACTGCGCTCAAATGCGCCGTCGAACAACTGCGAAGGCGTAACACGAAGCGTAACTCGATCAAACCTACTCCGGTTACTGTGCGACGTCGACCTACACCAATCCAACGCGCATGGCCGAACACCGAAATGCGCCGGATTCAGCAATCGACCGAGCTCGTGAAGGTGGATGTAATGCATTCAGCACTATCAGGCCACGTACCGCGCTGCCTTACACGGCCGGGTCGGCTGGCCCCACACCAGACACGTCGCCTGATCAACGGTGGGACCACATCAATCGACAAGTCTCAACCGCAGCGAGGTATTGGCAATATCAGCGTTCGCTCACAGACAATGGAAGCTGGATGAGATAAACTGGCTGTTGAGTGGACAACAATGGGACATGTTGCGCATATCGGAGATTTGGCTTGCATTAAACATTCTCAACAGCTGTTTGACCTTTCTCGGATACTGTATAGAAAGAACTGACCGCACGGCACGTCGCGGCGGCGGAGCTGCCAGCCTAAATCGGGTGGAAATACGAAGCGAACGGTTGAAACTGCAGGAGAACGGGCCGCTGGAAACGCTACGACTGGCGACAGCGTGGCGTGGTGCATCACCGGGGAATGTCGGCGTGGTATATCATCCACCTGACAGCCCGATAGCTGCGAGCCTGGACCAATTACAGGACCAGCTCCGTGATGCGCTCTGCTTGTTCAAACCGGCGCTTCTTCTGGGGGACATGAACATGAACGTCTTGACACCAAACACTCAGCGCGTCCAGCACTTCCTCAACTTGACCAGCGACCTGAACATCACGCAATTGGTGGATGAGCCCACTCACCTTCTACCTACGCCCACGGCACTTGACCACGTGATCGCTAATCAGCTCGACCCACCACCAACGGTCACCGTCCTACCTGATACCATCATTGATCATCAGCCCACCACAATCACCGCGGAAATGGGCAGGGTGAGACAGCCAGCCCAGAAACGCACCACGCGTGGCTGGCACCGGGCCGACTGGGACGCCATCTGCCTGAACCGCTGATTGGGCGGAATTCCACGACGCCGATGATAGGAACATGATGGTAAAAATATTCATGAAAACAACGATAATTTATGGAACGACGTCATGGATCACAACTGAAGAGCAAACCCTGTTCGCATGAAGCGTGCGAGTTGTCCCTGGCTGTATGACAACGCGTAGCTCCGAGCTCTTTTTTACCGTCTGGGATACAGCAGGGGACACCTGGCTAGCTGCGAGCATCCCAGAGGCTCGCACGGACTTCACACGGCTTCGGAACAGCGTTATGTGTGCTGTCATCGCTGCCAGACGTGGCTTCCTCTCTAGTGTGATGACTTCTGGTGGCCAGTTTGGCGTGCTTTCAGACGATTCGCCATGACGCCATCATCCAAGCGAGAAGATCGGTTAGAAGGAAAACCGGCTCTGGCTGACGAGTTTAACCGTCATTTTGCGACGGTTGGGTCTGAATTGCCGCCACACTGACAGGGAGCACCGGGCAGTTACCCGAACTTCCAACTGCCTGTACGACCTCCTCCACTTTAGGCCCGCTACTTTCCCTGAACTATCTGTGTCTATCCGGGAAGTGAGCAGCTGGAGAGCAATGGGCGTGGGCGACGTACCGATGATAGCATAGCGCCGATGCTTCCATGTGATTGGTCCGCATCTCCTGTGGACCATCAACTGCTCCCTCGCAACTCAGGTATTCCCCGGCGCGTGGAAAATTGATTGCACGGTACCCGTCCTGGAGTCAGGTGAACCAACTGTACTTATTAACAAGAGATCCATATGGTGACTTTAAGGCTTAATGGCCCTATCTAAAATTCATGAAAACGTCGCTGGCAGCCAGCTGGACGCGTATCTCCATAGCGATAGCATGCTCTGCCCAGTTCAACATGCCTACCAACAAGGCCACTGTACTGAGGACGAGCTGCTGGACGCCGTCGGAGAGCTGCTAAGATACATTGACAGCGGAGAGATGTCTTCGCTGATAGCTGTCGTCCCATCTAAGGCTTTCGACGGCGTTGATCAAGTTCTGCTTATAGCAAAACTTCAGGGGTACGGTGTGAGCCCCGATTAGTTCACGAGTTACTTACGTGGTCAGAGGCAGGTGGTGGGCGGATGACCACCGGTAACACCCGGAGTTCCCCGGGGCTTCATAGTTAGTCCGCTATTATTTACGCTATTCATTAATGACTTGCCCAGTCACCTTTCATATGGGCGCCTCATCTCATATGCAGATGACACTCAGCTATTACAGCACGCTTCTCCTAACAAGCATAGCCTGGAAGCACTAAAACGTCATCTGGAAATATCCATTTGCGAACTTCAGGCTTGTTTCTGCGCAAACGCACTTAAAATGAACGGGTACAAAACCGGCTTTGTTCTGATAGGTTCAAAGCATAATTTTGAGGCAAAAAACTGTGATTTTCACTTGACGATAGACGAAGGGGCTACCTCACCCTCCCGGCACATCAAATTTCTCGGTGTGATTGTAGACTCGCCGCTTTCGTGAGAGAACCATGTCATCAAAGTCGTGCGAAAATGCAACGGAATTCTCATCTCGCTGTACCACTTCAGGCGTTAATTATACAACTGCTGTTCTCAAAATCACTATCGAAGCCTACGTTTGCCCGCATATATCTCACTATCTATGCGCATTGGGTGGAGCGATTAAGTGTCAGGTGCAGATATGTCAAAAAGTTAGATATTTTGCTGTCAGGATTATCTGTGGCATGAAACGCAGCTGGTTATAACACCGACTCTGGAATCTCTAGGCTGTCTCCCCGGATCGATGAGTTGGTGAAAGAAAGGGACGTACTGAAAGTATTCAAAGCCCTAAGATGCAAATAATGGCCCCCAGCTGTCCAATTTTTTTCAAGCCATGTTCCTCTCTTTCACTGAGGGAGACGCGCTCCTCCATGTCAATGTCTCCCCACCTGCCCAGGTACCGATTGGAGCCCACCAGGCAAGCCTTTCCTTATGGTGCCGCGGCAACCTGGAACCGCCTGCCTCCAACCGCCACTACTTTCTTTCATCTCTGAGTGATCCAAGATTCGCATTTCAAAACGTAAATGTTAGGTCATGCGCCTTAGTTTTGAGCCGATGCTGGTGACCAGCGTGAATGTACGCCACATGCACGCACGTGCGCGATCTTCACAAGTCAATGCGTATTCCATGTATTCACAGTTTATTTTCATTTATCTCTGCGTGTGTACGCTGTTTTTGGCATATTCCGCTTTCATTGAAGCACATTTATTGGATTCACAGATGACTTCGTACACATTTTATGACATCGTATTTTATGTATCGTATTTGGTCGTCCCGTACTTTGTCGTATATCAATTTTGTAGCATCGTCTTTATAATGTTTTGCTGTCATGTGTCGTAACGAGTGAGTGCTGTAACGAACCACATCGAGCAAGTGGCGTAACAGGCAGAAGACCTGAAAAGCTACCTCTTTGATGGCTTTCGAGCAAAACATGCAAATGAATACCTCATCCAGCGTTGCCCTGTTTGATCAGTTGCCAGCTGAAATGTTCATGTCAGTCGTGCCAAAAATACTTCTGTTTTGGCACTCGTACCGAGTGCTGCAACCTTTCGACGGCATTTTTTCTCCTACGTAAAGAAGCGGCAAAGAGCATGCTAGTCGCCGACAAACATTATTTGGATAATGGACAAACAGAACAGACCTTCATATCGCCGTTAAAACTGGTGGAAAATTACATTCTATTTTGCGCGAATCTCCTTGATATCCGGCTGAGCCCAAAGACATTGGCGCGATGAAGTTAAGTTCAATATGCATACCGTCCAACTGTGCGGATGCGGCTATTTTTCTCGGTAATAACGCAGAGGCACCTACCGGGAATCTGGTAACAGCTATGGTTCTTAATATGTCCGCTTGGCGAAGCCTGTGAGAGAAGCGTGAATTTGCACTTGATTAGCAAGAAGTGATCGGGGATTTCTGTGATATCGGTGGGGAGTAATTGTGAAAGTCTTCGCCCTCAATAATGATCAGATGCATGATGAATGCTTGCCGCAGCTATGAAAGCAATAATTAGGCAGCTGACTGAGAATTACAACGGCTGTTTCAAGCGCCATGTTTTCAGCTTCTAGTATTCGCACACGGGAGTGCTTCGTTTTCATTTGCAAAGGCGTAGCTTCGCAAAATGATATGGGGGTGGAACGGTGAAAAAACAAACTTTTTCCAACTGTGTTAACGGACGGTGTTGTTCAAATCATGCCCACTTTCTTCTAAAGTTGCGGGAGAAGTAGTCTAGAGCCTAAGATCGGCGGGGGGGGGGGGGGGGAGGACGAAACCCCTCTCCCTCAACTAAATAGACACTCCTCTAGTTTTCGTGTGGTTCCAGTTGAAGTTCTAATGGTTCTACACCGCTAATCATCTCCATCTTGTAGCGTCCACGTTGGTCATCCTGAGTATCGAGATCCTGAGATCGCCTCTCTTGTTGGTGGGAAGATGTCCCTATGCCAATTAATGGCATAGAGACATGCTTATTCAGTCCGGACGGTTTCTTTCGATCTTGCTTGGTCCCGGATGGGCTCATCACGCTCGATCCAGCGCCGTCCGGTTTCTGTCCGTCTTGTCCGGTGGTGTCCGACATCATCTGACCCCGTGCGGTTTGGTTCGATCACTTCCAAACCCGTTTGGTCCCATCCGGCTCGTCCGGTACGTCCGGTGCCGTCCGGTGCCGTCTGGTCCCGTCTGGTCTGAAAACATCTCATCCAGTTCCATTCGGCACCATCCGACAACGCCCGATCCCGCTCGGCTCTGTTCAGTCCCTTCTTATCCCTCCCGCTGTCGTCCGGTCCCGTCCGGTCCCGCTCGGCTCTGTTCAGCTCCTTCTTATCCCGCCTGCTGTCGTCCGGTCTCGTCCGGTCCTGCTCGGCTCTGTTTAGCTCCTTCTCATCCCGCCTGCTGTCGTCCGGCCCCGTCCGGTCCCGCTCGGCTCTGTTCAGCTCCTTCTTATCCCGCTTGCCGTCGTCCGGTCCCGTTCGGTCCCGTCCGGTCCCGCTCGGCTCTGTTCAGCTTCTTCTTATCCCGCCTGCTGTCGTCCGGTCCCGTCCGGTCCCGTGCGGAACTATTGCCAGCTGGCGGCGATTTTGATTTTGTGACGTCACAATCACTGATGATGTGTGCACACTTTATTTTTGTTCAATTATCTGCTCGTTCGGACCACAGATTTGGCAAGCTAACCGCTCGACACGTGTGAGGTAAAACGTGCTTGCCGCCATGATGTTGCGCATGGAGAGAAATGAAGGAATGGGAAATGTTCAAAAACGTGTTGCGTATCTGTTGATATCAATATTGTTTGGGTTTCTTCCAAGATTCTGATGGTTAAGACTTTGTTGGGAAGTGCAAGACCTACGCCGGCGATACCCAACCAACACGCCACGGCGCGGCACTCAGAGGCCTGGGGGTAGATGGCGCCACTGATGGGACGGTGGCGCCCCTCGTCAGACAGCGAGCCAAAGGTCGAAAAACATGCTGGACTTTCTCCCAACTGTCCTGTTCGGGCCCGCAGCCTGTCTCCCCAGCCCATTCAAGAATGCAGGTTGTTAAGATTAACTTCTGAGCATTTTTAGAGCTGTTTTTTATACACATCGCTCAAAAGCTGTATTCCTACGAATTCAAGGTACCACAAACGCTGTGTTTCGGGGCGCGCTTAACTACTGAGATCCCTTCTACGTGAAAGAAGCAGTTGCAACGGTGCATGCCCTTTCTAATCTGGGATGAGTTCGTTTCGTAAACAGGAGTTGGACACCGAAAACACCACAGGCGATAGGTTCACTGATATTTATGCTGCTTCGCTACCTACTGCAAACGTCATACACAGCCCATGATGCGTGCAAAGCTGAGGCGTGTTGTAAATACTGCTAGCTAAAGAAAAACGGAGTTCCCTTACAGCAATAACATACATTTTTGACCTCGAAGACAATAATGAATCTTTCCAAAAATTGGTTACTCACCAGTTTATGACGTCCATGCCTTTCATCTTCCATCCCTCACCAAAGCTGCAATTTCCATCAAAACACGGCTGGAGCCATGTTTGTTGACTGTGGGCCTTTTGAGGTTTTTTCCGCATACCCTCGAACAGACACCCGTCATATCCACACTTCACTTCCTGGCGCAATGGATATGACAACCTGGGCTCATGCGTCTGGGCCTTCCACGAGCACGACGCGCGGCTGAGAAAGCCGGTTCCTTATCGTCAATCAACAAACAAGCGCGGTTGGAAAAGATCTTCCATCTTGCAATCTGATGCCCCTCCCAAACGCTCCGACTTCCCGGCAAAGCCCGCCGCACAATGGCACGCACACCTCACACGTGCGCGCACACGGAGTTTTAGCATGAGCGCATTGTGAGTGAGAGCTAAGGGTTGCGGGAGACGCTATGACGAGATCAATTGCCATATTTTACGCTTTTCATCTAGTTGTGTGCAGCATCGTGACAACAATAAGTCTTTGTTCCTTGTGTAGACAATAACGACTTGTTGGACACTTCTATAGCCTTTTCGTTTGTCAAAGGTCATTTGTGTTAAGCTGACATCATAAGATGTGATATCGTGGCATTACTCTCTCCGAAAAAAAGGAAATCGTGGGCACAATTCGTATGGGTGAAAATCCATTCAAGCACCATTGAAATTCGACCATTTGGCTTTAAGCCCCTTGCAACCCCTGCTACTGCCCCGTACGCGCGTCTCCGGTCCCGTTCCCTTACAGCCTTCACCATGCCGAGGGGAGGGGACAGAGGGGGAGCGGGGCAGGGGCGGCGGAACGTGCGCGGGGACCGGACCGTCCGGCTGTTTCCGCAGGGGAGAGGACAGAGGGGGAGCGGGGCAGGGGCGGCGGAACGTGCGCGGGGACCGGACCGTCCGGCTGTTTCCGCAGGGGAGAGGACAGAGGGGGAGCGGGGCAGGGGCGGCGGAACGTGCGCGGGGACCGGACCGTCCGGCTGTTTCCGCAGGGGAGAGGACAGAGGGGGAGCGGGGCAGGGACGGCGGAACGTGCGCGGGGACCGGACCGTCCGGCTGTTTCCGCAGGGGAGAGGAGGAACGCATGCGGGAAGGCGCGGGCACGGGCATGGGAATACGCTGGGCGATCGGGCCGGGGCGTTCCGTCCCCATGTTAGCCAAGGGACTGAGGGCTCCGCCAGGGCCGCGGGGAGGAGGAAGGGCTTTTTCAACACGCTCCTCTGTCTCCTTGGACTTTTTGCGGCGTCCCAAAATGGCTCCAACTGGTGTTGCCAGGTAAACAAGTTTTTCGACCTCCGCAGCGGGCACCCGGCGCCACCTGCGTTCACGTCTTACGGTGTTCTCGGCCGGCGCTCTCTGGGGACTCAGCCTGACCGGCCTGTCCGACGACTTAGTTCCTTGTCGCCCGTCCTATAACGTCGAGGACCGGATCACGATGCGGACCGAACATCCCGCCCCCAACGGCTCACAAGGCCTGGCGCACACTACGTCAGAAGAGAACGGGCTGTGTCCTGGTCTCTCCCGAGGCGTTGTGCACCGACGGAAAGATCCAGTTACCGCTGTGCGTAACATAAGCGTAGGCGTCCGGGGCTGTCCGAACTGATCCCAGTTCGTGTGATGACCTACGCCTCTTCATGTCGTTACGTTTGGGGTCAAATGAGAGACAACAAGAACAGTCGACCGTCTTTTAGTTAAAAAATGAACGAAACCGTGTGCTCGAGTCGCACCACCACAAAAAAACGTTCATCTGCATAAGAGCAGGACTGACCCCCTCTCAGTTCTGGTCATAGCCAAGCCGTACTGCTCGGCCGTGCTCCGCGCTTATCACTCTTCGCAGCCACTACCATTACTGCACGACTCGTCCCTCGTTAAACGAGCAGCCGGATACCAATCTACAATGGGATTTATCATTCTGGCTGAAGTTTTGAGAGCTGAATCAAGCAGCAAATTAAAGAGGGAAATAAACGTAATTGTTAGCAGCACCCGCGCTGTGAGCTAGACATAGTTTGGTTGCGAATTTTGCCGTTGCTAATGAACGGAAAAATTAGGGAAACGAGGAACAGGTAAGCCGACGAGCCGCCGACAGACTAACGTTCAAGCCAAAAAACTTGTCTTGGAATGCGGGCGCGGCCCGTGCGCCGGGCCCAGTCGCGACGCATGGCCGGTGGCGGCCGTAATGGAACAATCTGAACCCTAATGGCCGCCTCCAACGGCTCAACCAAGATAGCCCCGGCGTAGGCTGATGAACAAGCCGTCGCACGGAAGCGTATGGCGCCGTCCTCGATCACCATGTCCAGCCACGCCGGGCGCGAGTGTCCCGTCGCCGCCTGATCAGGTCCCAGCTGGCCTCGCATCCACGCCACATGATTCAAACGCAGCTTGTCACCTGTATTGGCATTCATTCACACAAAGTCACATTTCAGCCTACTGGGCCCGACTTTCGCGAATCGTCCTCACAAGGTTACAGCCGCACCCGGGTCCAGCTCCAAAACCGCGTGTCGTATTGCTACCCCCCCCCCCCCCCTCCCCATTGTTGGAATCATCATGGGATCAGACCTCTCACCCCGAACGCCGTGCCGGAAGGGAAGAGTTTGCCGTGGACACGCTCGTCCGGTGGAGAGGGGCCAAGCGGCATATTCGGAGCGTGCAGCAGTCCATGGTCCGGTCAGGACAGGGGACGGAAGCCTGTGAACTCACATCGTGCGTGTTGCCGTCTGCGTCCGGTTGACCGCAGAGCCAGCGATCATCACTAGGTGATCAGCGTCAGGGCCGGCCGACTTCCCTGGGGCTCCTGCTGGACTTCTCCACCTCTCTCTCCTTAGATTAGACTCTTTTCACCATGGTATATTTTTCGTGCGTTCTTCCGCGCCGGGTCAGCTCTCTTCTAGGCCCACCCTCGTTTTTCCGCATGGTCCAATTATTTGGCCGGAACGTTCCCTCCGTCCAATGTGCTGCGGGTCCGGCCTGCCCTCCTTCGAGGGCTCGGTTCCCAATTTGCACCGGGCCCAGACCTCGGGCGTCGCGTCGCCGGCTGCGCTGCAAGGCCCGCCGCTCTTGCCGCGGGCGGGTTCTGCGCGTCCCCCTCTGACCCAGTTCCCGCTTGGCGCCGCCGCGGCGGGACCTCGGGAGAAGGGGAGGGGGAGGAGAGGGGATGAGGCAGCCACGCTGTTTTGATCTTGGACCGCCGGTGGGGTGCCGCGCGTCCATCCATCTTGTCTGACCGGCCGGTGACAAATGTCCCCTTTTTGGGTGGCGGTCCGAAACGGAAAAACACGCCGTTGCCCTGTCAAGCTCCGCAGGGGTGGCCGATTACTGCGCCGGGTCAGCTTCAGGTGCGTTTTCAGGTTCGGCTGATATGCCGCGAATCGGTTCCGTTGACTTCTCAGAATCCTTTTTGCCTAATGGTCTTATTTTGTTCGGAGGGGAGCTCCTGGCCGCGGCCGGCTCGTTTGCTGTCCCACTCCCCGTCGGGTAACTTCACCGATTTCAGTCTAAGCCTGTTTTGTCAAAAATTGGTTACCGAAAGGGGTACTCTCTGTTGTGTTTTTAGCGTTTCGCATGTGTTCATTATATCTCAAACGAATAGGGCGAGGTGGACGTCACGACAAGAGCATGGCCTTCCCATGTTTTTCACACAGTTTTCGTAAAAAGACACCTGCGGGACGCTAAAAACGAAACAGAGAGGTAACCTTTTAACAACCTTTTTTTGGACAAAAAAAACTCACTCACTCAGGCTGAAATCCAGGGAGGCACTGACCACATTCCCTTTTAGAGCTCAAAGTCATCTACAGCGCACAAAGCCATCCAGGTAGGAAAATAAGTAAATCCATTCATAAAAAGTCGGCAACCAGACATTAGCATACAGGGCTCATTATGTCCGATTATGCGGGTGTGATTAGGGTTTTGGTGTGTGGTGTGTGCTAATTTAAAGTTGTCTGCTTGCATAATTGATGCCTGGTGCGTAATGCGTGATGCCTGTTTCACATAAATTGCTTACATGCATTAGTGATGCATAATGGAGGATGCCTGCCTGCTTTAAGCTGCTTACATGCACGAATGATGTGTGATGCATGATACCTGTTTACTTAAATTCGTTTGCATGTGCGTGTGTTTTTCGCATATCTTAGCTCTTCGTTGGATTAACACTGCATCGTAGTAATGAACGGCAGCTACTCCCTGCATAATCCCCCGTCTGCTATTGACCTATAAAAACTGTGACTTGCTGTTAAAAGCCCTGACAAATTGTCGATCTGGATATCCTGAGATGGAATTCGTCCACCCTCTGACGCGGTGGCCCTCTGACCCGGGCAGTGGCCCCGGATCGAGACAGTGACCTTTCTTGGCGCAAAAAGATCCCTTATGGTTGCAGGCAGTTAAATAACTGGCGCAGATGCTTAATTTCGGCTTAGCGGACCCTGGCTGAAATATGGTGGATGCACGGGGGGTGCAGCAGGAGGGTAGCGCGCCATAGTTGGCGGTTAACCACCCCCTCGGCGGGCGTTGGGGCAAGAGTATGTTTTTGCCCCCACAATTTGTGGTAGACCTTTTTCCCAAACTAAAGGCATCGTAGCTACCCTTAGTTCACCAAAGCTCAGATCAAAGAAGCACCATAAACGAGCTACAGATAAATAATTCGGGGTCAGAAGACCTTCTTCTAGATCAAGAAGCCCATCTCCTAGATCATAATGCCACCTTTACGACAAGTTAGTCCACGTTCCAGATAAGCAGGCCCATTTTTCCAGGGAAGCCTCTTTACTGGCTTGAGAGACCCCGTTACAAACAAGGAGGGCCTTGTTTCTGGTTACGAAGTACCCTCTACATGTATTCAGAAAGCCCCTTTCATGCCTTAAATTGTCACGGTTCCGGGTCGGAATGTTCCGTTTTTGGACAGCGGGGGCCCTCACTGGTTAATCAGTAGGCCCCTTTCCGGATTTTTGGATTGCTGATGTTTACTTACTTGGATATGATACATATAGCAAGTTTATAAGAGGGCACCCGCCCTCGACGCCCTTTCCCTTCAATACCACACTGCACATGAGGTCCTCTTGTGAGGACACCTGATTTTGCCCAGGAGACACCTGGAAAACTCTGCCCCTCCCAACTCAAAATCCGCGGCACCGACGCCTCTGGGTAGAGGCCCCCATTCGGCACCGGGTACCCTGGCTGACAAAGCCAGGGCGTCATTGCCGACACTAATCGTGAGTTCTCACGCCTGCTTTCATTGTCAGAGGGTCCCAACCAACGCAAGAGGTCCTCTGGCATCGGCGCCCGTCCCTGCCCCTTTTCAGCAGATGTTGTGGGACCGGCACTACGGGCCGGATCCTTGATTTGACCTACAGACATACTCTCAGGCCCACCTATCGCGTGCTTGATCAGTGGTCCCGAGCGCCCCTTCGGGCCCCATTCAGGCTCCTTCGATCACTGCCCCTGGCCCGCCCGGGACCCCTTGCCATCACTGGATGCCTGTTAGGTAGGGACTGTGCGACCCCGACCGGCAACGGAGGCTTCTTATGGACTCAGGGGCTGCCAATGTAAATCACTGGTTCCGGCATTGCCCCTGCTTAATAAATGGGTCCTCAGGCCGAGGCCAACACGGAGCAGACCGGGTGTCAATTTTTGTAAATAATGCAGTGGGCGAACCGAAGGCTCGATAACCTACCCCCCCCCCCCCCCTCCACCATTTATTCTCACCGGAATTAGGCCATCTTACTTTGGTGAAACGCAATATAAGTTTTTAGTCTTTGTATAATTTATAAAAGTCCTTAATTTAAGCAGAATAGAAGTCATGCCGGGTTGGATCCAGGGAGCAGGTACTAGACGCAAGCGTCTCTTCTGATCGGCACGTGAAAGCGCCCCTTTAGAGGCCACCTTAGGGCGCCGATGACGCTCTTCTATGACGTTCATGGGAGACGGCACGTATTTCGGTTGTGGAGGACGGGGGCGGGGTTAGCCATGAAGGATTTGGTCATCCCCATATTCCAAAGCTTTTCACTTTAACCTCTCAAACCATTGGAAGTCTTATTGCGCTAGGTATGTGAAGTTTGTTGCTTCGTTCAGCCGCTCAGCTGTTTCTGTTTGTATTTTGTGGTGAGCGCATCCATGACTTTTTGCCATGAGAGTGGAACGAGACGTCACTACGCAGAAACGTCAAAGAAGATAGTCTTTGTGTTATGATCATCTTTTACCCACGTGTTTTGTATTATTCCAGCCAAAAACGTTGTGGGGGCAAGACAACATTGGGGGGAGGAGGCAACTCAACATGGGGGGGGGGGGGAACTCAACATGGGCGGCAGGACCCTCACAAAACAATACAAATCGACACCCGTGGGGCAGACTATTCGGTGCTGGTGACGCCTGATCGAGATAGAGGCCCTCATCGACTCAGGGGTCCAATCGGCGCAGAAAGCCCTTTAACTGCCAATCAAGGGCCTAGTTCTGCGGTCCGGAGACCCCTAACGCGACCTTCGGCCATCGTGACCTCAAATCAGGCTGCTGGTCGTCGATCCCAAGGAGCCGTTCCGGCCGCTAGGGTACCCCCCCCCCCCCCCCCCCTATAGCCCTTACCCGTGCCTCTAGATGAAACTGACATTTGGCGAGTACCTTTTAGATATCCATTCCGTCTGTTCTCTACCGTAACACCAACTGCAAGGCTACGGCCGGCCCCCGCTTCCACGCTCCGGGGATCATTGACATGTGACGAATGCTTCGTCATGAGTTCCTTGGTGGTTCTTAGCTTAATTTCAATGCATGCTATATTATATTTTATTACATACTTCATTTTTGATATATATAGTTACCACTTCTAGAAAAAAAGCGAGTGATGTGCTTTGAAACTAGACTTGTTGAACAAGCTAGTTCATAAATAATATTTTTCGAGGAAATTGTGATATATGTACTTTCAATAGCAGCATGTTGAAAATAGAAACGGTAGTAAACTAGAAATAAACCACATCTGGTAATAACACGACTGTTGTCGTGGCAACGGCGTCAGCGGCTTCCAGCATTGCGCTCAGTTCTGCGGCGTTTCCTCGAAGGGGTAGTACGGTTGGTGCGGCCGTGTGCGGTTGTACAGCTGGGGGTTGCATTGTGCCAGAGCTTTGTTTTAGATTATTAGTTTTACTTCAAGTTGTGTGTGTGAGCATTGCTGCTCCTTGCTTCCAAAACAAACTTCCGGACAGCGCTTCCAGAACGAAATTATTCAAGTTTCAGTATGAAGACTATTATTTGCCTCTTTGCTGCCCTGGTCTGTGTTTGTGCTGAGGATGAACTTAAAGTGGAGAATGTTTTCAAGCCTGAGGAATGTGAGAAACTAACAAAGAATGGGGACATGCTGTCAATGCACTACACTGGAACACTTGCAGATGGAACAAAATTTGATTCCAGGTGAGTGTCGTGTTGCCCGACCATCCGGCACGATCCAGGACACTGGATGGGTTTTGGTTTGTTTTCTTTTGTAGGGGTGGAGGCCACCATCATTGCTGTGGACCTGCAAGATTGATTTCGGCCCACCCAATATTTTGCTGGGGTGCCACAAAACTTGAATAAAATTCTCAGTGCTATTCCAAATTTGCTTCCTTTTTACTTTCATTGAGAATTATTTGGTTGCAAGGATGGATTTGCTACTGGAATGGCAGACTATTTTGTATGTTTATTTATATATTTACTGAAAATTTGTTGTCAACATGATACAGGCTGAATCTAATGAGAAGCCCATCTGTGGGGCATTGCTGGCCCCTGGGTTGAACCCTCTGCGAAATGTTGAATCAAATTGGTTTACCCGATGTCCTTCATGTGTGGAACATTTTGGAAACTTGTGCTTGTGCAGGTGTGGTGAACTGTATCTTTCATGTGATCAGTGCACTATTAAAAGAATGCTGTCTTCCTTTGTGGCTTACCATAAGCATCATCCTCATCAATCTTTTGTCCCTGCATTGTTGGGAAATGGATATAAAAGTAAAATTGTAGTTGTACCCAATGACTGATAATCATGTAAACAAAGCAAATGCATCTACAATTTGAAGTAGGAACATGATTTAATTATTACCAGTGCATGTGACCATCTAACCAGCTTAAACTGCATATGTTTTAATATTGCTTATGGGTGGTTCACAAGTCCCAGCCTGTCCACTGTGAGTTAAAATGATGCTGATAATTTAGTGGTGATAAAGATAAGAAAAATGAATGATGAGAAATTATTAACTTCATCACTGGGGATTGATTAATCCAATGGAAAATCAAAATATATATGGGTGTAAATTGTGACCTTTTGTATTTAAACATGTTTGTGTGCACTCACAGATGGAATATTGGAGTTGTCAGTATAAGTCCAATGTGACAGAAGTGGAGCTATTGTGAAATATTGTCAAATAAGTTAGGATGAGGGCAAGTCTGGCTCTCACACATTAAGACACATGCAAACCAAGTATGTATGTTGACCACATGGTTCTGCTTGCAGCCTGGACCGGAATCAGCCATTCAACTTCCAGCTGGGCGTGGGCCAGGTGATCAAGGGCTGGGACCAGGGCCTGACCGACATGTGCGTTGGAGAGAAGCGCAAGCTGGTCGTTCCGCCCAGCCTGGGCTACGGCGAGCAGGGCGCCGGCGAGGTTATCCCGGGAGGTGAGTCAGGGGGCACGGGCAGAGCGCTTGCTTACGTTCTTCCCTGTTCTAGCGCCATGTGTGGGAGATACTTGGGTCACCGACTTATATGGTGCTGGGGGCGAGCTGTCCTGATTTAGTGATGTGATCATTGGGTGTTTGTGCTGCCCACCTCATTGGTGCATGTGGCACGGTCTCCCAATTCGGAAGTGTGTGCGTATATGTGTGATCCGTGGAGTAATGACATTGACATCGGCATTGGCATAGGCATAGGCTTTGGTCGTCAGGGTAATAATTGGGCCGTGGCATTGCGCCCCATGTCTCTCGTGTGTGAAGCCTACTCTGTGCAGGGCTCAGGGGATGTCAAACCTCATGCCCTCTCCCGACTGTGTGCCTGTTTGACTCGGTTCGACGCGCAGGAGCCATTGTTAGGTGACCACGCGGCCGGAAACCTGACGCCTGCCGGCCTGCTGCTGACAGCAGCCTCGCTGACCCGGTGCTATTTGACCTATCGCAGGTGCCACGCTGAACTTTGACGTTGAGCTGCTGTCGATCAACGAGGCGCCGCCGCCACAGAACGTGTTCAAGATGGTGGACACGGACGGCGACCAGCAGATCAGCCGCGAGGAGATCCAGACTTACCTGTCGCAGCAGCTGGAGCAGCAGAAGGGCGAGATGCCCGAAGGCCAGATGGACGAGATGCTGCAGAACCAGGTGCGCGCCGGCTGGCGAGCGCGTTGTGGTCGCCCGTTTGGAGTTGACTCGCCCTGGTTTGGGTGGTCTCTGGGTGTTTAAATGATGCTAGGGGATATGAAGGTTAGTTTCTAACCAGTCACCATACTGTTTGCGGCAGTGGGCCAAGTACATGTGTTTTTGTATTCAGTATGGCGGCGCAATGGATCTTTTTGTTTTGTGACCTACTTCACCGCGGCATTGTCCAGGAAAACCCCGACAAACCGGTCAGAAAGCTTAGTTGTTGGTTGGAGTGCAGATTGCTTAGACCAGCGCAGGAGTTTGGCACCAGGTGCTGTTGACAGGCGACTAACGTCCAGAGAGAGAGGGTTTAGTGACCACCATATTTTAATGGATCCTTGGTCACATGGACGAACGTAAGGCGTCACTGAGACTGTAACCGGGATCAGTTGCGACATATGGTTGCCCGGACGTGAGAGGGAAAGTGTAACACTCCACGTGTCATGGCCACTCTTTTGGATGCGATAGTCCGGGGGTCAAACGGCTCTCCCTGCGCCTGAATGGGAGCTGCACCTGCCTGCGGGCTGCGTGCTTCGCTAGCGTGGCTGGGGACCGCCCCGACGCCATAGCGTGTTCGTGGTCCGAACAGTCGAGATCCAGCATCACCCTGTGGACTAACGACGTCCGTCCGTTTACAGGATAAGCTGATCGAGGAGATTTTCCAGCACGAGGACGCCGACAAGGACGGGTTCATCTCGCATGAGGAGTTCTCGGGCCCGAAACACGACGAGCTTTAACGCGCGCGCCGGGTGGTAGTTAGCTGGTGGGAGGGGTAGGGGAGGGGAGGGGGGACAAGAGGCTTCGGCCGCGGTGGGCCTGTTGAAATTTTATGCGTGAATGTATACGCATGGATAGAATCGGAACCCGGGTCAAGGAGATGGAAGAGTGGTCTGTTTTATTTGGTAAACGACGAAATGTTCCGTGTGCAGTGTTTAGGCTGCGCAGTTGTTGGCGAATGGGTTCAGACGGAAGGGTGGTCGTGATGCCTTTTTATTTTGAATGGCTTTTGTAAAAATCGTGCGTTGTGATTGTAGGCCGTGATCTGGTGTCAAGGCGCTGAAAGCATGAGGGGTGACGTTTCACCGCTGCAATCGCATGGTGTCTGAAGGTGCTGCGGCTATCTGTGTCGGATATTTTTGAAGCATTCACTTGTACTCTGTGTAGACTGTACAGATAAGGTGGTGTCGTTTACATCAGGGTCAATATAAACATTGCCTCGTTAAAGTGCGGTAGTCATCTGGTGATTTTCAAAAGCTTGTGCTCAAGCGTTTTCCGTCATTTTGTATCTATCTTGGACGCACAGTTAGCCAGAAACGACTTTCATAGCTGTGGCTGCTGATATACGGAAGAATAAATCCGCCCTGTCTTCAAAATTTTTTATTCAGATTGTTGAAATTAGGAATGTGATAATATGCCTGTCTCTAAACTAGAGATTAAGCATTGGATATGTCTGCATGTTTGGATGGGTTGAATCAAGGCCACTAAGTCCTACTTAAATCCGGAATCGAAACGAGTCTGCGTGTGACAACACCGGTCACTGACGGTCGTTTAGCCACCCGTTCTTCAACGAAGCCGGCAGGGACCCAAGGCTTTACTGACACCGGCACACAAATCCCAGGCGGCCGTTCTGTCTGGACAGCGGGCCCGCCACCAACAGCGTGGCGACCCGCTCCATTTAAGTCCAAAGTCGTGAGTGGGCGACTTTCGTAAGGGCTGCTCGACGATGTAGTTTTCCGGCTGGCACGGTTACGTTGCAAACCAGTCCCCGGTATTTGCGGTCGTGGCGGTGCAGGAATTTCCCGTTTAATTCCGGGGCGTTTGGTGAGATTTGCTTGACTTTTCCCGTCGCGATAATCACGACTGCTGCACATATCTTGTGTGACCGAAAATCAGCAAATTTGGTGCGTCGACTTTGAGCAGGGTTGGAAAGTTACGTAAAATGTGATTCACCGTCAGCGACTCCTGGGACAGCGTTCAACCTCAGTCGGGGTTAGATGCGTGCTGGTCTCCGATGCGTTGGCTTGCCTGAGCTGGGACAGCGTGCAAGGCGAACATCTGAAGGCTGTTAATTGTTCCACGCCGAGCATATTTCAAATCGCAACTTTGCGGATGCCGTCTCAAAAGCAGGCATTGAGTGTTAAGCCACTTCGATTTTGTCGCTGATGCATGCAATCGTTTTTACTCGGCGTGCATACATGCTACACCTTTCTGCAAACGATCCTGTATTTTTGCCCTTGTCCGACTGGGGGAGACGTGGGTCATTGTGCTGATAATGACTGACTTTCAAGATGCAACGATATATTGGTCGAATAGAAATAGCAAGCAAATCATCGGGATACATTTTTAGATGGTTGCACTACGTACGGCAGGACTATCAATCTTACCAGAATATTATTTCAATTTCAAAGTTCGGCAATATGATGTACTAGCTGCGACCCCAGCGATGCCCGGGTGATGGAAGAGGGACTGTGGAGCAGGGATTTCATGTAATTATGTTCGGTTTATGTTCCAAATCAATCTTTCGTCGTTGGTGTACGTATTTGCATTTCATAGCTGGAAACATTCCAATGAAATTTCCAGCTGCAGATCACTCGTGTTAATGGAGTATATGTTCGCAAAAATACGTTTCCACCAGTGTTCACCTTTGCACCATATTTCGACCTTACCCCCCATTGCCCTTGCCAGGGGTTCATATAATCAGCAACGAAGTGTTTTTGCCCGAGGATGACCTGCTCGCTGAGCCAGGCAGGGTCTTGGCACCATTCTTCCAGGTCGGTAGGACCTGTCGACCGGCGAAATCTGCGGTTTCAGCGGAGGGAAACTTCAGCTAGCTGTCCGCGCTGGACCGAGCCATTGCCAACTTACAGGGAGTTGGTTGGTTAACTGGCTGTCACATAAGTCCTGAGAACCTGCAAAACGAGAGATATGGACGTCCTTTTACGGCCTTGTGCATAGCATGAGCAAAAGCTATCTAGTCTACGGAATCTCATATCCTTCTCGCAAATGACAGCACACAATCGAACGATCGGTACGCGGATGCCGAAATCCTTCACTGCCCATGCACTTTAGGTGACGCGAAGCCGACCGTTGCCGACGCTCTCCTCATAGGGCGATTTTTATCGCGTTGCATCGCGTATGGTGTTTTGTTCCGGACCGGCATGTTGCATAAGCCTTCATTCCGTCACGTTGATTCCGAACATGTCAGGTTATGGGTCTCTGACGGATCTCGAGATATTAAGGGCCAACTGACAAGGTTTCCCATTTATTACGTAAGACTGATTTGAGATAAGCAATTTGCAGCACATAGCTTATTTTGTTAAAGCAATAGAACCGTAAGCTCTCCGGCCTGTAACAAGATTAGAAATTTTGCAGCCAGCCACCGCACTGCTGGCGGTGCTAGGCAACAGGCTGTCGTCGGTCCAACTAGCCCCCCGCCTGATCCCCTGATGGTCTGTTGGTGCGGTGCGGAGACACGTGTGACTACGCGCGAGTCATGGCTCAATCAGGACGGCTGCATTATTGTAGCTCAAACTACGAGCTCTTACTATTTTGAATCGAGGGTAATCCTGCCGAGGCGAAAGGCTGTTTATCAAAACTAAACGTCAGGTGGTTGGCATGGGCTTCGGTGCGGACTGCGCCCAGGGGCGCAGCCAGCGTTGTCCTGGGGGTGTCTGTATCCCCTCGAAATATTTGGACGAGCCCGCCAGGCGTTTAAGTTATCTAGAAATCTATAACAGAAGTTGTTTTCTTGTCATGGTGCTGTGTCAATGTCGTAGGTGCAAGAACATTGTTGAAGTGAGTATGCTTTGATGCCTCACAGTGTTGTGTAGCACAAAACCTTATTCCCCACGGGCTGTGAGATTTACGCTAAGCTGCGGGGGGGGGGGGGGCCAGTTCTGCCTCCTCCCCGCTTCCAGAGAAATCTCGAAAACCACTTGTCAGGATTTGGTGGGACAAATGTCATTGGACTAACCTTGGTAGTTCATTTCTAAATCCTGCGATTCAAACTATTAAAAATAGAGGGTGAAGGGTAAAAATTAAGCTTTTCTTGGTCTAAACGATTCTTTAAATGCTACTGCATATGTTTAGCAACCAATTTCTATGAGACAAAGGCACCCACCTTGGCTAAGTGGTTGGCTAGCTGCGGCACTGACAACATCCCACATTCCACACCTTAGGACAGAGCCTTGGTCATTCAGCAGAGGCGTACTTACATGCAGAGCTGCTCAGCAGGGACTCGGACTTCCGTGGTTTGCTTTATCAGGGCAGTTACATTAAGTCCAGCTAAGCTTAGCGAGGGCATGTTTTGTGTTGCACTGGGTCGACCTTGACCGTGGAGCTGATTTGGTTCCTGGTCGGCCCTACCTTAAACGAGGTGGGGTCGGCCCAGTTTGAACAGCATGGGGTCGGCCCTACTTTGAACAAGGTGAGGTCGGTCCCCAGTTTAGACAGGGTGGGGTCGGCCCCAAGTTTGGACAACGTGGGGTCGGCCCCCAGTTTAAAAGGCATGGAGTCGGCTCCAGTTTAGACAGGGTGGGGTCGGCCCAGGTTTGGACAACGTGGGGTCGGCCCCAGTTTAAGCGGCATGGAATCGGTTCCAGTTTAGACAGGGTGGGGTCGGCCCAAGTTTGGACAGCGTGTGGTCGGCCCCAGTTTAAGCGGCATGGAGTCGGCTCCAGTTTAGACAGGGCGGGGGTCGGCCCTTCTTTAAACAAGGTGAGGTCGGCCCCGGTTTAGACAGGGTGGGTTAGGCCCAAGTTTGGACAACGTTTAAGCAGCATGGAGTTGGCCCCAGTTTAGACAAGGTGGGGTAGGCCCCGGTTAGGACAGGGTAGGGCCGGCCCTCAGTTTAGACAAGGTGGGGTCTGCAACTGCGTTGCTTTGGCACCCGTTGGCTGTTTGTGGCTTCTAGTGGTCTGGCCGTTAACGAGATAGATGTAACTAATGGCATATAGTATATTGTCATACCCACTGTGCTCATTCGCTGAGACATGGTCATACGGAAGTTAGGACGTGAAGTTACTCCAAAGCACGTCAATGCGATCAAACATTTTATCGAGCAATTCTCATAGGTGTCGCCTCACACACAGCCTCGGACTATATAGGTGTCGCCCTGGTCGAGAACCCTCGGAACAAATACGAAGGTTGCTTGCAGTGCTGGGCCCTGCTCATGCGTAGCTTCATGCATGCACACTGTATATATATATATATATATATATATATATATATATATATATATATATATATAGGCTAAACGTTTAACACGGCGTTTTCAGCACTGAGCAGGTTCGGGGATAGGGAATTTTATTTTTCGCGAGCTGCATTTAACATCTTTTGCTAGGTTAAAAGTAATTCACCAGGTGTACATGTGTCGTTTTCACGTATTTTTAGTGGCGAATATCGTTTATGCTCCAATGGTGAGCGTTTTGATGCTCAAAAGTGTGATACCAAATCGCATCAAAACGTGGACTGATTAGGACATAACGGTAGTGGCTACTGTCCTGGCATGTACTGTAATATAGGGGGATGCACCACTCATGTCCATGATTCCATGCTATTTTCTAAGATAGAATGGAGCAATGCTACAATATGAAATGATTAAGCTTTTATGTTATAGCCTTTATGCGCAACTGAGGTCCTTCGAGTTTAATTTCAAAAAGGAGCAACTGAAATTGACGAGGTTTTGTCGAGACATTGCCTGTGCTTGCACAGATCCGAGCTCCTGAGCAAAACGTTTGTGACTGAAGTCTTCGGAACCCCACCGACTTTATAACGTGCACCACCGCCGCCCTCGAGCGACCGAATCGCTACAAAGCTAGTTAAAATTTTTGTTACATCTCACGACAGCCATGAAAAGTCACTCCGCCTGAGGGGCATGTTTGTTACGCGAATTTTTCCGTTATTCTTGATATATCTCGATTCACTGTTACATCAAGATGTAAGATGTGAGATGTAATGGCCACCACTATGTTGCGCGAGGAATTTCACTTTTTTAGTTAGGTAAGATTCTTGATTTTCTTCTTTTAATTTTAGGCGACACCTTCAGTGATGGCCTTCCGCGTAATAGTAGCACAGGTTCCTCACTTCTCTGCAATATTGTCATGCTCACCCGACGTATTTCTCACCGACGCCACATGGCAAACACGTGATTTCCAAAGCCCAGGTCGCATAACAGCAACAAGCGCCGTGAATGACTCAGTAATTTAGAATGAAGTTCTGGTGTCGTTTTGTGGTTACGTACTCGCACATGACGTTGTGGACTGTATGATGTTTGGAATGCGTTTACAAATAGTGATCCGCGAGGCGAGTGGGCCACTTCGCCGGTATAGTTACGTTTACGAAATATATGAATTTAGTAGTTTCAGTTTGGTTGTGGGCTTGGGAATGGTTGGCAGCATTTGGCAAATCGTCAAATGTGATGAGTTGATCAACAATTGGCAATTTGGTAAGCATTCGATGGAATGAAAAATTTGACGTCAGGACAAAAAAAGTGATCGAACTCGTGGAAATTCACAGTCCCCCCATGCTGTACGCAGAATATGCGCCATTCCAAGGTAGAGATATCAACCTCAACAGCATGGACCTGTACCACCACGCGTCCTTTCTCATGGCACAAAAGTCAGGCCGCACGTTATTCAATGATCTGCTATTGTCATGCACACTGTCCACTAAAGCGCATAGAGCAATACCAGACAGGGGTCAGCACGCCCTTTAACAACACACGCTGGCGACATGTTTGTGTATTAGACATACTTATTACTGCGATACGACGCAAACACGAAAAGAGTGCACGACATATAAGGGATCGGAATTAATCTCCGAGTATGTAATCTAAGAAACTGTCAGGACGCGCTTTCTTAATTGTCTACGAGGAAAAAAGAGCCGAGGATCTCAGAGAACTGCCGAATGGTCGGCGCTTGCTCCGCCGGGCCTACATTTTGCAGAGGTGTAGGCGCTGAGCGCCTGACCGTCGGCGCGCTGGGCCGATACAGTCTCCCATCACCGTGTCCGTCTCAAATGTTCTCCGACAGCGACTTAAACGTGGTTCGTGCGCTGTTTGAAAGTGATTGTGCTCCGACGGGGTCGGTGTTTTTAACGGGCCGCCCGCTATTGTTCGTCCTGTCGCGCATGTCCGGAACGAGTAGGCGGGCAAAAAAAACAAAACAGAAGCTGAAAAAAACTTTGAAAAAACAGCATGTGGGCCCGCGGCCCGCGGTGTCCGTTGAAAGTGATGCAACAGCGGAGTGCTACACGAAGCCATACATATCTGAGATAGTTTCTTAGGCAATGATACTCTACTGAATATAGAATTATAACCACTTCTATTGACCTGGCGTAAGTTATCAAGGGCGCAAAAAGGTAAAAAACAACTTGATGATTTTGACTCCAGAGCTTGGTTGAAGGAGTTAATTTCTGGTGCCCATTTCAAATTATTAATGGCAGGGACCACAGCAGAAATGTTTCATATAGTCTTTAAAGGTCAGAGTAGGTCGCTGACCTAAAATGACACATGCCAATATTTTGTGTTGCAAGATATCACCTACCGTAATCCCTGACGCTTATTCGAATGGCGAAAGAGGAACAATTTTTGAAGATATTTGGTCACCTTGGCGTTATAAAGTACGAACAGGTTACCGACCTCGTACGATATTTTTGCTTACGAACACGTAATCTACCCTCCCACGGCGGTTGCATGTGAGAGCAGTCTGTGGCACTGACTGACACCAACCGACCGCTTGAGTTTGACTTTTTGGCCCACCAAGGTCATGACCTAGGAACCAAAAAATTTCGACACAATTGAGTTTACGTACAGGTGATCTATCTTATAACACTTGGTTTCTAACTATCGTTGATTTTTGACATCTCAGGGGGTCAAATTGACCCCGCGCCCCCGAACGAAGGGCATTCAGTCGCCCACCCGGTCGCATGTCAATAACCTGATATAAGTTTGAGATAGCAGAAACACAATCGGTGCCCCTGCCAGATCTAAGGATCAACAGCGGGCGTGTATTTGGGCGTGCCGAATCGATGACTGGCAAGGCCGGCGGCAGGGGTGGACAGACAGGACCTGGCCGCAAAACCCTGACTCGGTGCTCGCGCATACAGCGGGAGCATGTTGCGTCCTGTTGTTATTTGGGCTTAGTGGCTTGTCGAGATCCAACGGTCATTCTGCGCTCAAACTATTGCTGTGCGGAAATATGTCGTGCTATAACATAAAGGTTGCTGTTATACGTTTCCCAAGTGTATGTAAATAGCACAACACGGCCGCAACACGCAGAGTGCAAAAGAGGTACGCTGGGGTGCTTCCAGTCAGGGTCGTTTTTGGCGTTAGAAGCTGCGGTAAAGGTGAGTAAATGATCGTGAAGTTAATGTCGTTAAAAAAATGCAAGAACCGCTCTCACATCGATAGTGGGGTCCTCGCCTATGAGTGAATGCAAGGACAATCTACGTTGCACATGACAACCAAAGTGACGATAGTGCTCCGGGGTAAAGTGTGGGCACTGCGCGA